>NC_091298.1:68523557-68586057 GCF_038502225.1 Cherax quadricarinatus
ATTGGATCTGTCCTCCAGTTCCCTGACTCCTCAAGGACGGTTCCTTGATGCTGGTGAGGGGATCTTGATCTTGGGAATTGGATCTGTCCTCCAGTTCCCTGACTCCTCAATGACGGTTCCTTGATGCTGGTGAGGGGCTCTTGATCTAGGGAACTGGATCTGTCCTCCAGTTCCCTGAATTAAACCTGGATACCTTCCACATCTCCCCACAAACGCTGTATAATCCTACGGGTTTAGCGCTTCCCCCTTGATTATAATAATAATATATCATAATTATCATAATCAACACTAAGCGCTAAACCCACAAGGGTTATACACGTTACTGGTATTGAGAAATGTGAAAATACATATATAATTAAGCTGAGTTTATACAACAATATTTTCTCGTTACATTAGGCTTGTGATTATAATAAATAGGTTATTGTATATGGAAATAAGCCTATTTAGGCAATTTTATACCATTAAAACCTATTATTGTTACATCCACAAGAAAGCACTAGACGCGTATGGGCCATACACTGCCTGAGGGACGGGAGATAAAATCTGATTCAGGAAAATGGGGGGGGTGAATTTAAGTTCCATATATATCATGAGCACTTTACCGGTACCAAAGCACACCTCTCTGAAGGGACTTCATCACTATGCAATGGACGTTATAGGTAAAGGTTGTAATAAATACACTGATCTCAGGGGTCAGCGTTTGAAAACCTGGGCACGGAACTAGCCTGGCTGAGGACAATGATAATGACCATGACAGCAGCACTGGAAGATGATTATTGTGATGTGGGCGAGGCATTGTGTAGTCTTACCTTCACCTGCTACACAGTCTGGTACACTGTTGTGTAGTCTTACCTTCACCTGCTGTACAGTCTGGTACACTGTTGTGTAGTCTTACCTTCACCTGCTACACAGTCTGGTACACTGTTGTGTAGTCTTACCTTCACCTGCTGTACAGTCTGGTACACTGTTGTGTAGTCTTACCTTCACCTGCTACACAGTCTGGTACACTGTTGTGTAGTCTTACCTTCACCTGCTACACAGTCTGGTACACTGTTGTGTAGTCTTACCTTCACCTGCTGTACAGTCTGGTACACTGTTGTGTAGTCTTACCTTCACCTGCTACACAGTCTGGTACACTGTTGTGTAGTCTTACCTTCACCTGCTACACAGTCTGGTACACTGTTGTGTAGTCTTACCTTCACCTGCTACACAGTCTGGTACACTGTTGTGTAGTCTTACCTTCACCTGCTACACAGTCTGGTACACTGTTGTGTAGTCTTACCTTCACCTGCTACACAGTCTGGTACACTGTTGTGTAGTCTTACCTTCACCTGCTACACAGTCTGGTACACTGTTGTGTAGTCTTACCTTCACCTGCTACACAGTCTGGTACACTGTTGTGTAGTCTTACCTTCACCTGCTACACAGTTTGGTACACTGTGTTAGGTAAGACACATATGCAACAGTTAGGTATCTTTATTTCGAAACGTTTCGCCTACACCTCAAAACTTTAAGGGTGATGGACTGATTACATCGTCTTCAAGTATCTTCTGCTTCTATCAACTTTTCTGTACTCGACTGAAGAAGCCTACTGTGTAGGCGAAACGTTTCGAAATAAAGATACCTAACTGTTGCATTTGTGTCTTACCTAACAATCTGTCGGTATTTTATACCATTTTAATGTTCATTGGTACACTGTTGTGTAGTCTTACCTTCACCTGCTGTACAGTCTGGTACACTGTTGTGTAGTCTTACCTTCACCTGCTACACAGTCTGGTACACTGTTGTGTAGTCTTACCTTCACCTGCTACACAGTTTGGTACACTGTTGTGTAGTCTTACCTTCGCCTGCTACACAGTCTGGTACACTGTTGTGTAGTCTTACCTTCACCTGCTGTACAGTCTGGTACACTGTTGTGTAGTCTTACCTTCACCTGCTGTACAGTCTGGTACACTGTTGTGTAGTCTTACCTTCACCTGCTACACAGTCTGGTACACTGTTGTGTAGTCTTACCTTCACCTGCTGTACAGTCTGGTACACTGTTGTGTAGTCTTACCTTCACCTGCTGTACAGTCTGGTACACTGTTGTGTAGTCTTACCTTCACCTGCTGTACAGTCTGGTACACTGTTGTGTAGTCTTACCTTCACCTGCTACACAGTCTGGTACACTGTTGTGTAGTCTTACCTTCACCTGCTACACAGTCTGGTACACTGTTGTGTAGTCTTACCTTCACCTGCTACACAGTCTGGTACACTGTTGTGTAGTCTTACCTTCACCTGCTACACAGTCTGGTACACTGTTGTGTAGTCTTACCTTCACCTGCTACACAGTCTGGTACACTGTTGTGTAGTCTTACCTTCACCTGCTACACAGTCTGGTACACTGTTGTGTAGTCTTACCTTCACCTGCTGTACAGTCTGGTACACTGTTGTGTAGTCTTACCTTCACCTGCTACACAGTCTGGTACACTGTTGTGTAGTCTTACCTTCACCTGCTGTACAGTCTGGTACACTGTTGTGTAGTCTTACCTTCACCTGCTACACAGTCTGGTACACTGTTGTGTAGTCTTACCTTCACCTGCTACACAGTCTGGTACACTGTTGTGTAGTCTTACCTTCACCTGCTACACAGTCTGGTACACTGTTGTGTAGTCTTACCTTCACCTGCTACACAGTCTGGTACACTGTTGTGTAGTCTTACCTTCACCTGCTACACAGTCTGGTACACTGTTGTGTAGTCTTACCTTCGCCTGCTACACAGTCTGGTACACTGTTGTGTAGTCTTACCTTCACCTGCTACACAGTCTGGTACACTGTTGTGTAGTCTTACCTTCACCTGCTACACAGTCTGGTACACTGTTGTGTAGTCTTACCTTCACCTGCTACACAGTCTGGTACACTGTTGTGTAGTCTTACCTTCACCTGCTACACAGTCTGGTACACTGTTGTGTAGTCTTACCTGGAGTTTACCTGGAGAGAGTTCCGGGGGTCAACGCCCCCGCGGCCCGGTCTGTGACCAGGCCTCCTGGTGGATCAGAGCCTGATCAACCAGGCTGTTACTGCTGGCTGCACGCAAACCAACGTACGAGCCACAGCCCGGCTGATCAGGAACCGACTTTAGGTGCTTGTCCAGTGCCAGCTTGAAGACTGCCAGGGGTCTGTTGGTAATCCCCCTTATGTATGCTGGGAGGCAGTTGAACAATCTCGGGCCCCTGACACTTATTGTATGGTCTCTTAACGTGCTAGTGACACCCCTGCTTTTCATTGGGGGGATGTTGCATAATCTGCCAAGTCTTTTGCTTTCGTAGTGAGTGATTTTCGTGTGCAAGTTCGGTACTAGTCCCTCTAGGATTTTCCAGGTCTATATAATCATGTATCTCTCCCGCCTGCGTTCCAGGGAATACAGGTTCAGGAACCTCAAGCGCTCCCAGTAATTGAGGTGTTTTATCTCCGTTATGCGCGCCGTGAAGGTTCTCTGTACATTTTCTAGGTCAGCAATTTCACCTGCCTTGAAAGGTGCTGTTAGTGTGCAGCAATATTCCAGCCTAGATAGAACAAGTGACCTGAAGAGTGTCATCATGGGCTTGGCATCCCTCGTTTTGAGGGTTCTCATTATCCATCCTGTCATTTTTCTAGCAGATGCGATTGATACAATGTTATGGTCCTTGAAGGTGAGATCCTCCAACATGATCACTCCCAGGTCTTTGACTTTGGTGTTTCGCTCTATTTTGTGCCCAGAATTTGTTTTGTACTCTGATGAAGATTTAATTTCCTCGTGTTTACCATATCTGAGTAATTGAAATTTCTCATCGTTGAACTTCATATTGTTTTCTGCAGCCCACTGAAAGATTTGGTTGATGTCCGCCTGGAGCCTTGCAGTGTCTGCAATGGAAGACACTGTCATTCAGATTCGGGTGTCATCTGCAAAGGAAGACACGGTGCTGTGGCTGACATCCTTGTCTATGTCGGATATAAGGATGAGGAACAAGATGGGAGCGAGTACTGTGCCTTGTGGAACAGAGCTTTTCACCGTGCCTGCCTCGGACTTTACTCTGTTGACTACTACTCTCTGTGTTCTGTTAGTGAGGAAATTATAGATCCATCGACCGACTTTTCCTGTTATTCCTTTAGCACGCATTTTGTGCACTATTACGCCATGGTCACACTTGTCGAAGGCTTTTGCAAAGTCTGTATATATTACATCTGCATTCTTTTTGTCTTCTAGTGCATCTAGGATCTTGTCGTAGTGATCCAATAGTTGAGACAGACAGGAGCGACCTGTTCTAAACCCATGTTGCCCTGGGTTGTGTAACTGATGGGTTTCTAGATGGGTGGTGGTCTTGCTTCTTAGGACTCTTTCAAAGATTTTTATGATATGGGATGTTAGTGCTATCGGTCTGTAGTTCTTTGCTGTTGCTTTACTGCCCCCTTTGTGGAGTGGGGCTATGTCTGTTGTTTTTAGTAACTGTGGGACGACCCCCGTGTCCATGCTCCCTCTCCACAGGATGGTAAAGGCTCGTGATAGGGGCTTCTTGCAGTTCTTGATGAACACGGAGTTCCATGAGTCTGGCCCTGGGGCAGAGTGCATGGGCATGTCATTTATCGCCTGTTCGAAGTCATTTGGCGTCAGGATAACATCAGATAGGCTTGTGTTAACCAAATTCTATGGCTCTCTCATAAAAAATTCATTTTGATCTTCGACTCTGTCTGGTTAGTGGCTTGCTAAAAACTGAGTCATACTGGGACTTGAGTAGCTCACTCATTTCCTTGCTGTCAGCTGTGTAGGACCCATCTTGTTTAAGTAAGGGCCCAATACTGGACGTTGTTCTCGACTTTGATTTGGCATAGGAGAAGAAATACTTTGGGTTTCTTTCGATTTCATTTATGGCTTTTAGTTCTTCCCGTGATTCCTGACTCCTATAAGATTCCTTTAGCTTAAGTTCAATGTTTGCTATTTCTCTGACCAGTGTCTCCCTACGCATTTCAGATAGATTGACCTCTTTTAGCCGGTCTGTTATTCTTTTCCGTCGCCTGTAAAGAGAGCGCCTATCTCTTTCTATTTTACATCTACTCCTCCTTTTTCTTAGAGGAATAAGTCTTGTGCATACATCGAGTGCCACCAAGTTAATCTGTTCTAGGCATAAGTTGGGGTCTGTGTTGCTTAGTATATCTTCCCAGCTTATATCGGTTAGGACTTGGTTTACTTGGTCCCACTTTGTTTTTGTTATTGAAGTTGAATTTGGTGAATGCTCCCTCGTGACTAATCTCATTTTGTCGGTCTGGGGCTTCGCGCATACATGACTGAACCTCAATTATGTTGTGATCTGAGTATATTGTTTTTGATATGGTGACATTTCTTATCAGATCATCATTGTTAGTGAAGATGAGGTCTAGTGTATTCTCCATTCTAGTAGGCTCTGTTATTTGCTGGTTTAAATTGAATTTTGTGCAGAGATTTAAAAGCTCGTGTGAGTGTGAGTTTTCATCAGAGCTGCCTCCTGGTGTTATTACTGCAACAATATTATTTGCTATATTCCTCCATTTTAGGTGCCTTAAGTTGAAATCCCCCAGGAGCAAGATGTTGGGTGCAGGAGCTGGAAGATTTTCCAGACAGTGGTCAATTTTTAACAGCTGTTCCTGGAATTGCTGGGATGTTGCATCCGGAGGCTTGTAGACTACCACAATGACTAGGTTTTGGTTCTCGACCTTCACTGCTAAAACTTCCACTACATCATTTGAGGCATTAAGCAGTTCTGTGCAAACAAGTGACTCTGCAATGTACAGGCCACCCCCCCCCCCTTTTGCCTGTTCACTCTGTCACATCTGTATAGGTTGTAACCTGGGATCCATATTTCGTTGTCCAAGTGATCCTTTATGTGGGTCTGAGTGAAAGCCGCGAACATTGCCTTTGCCTCTGCAAGCAGTCCACGGATGAAAGGTATTTTGTTGTTTGTTGCTGGCTTTAGACCCTGTATATTTGCAAAGAAGAATGTTATCGGACTGGTGGTATTGTTGGTACTGGGGGGGGGATTTTTTTTCCGGCATTAGTATCTGTATCTGTTGGTTTGGAGTGGAGGCCATCGACTGTGGTTCCACTCCAGGAATGACTGGATTTGGTGTACAATTTCTGCCATTTCCTGCCATTTTTTTCCTTCCTGGCACTAAAAAACCTCTCCCTCTTGAGTGGCTGTGGCTACCCAGGTTTTCCCATGACCTGGATGTTTTGTATCTTTTTGTCCCCTTTAGATGGTGTGCCTGGCAATTTAAGTTATTGCACAGTCTTTCCTGTACTGAAGAGGTACACATTTCAGGGTGAAAAAGCTTACAGGAAGGGAGTTTGCATTTTCCTGTTGTCATATGGGCACGGCATTTTCTAGGTGGTCATAGTTGCACGTCCCATCTGTTTTTCCAGATTTCCCATGTCTGCAGATACCAAGTGCATAGTATGTGCACAAGCTTGGTTTCCGTTTGCCTTGGGTTTCTGTGACTGTATTCCCTGTTGGTGCATGTTTACCTGTCTTATTCCTATCTTTCCTAGCACCAACAATGGAGCTCCCACCGGTTGTTTTTGGTAATATATCCTCACTATTGCTAGTGGAGTCCTCTTGTTTGCTATTTCCTGTTGTATTTCTTGTTTGCAATATTGGTTTTATCTTATCTTTGACTATACTTGTTTCCCCACTACGGCTCTTGTCCCCTATGAGGTCATTTATATGCATTCCTTCCTGCGTATAATTCCCGACTACCTGGACAAAATCTCCAGCTTCACCATTACTGTCTCCCAGGACAGCACCTCCAGCTTCACCATTACTGTCTCCTAGGACAGCATCTCCAACTTCACCATTACTGTCTCCCAGGACAGCATCTCTAGCTTCACCATTACTGTCTCCCAGTTGTGTAGTCTTACCTTCACCTGCTGTACAGTCTGGTACACTGTTGTGTAGTCTTACCTTCACCTGCTGTACAGTCTGGTACACTGTTGTGTAGTCTTACCTTCACCTGCTGTACAGACTGGTACACTGTTGTGTAGTCTTACCTTCACCTGCTACACAGTCTGGTACACTGTTGTGTAGTCTTACCTTCACCTGCTACACAGTCTGGTACACTGTTGTGTAGTCTTACCTTCACCTGCTACACAGTTTGGTACACTGTTGTGTAGTCTTACCTTCACCTGCTACACAGTTTGGTACACTGTTGTGTAGTCTTACCTTCACCTGCTACACAGTTTGGTACACTGTTGTGTAGTCTTACCTTCACCTGCTACACAGTCTGGTACACTGTTGTGTAGTCTTACCTTCACCTGCTACACAGTCTGGTACACTGTTGTGTAGTCTTACCTTCACCTGCTACACAGTTTGGTACACTGTTGTGTAGTCTTACCTTCGCCTGCTACACAGTCTGGTACACTGTTGTGTAGTCTTACCTTCACCTGCTGTACAGTCTGGTACACTGTTGTGTAGTCTTACCTTCACCTGCTGTACAGTCTGGTACACTGTTGTGTAGTCTTACCTTCACCTGCTACACAGTCTGGTACACTGTTGTGTAGTCTTACCTTCACCTGCTACACAGTCTGGTACACTGTTGTGTAGTCTTACCTTCACCTGCTACACAGTCTGGTACACTGTTGTGTAGTCTTACCTTCACCTGCTGTACAGTCTGGTACACTGTTGTGTAGTCTTACCTTCACCTGCTGTACAGTCTGGTACACTGTTGTGTAGTCTTACCTTCACCTGCTACACAGTCTGGTACACTGTTGTGTAGTCTTACCTTCACCTGCTACACAGTCTGGTACACTGTTGTGTAGTCTTACCTTCACCTGCTACACAGTCTGGTACACTGTTGTGTAGTCTTAGCCTCAGACTGTAGCACAGTCTAGCAGACTGTTTCTTGGAAGTTGAAAAGCGCTGCTCAAGAGACAGTAGCAGTGCTAACACTTGAGAGTGTTGACCTTGACCGTGAGGGAGGGAAGGAGGAAGAGTTGTAGCGTAACCTGAGCTTACAGCTTCGGTAATTTCTCGCCCTTACGGGTCACCTGATATGCCCATGTGGACGCTCTCACCATATATATATATATATATATATATATATATATATATATATATATATATATATATATATATATATATATATATATATATATATATATATATATGGTGAGAGGATTCGAACCTGCACACTCTGCATCAAAGTACGCAGTACCTAAGCCACTCAGCCAGATCCCAGGTAAGTATGGGCGCCTAGTCGAAGCTAGACGGTCAGTCCCATACCCATGTCCGGGATCTGGCAGTGGGTAAAAAAAAAAAGTACTGCGTACTTTGCTGCTAAAGATTCGGATCAAATTTGATCCGAGGAAAGGGAGGGTAGTTTCAATTCCTTGAATCAGGAACTCACCGGCGTCAAATCACCCCTTTGATGGATCTGAAATTGAAACGACTTAGATAATTTGGTGGTAAAATCAAACACCATACACAGCTTTAAGGATGGTACCACAGGGCCCATTATTCATAAAACTAGCAGTAGGAGCTAATAGACATGGCCAGGAGCTATGACTCGACCCCTGCAAGCACGTATAAGTATTTAGCACGGCCTTTACTGCATCATGTTGTTCACCTGGGCATGAGAGGCCGGGTGCAGGAGGCACTCTGAAGGTCACCTGCCAGGGTGAGACAGAGACAGGTAAACAGAGATAAATAAACAGAGAGAGACAGAGGTAAACAGAGAGACAGAGACAAACAGAGGTAAACAGAGAGACAGAGACAAACAGAGATAAACAGAGGCAAAGATAAACAGAGAGGGAAACCGAAACGAACAGAGACAATATAAAGGTGAACTAAGTCACATTGTTCAGTACTTAAATACATCAACAGACAGGAGACAGAATCTTACATTGACGTTCCGGTCCGACTTAGACCATTCACAAGTCACTTGTCAGTGGTTAAAGTCGCACCGAAACGTCGTCCGACGTCTCGGTCCGGGTTATTTGTGTGTTCTTCTAGTCACGGTTATTGTGCCCTTTTCTTCTCTACTAAGTAAAAAAGGTTGATATATAGGTGAGATGTGGAGGCAGTGTGTGAGGTGATGCAGCAAGAACACGGGGTGCAGCAACAAGAACACGGGGTGCAGCAACAAGAACACGGGGTGCAGCAACAAGAACACGGGGTGCAGCAACAAGAACACGGGGTGCAGCAACAAGAACACGGGGTGATGCAACAAGAATACGGGGTGCAGCAACAAGAACACGGGGTGCAGCAACAAAAACACGGGGTGCAGCAACAAGAACACGGGGTGCAACAACAAGAACACGGGGTGCAGCAACAAGAACACGGGGTGCAGCAACAAGAACACGGGGTGCAGCAACAAGAACACGGGGTGCAGCAACAAGAACACGGGGTGCAGCAACAAGAACACGGGGTGCAGCAACAAGAACACGGGGTGCAGCAACAAGAACACGGGGTGCAGCAACAAGAACACGGGGTGCAACAACAAGAACACGGGGTGCAGCAACAAGAACACGGGGTGCAGCAACAAGAACACGGGGTGCAGCAACAAGAACACGGGGTGCAGCAACAAGAACACGGGGTGCAGCAACAAGAACACGGGGTGCAGCAACAAGAACACGGGGTGCAGCAACAAGAACACGGGGTGCAACAACAAGAACACGGGGTGATGCAACAAGGAAACAAAAACACGGGATATCTAAGAGTTAGACAAAGAAGACAATGAATTGACACAGGAGACTGGAAGCTTTGTCACCGGAAGTGATGACAGAGGTGATGCTGGGAGGAGATGATGATGTCGGGAGTAATGAAGGTGAAGAATGTTAAGTGGGAGGGAGATGATGTCAGGAGTAATGAAGGTGAAGAATGTTAAGTGGGAGGGAGATGATGTCAGGAGTAATGAAGGTCGAGGATGTTAAGTGGGAGGGAGATGATGTCAGGAGTAATGAAGGTGAAGAATGTTAAGTGGGAGGGAGATGATGTCAGGAGTAATGAAGGTGAAGAATGTTAAGTGGGAGGGAGATGATGATGTCAGGAGTAATGAAGGTGAAGAATGTTAAGTGGGAGGGAGATGATGTCAGGAGTAATGAAGGTGAAGAATGTTAAGTGGGAGGGAGATGATGTCAGGAGTAATGAAGGTGAAGAATGTTAAGTGGGAGGGAGATGATGTCAGGAGTAATGAAGGTGAAGAATGTTAAGTGGGAGGGAGATGATGTCAGGAGTAATGAAGGTGAAGAATGTTAAGTGGGAGGGAGATGATGTCAGGAGTAATGAAGGTGAAGAATGTTAAGTGGGAGGGAGATGATGATGTCAGGAGTAATGAAGGTGAAGAATGTTAAGTGGGAGGGAGATGATGTCAGGAGTAATGAAGGTGAAGAATGTTAAGTGGGAGGGAGATGATGTCAGGAGTAATGAAGGTGAAGAATGTTAAGTGGGAGGGAGATGATGTCAGGAGTAATGAAGGTGAAGAATGTTAAGTGGGAGGGAGATGATGTCAGGAGTAATGAAGGTGAAGAATGTTAAGTGGGAGGGAGATGATGATGTCAGGAGTAATGAAGGTCGAGGATGTCAAATGAGTGAAAACAATGTGTAACTACCCCCACCCCTCCCAGCTCCCCCTCCCATCACCCCCCACACAGCACCTGGAGAACGGGAACCATCAGACCCGGGTTTGATCCTGGGGCGAGCGGAAGCGATGGGTGTGTTTCCTTGCAAACCTGTTGCTCGACTCAGTAGACTATTGTGGGCGGCATCCTGGGGACCAGGAGCTGAGGACCCCAAGTGGAAACGCACCACATGAATTATACAACATCGTAATGAATCACCTTACACCCCGTGTCAATGTCCTCTCCATTATTTTTTCCTGCTTGTCCTCCCTAAGGCTTCTCCTCTCTTCTCCCTCTCACTCTCCTCCTCCTCTTCCTCCTCCTCCTCTTCCTCCTCCTCCTCTTCTTCCTACTCCTCCTTCTACTCCTCCTCCTGCTCCTTCTTCTGCTCCTGCTGCTGCTGTTGTGATCCCCAGGACGGTTTTCCACTTCTCTCATCTGGCAACACAAAGTTGACTCAGCCGCAAACATTAACTGTCTCATTATTATAGCTATCAACCCTCCAGTACATACTACCAGGCCTCCAGTGCACACTACCAGGCCTCCAGTGCACACTACCAGGCCTCCAGTACATACTACCAGGCCTCCAGTGCACACTACCAGGCCTCCAGTACATACTACCAGGCCTCCAGTGCACACTACCAGGCCTCCAGTACATACTACCAGGCCTCCAGTGCACACTACCAGGCCTCCAGTACATACTACCAGGCCTCCAGTGCACACTACCAGGCCTCCAGTACATACTACCAGGCCTCCAGTACATACTACCAGGCCTCCAGTGCACACTACCAGGCCTCCAGTACATACTACCAGGCCTCCAGTACATACTACCAGGCCTCCAGTGCACACTACCAGGCCTCCAGTACATACTACCAGGCCTCCAGTACATACTACCAGGCCTCCAGTGCACACTACCAGGCCTCCAGTACATACTACCAGGCCTCCAGTACATACTACCAGGCCTCCAGTGCACACTACCAGGCCTCCAGTACATACTACCAGGTCTCCAGTACATAATACCAGGCCTCCAGTGCACACTACCAGGCCTCCAGTACATACTACCAGGTCTCCAGTACATACTACCAGGCCTCCAGTGCACACTACCAGGCCTCCAGTACATACTACCAGGTCTCCAGTACATACTACCAGGCCTCCAGTACATACTACCAGGCCTCCAGTACATACTACCAGGTCTCCAGTACATACTACCAGGTCTTCAATACATACTACCAGGCCTCCAGTACATACTACCAGGTCTCCAGTACATACTACTAGGCCTCCAGTACATACTACCAGGTCTCCAGTACATACTACCAGGTCTCCAGTACATACTGCCAGGCCTCCAGTACACACTACCAGGCCTCCAGTACATACTACCAGGCCTCCAGTACACACTACCAGGCCTCCAGTACACACTACCAGGCCTCCAGTACATACTACCAGCCCTCCAGTACATACTACCAGGCCTCCAGTACACACTACCAGGCCTCCAGTACATACTACCAGGCCTCCAGTACACATTACCAGGCCTCCAGTACACACTACCAGGCCTCCAGTACATACTACTAGGCCTTCAGTACATACTACCAGGCCTCCAGTACATACTGCCAGGTCTCCAGTACATACTACCAGGCCTCCAGTACAAACTACCATGCCTCCAGTACATACTACCAGGCCTCCAGTACATACTACCAGGCCTCCAGTACATACTACCAGGCCTCCAGTACACTCCACCAGGTCTCCAGTACACACCACCAGGCCTCCAGTACACACCACCAGGCCTCCAGTACATACTACCAGGCCTCCAGTACATACTACCAGGCCTCCAGTACATACTACCAGGCCTCCAGTACACACTACCAGGCCTCCAGTACATACTACCAGGCCTCCAGTACATACTACCAGGCCTCCAGTACATACTACCAGGCCTCCAGTACATACTATCAGACCTCCAGCACATACTTCCAGGCCTCCAGTACGCACTACCAGGCTTTCAGTGCACACTACCAGGTCTCCAGTACATACTACCAGGCTCCAGTACACACTACCAGGCCTCCAGTGCACACTACCAGGCCTCCAGTACACACTACCAGGCCTCCAGTACACACTACCAGTCCTCCAGTACATACAACCAGGCCTCCAGTGCACACTACCAGGCCTCCAGTACACACTACCAGGCCTCCAGTACACACTACCAGGCCTCCAGTACACAATACCAGGCCTCCAGTACACACTACCAGGCCTCCAGTACACACTACCAGGCCTCCAGTGCACACTACCAGGCCTCCAGTACACACTATCAGGCCTCCAGTACACAATACCAGGCCTCCAGTACACACTACCAGGTCTCCAGTACACACTACCAGGTCTCCAGTACATACTACCAGGCCTCCAGTGCACACTACCAGGCCTCCAGTACACACTACCAGACCTCCAGTACACAATACCAGGCCTCCAGTACACACTACCAGGTCTCCAGTACACACTACAGCCTCCAGTACACTACCAGGCCTCCAGTGCACACTAGCAGACCTCCAGTGCACACTACCAGGCCTCCAGTACACACTATCAGGCCTCCAGTACACACTACCAGGCCTCCAGTACACACTACCAGGTCTCCAGTACACACTACCAGGTCTCCAGTGCACACTAGCAGACCTCCAGTGCACACTACCAGGCCTCCAGTACACACTATCAGGCCTCCAGTACACACTACCAGGCCTCCAGTGCACACTAGCAGACCTCCAGTGCACACTACCAGGCCTCCAGTACACACTATCAGGCCTCCAGTACACACTACCAGGCCTCCAGTACACACTACCAGGTCTCCAGTACACACTACCAGGTCTCCAGTACACACTACCAGGGCCTCCCATACACACTACCAGGTCTCCAGTACACACTACCAGGCCTCCAGTACACACTACCAGGCCTCCAGTACACACTATCAGGCCTCCAGTACACACTACCAGGCCTCCAGTACACACTACCAGGTCTCCAGTACACACTACCAGGCCTCCAGTACACACTACCAGGTCTCCAGTACACACTACCAGGTCTCCAGTGCACACTACAAGGCCTCCAGTACACACTATCAGGCCTCCAGTACACACTACCAGGCCTCCAGTACATACTACCAGGCTATATGTATACAGTGGTCCCTCGTTTTTCGTAATTAATCCGTTCCTGGAGGAGTTACTATAAACGAAATTTACGATTTGCGAATCAATTTTCCCCCATAAGAAATAATGTAAATGCAATTAATCCGTTCCTGACTCCCAGAAGTATTAAAACAAAAAAAAAATTACAGATAAACTAGATAAACATGAAATATACATGTAGTACATAAACAATACAATGGGAAATAATGAATGAAACATTAACAGCATAACACTTACCTTTATTGGAGATTCTTCTTAGTGTATGGGAGACTGGAGGAGGAGAGAGAGTGGATTGTTTATAGTTTGGAAGGGGAATCCCCTTCCATCAACACCTCAGGTACCAATTGCTTTTCTGGGGTTGCTTCTCTTCTCTGTTTCTTAATGCCACTAGGACCACCATGAGAGTCACTGGAGTCCTGTCTCGCAAAATAACTGTGGAGAGAGCTCTGTTTCTGGCGTCTCTTTAACACTTCCCTAAAATGGCCCAAGACTTTGTCACTGTACATATTTCTCACCTTCTTTACCACAGGCTTGGCACTAGCAGCTTTCTTTCGAGCCATGGTAGCTTATTTAGTACTTGCAAGCACTAAAATGAGTGGAACATTATGAAATGTTTCGTAGGAGCACTCAAGGGGACCTTCACTGGTAAACAATGCCAGACTGGCTGGGCAGGGAGGCCTCCCCGGCTCACACCGTGCTTACACGTCCCGGACAAACTACTATTCGCGAGTCTACCTATGAAAAACGAGTCCATGTTTATACAAAAATACCCCTATGATTGGCGAAATTTACGATTGACGAGAACTACGAAAAGCGAGGGACCACTGTATATATATATATATATATATATATATATATATATATATATATATATATATATATATATATATATGTACAGAATTTACTGTAAACTCTGCTAAAGTGTATATATAGTGTATATAGACTGCCAGGCAAGGTTTACAGTAAACTTTCAGTGTATATAGACTTGAGAGTTTGCTGTAGTGCTTGTTAGAGGTACTTAAGTATACTTGACCAGTGGTGAACAGGTCAGGTGGAGCCTTAATGACCCTCGTGTAGTAGATAGGTTTTAAACCCCATTAACAGAGGCAGTTAACACTTACTAACACAAGTCACGCTCTTACAGAAGCTTTAAGAATTTTATCTAAGCTATAAATAATTCTTTAGGGCATTATTATTATTATTATTATTATTATTATTATTATTATTATATAAAATGCTAGAACTAAACCCTTCTGGGTTTAGTCAGGAGAAGGGGAGGGTAGCTCCAGTTCCTTGCATCAAGAGCCCTTCACCAGTATTAAGACACTACCTTGGAAGATACAAGGGTTGAATGTGTGTGTGTATTCATTTATTGATGGTTGCAGGGGTTAATTCATAGCTCCTGGCCCCGCCTCTTCACTGGGTGCTACTAGGTCCACTCTCCCTGCTCCATGAGCTTTATCATACCTCTTCTTAAAGCTGTGTATGGATCCTTCCTCCACTACACCACTCTCCAGATTGTTCCACTTCCTGACAATTCTGTGGCTGAAGAAATACTTCCTAACATCCCTGTGACTCATCTGAGTCTTCAACTTCAAGTTGTGTCCCCTTGTTACTGTGTCCAATCTCTGGAACATCCTGTCTCTGTCCACCTTGTCAGTTCCTCTCAGTATTTTATATTATATCCCCCCTCAGCTCCACAACTAATCTTGCTGAAAACCTCTGCACTCTCTAATTTCTTGACGTGTTTGACCAGGTGTGGGTTCCATACTGGTGCTGCGTACTCTAATATGGGCCAGACGTACACTGTGTACAGTGTCGTGAATGATTCCTTACTTAGGTGTTTGTGTGTGTGCTCACTAAGTTATACTCACCGAGTTATATTGGCCTCCAGAACCACTTTGATCAGCATCACTGATTTCTGGTCTCTTGGGCCTTGTCATATCTACTAGTGAAGCTGTGTACTGAGTTTGCCTCCACCATTGCCTCGTCCAACCAATGCCACTCTTCAGCCACTCATTTGTCTTTAGTATCCACTTATGTTCCATTGATCCTGGCCATCTTAATTCAAACACTCCTATTGATCCTGGTCCCCTTAATCCACTGTCCCATTGATCCTGGTCTTCTTCAAAGGCTGTCCTTATCTGCCCCATCAATTCCTCTTCTGATTGTTTACATCGTAATCATGTTACGTCTCTTCTCTCTCTTCAGTTGGTCAGGTTGAGAGCCTTCAACCGCTTCTCATACTGCATTCCTCTCGGTTCACGGCACTGTCTCCTTGCAATCTGTTGTTTACCTCTTCGAGGTCTTAACGCGCTTGGCCAGGTGTTGTCTCCATGTATGGGCCAATTGTTCAATGACCTAACATCTGTCGTACCTGTATGAAAAGTTATGTAGGGGTTTTTCTTTAAGTTTATAAATGCTGTTCTGAGGTTCGTATATGCCGCTAGCGATACATAGTTTGTGTTATTCTGGCGACGTGTGTGTGTGTGTGTGTGTGTACTGCAGGAGGGTTAGAGATGTGCGTGAGAGCACAGCCTCCAGCCCTACACCTTGTGATTTGGAGCTTGTCCAAGACAGCTCCACTCCTCTGCCCTTGCTTATCTTTACAAGTGTTCAATTTATCATCTTGTGAGGACCCACTACCACCATTTGTACTCCTGTGAGGACCCCCACCATATGTACTCCTGCCATCTCACTCCTGTAATACACTACTCACTGATTCTATCTTGCTACCCGGGATGCCAACACAGTATGTAATAACCACAGGTAGTTGGAGAAAGTCACGGTATTCAGACACCTGGGACACTTGCAGTGACCTAGTGTCCCACGACCGAAATGAAGGAAGGAACTCTCAGGTACGGTCCATCAGAGGACCTCTGATAGGCGTTACTTGAGGGACATAAATAGCTCTGGAAAGGACAGTTTCCAGCTATAGAGAAGAGCCGGAGTAAACTCAAAGTCTTCAGGTATAGAGAAGAGCCGGAGTAAACTCAAAGTCTTCAGGTATAGAGAAGAGCCGGAGTAAACTCAGTAGCAGATCATTCTCGTCCAGTAAAAATATCCTAGTGTCTGCGTATGTGTTTTTCCTAATAATAATAATAATAATAATAATAATAATAATAATAATAATAATAATAATAATATAATCATTTTTATTTCTGCATGTACATGATACAACGTATACAGACCATAGCTGACATCAGTGACATACTGTGTAGAAAGCCCCTTGTTATACAGAGCATTCCAGGCAGCTTTTGTTAATCTTGTACCCAGGATGCGACCCACACCAGTCTGTTAACACCCAGGTGCCTATTTACTGCTAGGTGAACAGGGACAGCAGGTGTCTTAAGGAAACACGCCCCAATGTTTTCACCCTTACTGGGAATCGAACCACGGACCTCAAAGAGTGCGCTTAGTGCGTTACCAACCAAGCTACGAAATACCTGCAGTCCTTCCTCACGCAGCAAAACATAGGTTCCCGGGAGTTATGAGACTGTTGTGGGTAGCATCCTAGGGAAGAGGACCCCAACAGGAATAAGCCACAGTCTGGCTTTCTTGGGTTATTCTGGAATCATAACTTTGCTGGGTTAGCATGATGTGTGGGCTTTCTGAGGGAACAGCGAGGTACACTTAAAATCATATCGAAGTACTGTAGCGACCAGCGAAGAGGCGGGACCAGGAGCTATGAATCGACCCCTGCAACCACAACTAGGTAAGTACAAAGAATATCACTAGCATGCATCAGTATTTTGGTCTTATGGTATTATGCAGAAATCATGAACAAGCGATACAAGATGCAAAATGACCACGGGGGGAGTTGAATGGTAGCTCTAGGCCTTTCGTGTTGCAATCAACACATCATCAGGAGCTTTCAGAATTGCAGAAAAAGGAAGTCCAAGCAAATACGATCACCGGGAGCCCCCTTGCTGAAGTGAGCCAGAGAACAGAGTAAGGTGAAGCTTGGACGTCCACAAGTCTGGCCCCTTTGCCTGCCCTGATCTAGACTGACCCTGGCCAACCTAGCCCGGCTCGAAGCCCTCCTCTTGTTAATTATGAGTGTGAGGCGAAGGCACACTCCACGCTGCCCAGTGATATCACATAACTCGGGTAGAAATCTCCTAAATTTAGCTTCCAGAATATTGTCGTACTTGTGGGAGAGCTGTCAGCACACGAGAGAGGATGAAGGTACTCCACACTCTCAGCATACACTGAAGAAGGATGAAGACAATGTACACTATCAGCACAGTGAGGGAGGGTGAGGATAGTACACAATGTCAGCACAATGAGGGGGGTGAAGATAAGTACCATTACGTACTGTAGCAAGCAATGGCCCACAAGAGATTTTAGAATGCTTACCCAATTACGAACGGGCGAAATTATTTAGAAACACTATCTTATACCAGAGCAGGACTCGAACCTGTGCACTCTACGTCAGAGTGCACAGACACTAGTGGTATACAAGTGCTCTCTGAGAAATCTTTCTGTGGTGAGCCTCGTAGCTCAGTGGTACAGCACTGGAACTAACATTTTCCCAGGTCATGGTGGTCAGTCTGTATTTTTATAATAACTTGAACTAGGTAAAGTAGGTAAGCATTACAACTGTGTGTGTAATCCTGTGATAAACATCTGTGTTAGGAGACATTAAGACAGTATGAATCATCATGTGACAAACACCTGTATCAGGAGACATTACGACAGTGTGTATCATTATGTGACAAACACCTGTGTCAGGAGACATTACGGCAGTGTGAATTATGTGACAAACACCTGTGTCAGGAGACATTACGACAGTGTGTATCATTATGTGACAAACACCTGTATCAGGAGACATTACGACAGTGTGTATCATTATGTGACAAACACCTGTGTTCAGGAGACATTACGGCAGTGTGAATTATGTGACAAACACCTGTGTCAGGAGACATTACGACAGTGTGTATCATTATGTGACAAACACCTGTATCAGGAGACATTACGACAGTGTGTATCATTATGTGACAAACACCTGTGTCAGGAGACATTACGACAGTGTGTATCATTATGTGACAAACACCTGTGTCAGGAGACATTACGACAGTGTGTATCATTATGTGACAAACACCTGTGTCAGGAGACATTACGACAGTGTGTATCATTATGTGACAAACACCTGTGTCAGGAGACATTACGGCAGTGTGAATCATGTAACCACCAGAAGCTTCTTGCCCAATAAAACATTGCTTCCACCTAACCTGTGTGTGTGTGTGTGTACTGCAGGAGATCCTGGGGGTGTGGCGTGAGGACGGGGGAGTGTCTTGGGTGCCCCTGACACCCGTCACCACCTTCAGGGATGTGGCTGCCTGCGTCAGGGACACCGGTGATCCTCTACCTCATCTGCTGGAGGCCTCCCCGCTCGGAGGTACGTTCTCCACTCCTCTATCAGCATTATTATATCAAGGAATGTATTAAGAATTATATATATATACTACACAAATAACACTGCTGACAATTATTATTATTTTATTAACACACCGAGGCAGGATGACCCAAAAAAGAAGAAACTCTTTCATCATCATTCACTCCATCACTGTCTTGCCAGAGGCACGCCTACACTACACTTAAAAAATGTATCATATCTCCCCCCTTATTGTTATTATTATTATTAGTTGTAGTAAAAGTATTACAATATTACTGTTGTTATTATTAGTAGTAGTACTAACACGTCAGTCGTTTTACACCAAAAGAAATGTTCACCGTCAAAGTGCTCAGACGTGACAGTCTGAATGACCCTCCGAACTGCACTGTGCCCAGACCCGTCCTTGACGGCTCAGACACTGAACTACCCACCTCCACGACTCAAGTCTGGGAGTGGGAGGTCACTGTACTTCTCACCTTCAGAAGTCTTAGAGTGGGAAGTCACTGTACTTCCCATCTCCACGACTTAAGTCTGGGAGTAGGAGGTTACTGTACTTCCCACCTCCAGGACTCAAGTCTGGGAGTGGGAGGTCACTGTACTTCCCACCTCCACGACTTAAGTCTTGGAGTGGGAGGTCACTGTACTTCCCACCTCCAGGACTCAAGTCTGGGAGTGGGAGGTCACTGTACTTCCCACCTCCAGGACTCAAGTCTGGGAGTGGGAGGTCACTGTACTTCCCACCTCCACGACTTAAGTCTGGGAGTGGGAGGTCACTGTACTTCCCACCTCCAGGACTCAAGTCTGGGAGTGGGAGGTCACTGTACTTCCCACCTCCAGGACTCGTCTTGGAGTGGGAGGTTAGGCAGCGCCCGAGGAACGGATTACATTTCATTCACAATATATGCCTAACAACATCGTCTCTTGCGACCCACTATCATATAATATGCTGTACAGCTGTAGAAAACTTAAATAATGGTTCATCTTAGTGTTGGCGTCCAGTGCACAGATGAGGTACTGTAGACAGCGAAACGTTGCCACAATAAAATGTCAAATGAGTTGCACTTGTGTATTTTTACCTTACATATTGTGAGCAATATGTAAGGATCTCAGCTACCGCCCACAGACAGCATGAGTGTGGGGGTACGTAACAGTTATTAAATGTCGTTAATGGTTATGCATTTTGTGTTGACAGTGAGGGTGGTGGCCGGGTGGGAGCGTCCGCTGGAGTTGTTAAGACTGTGGGATGGTCTAAAGGATCAGGTCTCCTACACCGCCTCCTACAGCCACAAGGACGATCCAACAGACCCACTCTCTGCCTTCTCCAAGTCCTCCTATCTAGAGGAGGACGAGGAGGACAGCGATCCGATAAGCCCTTGGGAGCTGTACGATCTCAAGGACGAACTCAAGGATTTAGGGCCGGAGCTGCGTTCTCCTCTGAGCAATGGGGCTCTGACGACCTCGGGTTATCCCCAAAGTGGTGTTGGGTTGGCCTTCAACGATCCACCTCTCTCTCGCTCTCTGGATGATAGTGATGAGTTGGTGGTGGTCAGTAGTGATGGCGAAGCGGATTCCTCCTACAACTCTCACACTCACAATCACTTCGGCAGGCCATTCTTCAGACATGGTGGTGAACGTCTCAGTAACAGGTACCCCGGCAGACCCTCCCAGAACTGGAGTTCCCGTCAACGTAGACCGTCGGCGAGCTCTCCATTTGTGCGTGGTCGCTCTCAGACATCATCCCTTCCGCTAAAATCTCAGGAACTTGTACATTCCCCTCTGCATTACTCAAAACAACGGTATCAGTTTAATTTACAAAACTCTCGATTTAACGCAGAAGTTGATCACAGAAAACGAATGTTGCCTGTACATACCATAGAAAACGGTTCACTCAATTTTTTGAACGGAAACATGTATAAATATAACAGTATTCAGGATTACAATGTCGCAAAGGAAAATTATATGGAAAAAATGCAATGGAATAGGAATCTGAGCCCTGTGATAAGTAAAAAACAAAAGTTAAGGTCTACAGAGCATAAACAACCTAGTGCAAACACTGGATATGTTAAAGTTAACGGTAAAAGTTCGAGAGTGCAATCAAGTCAAGGAGAGCCTACCCGTCCCTCCCATGCTGGTCGTCCGAGCCAGAGTGATATACGACGCCTTCTACAGAACCACTTCACTAATAAAGCTCCTCAGGTGAAACATGTGATAGAAGTTCACCAGAGTGAAGCCGCTCCGGATACTCAATCTAGTTATATCAAGGAAGCGAATTCCCACACGAGGAAAAATCTTAATACCAGCGGTCGTGATTTACAGATTCGAAATAATAGCGATTATGTTGGGAGCTCCCATGGGAAAAGTATAGTTAACTGTGCAACGAGTGGTGAGAGTGGGAGTAGAACCGACCCTGTGAGCTGTGGTAGAGAGTCATCCGTGTGTACAAACTATAGTCCAGGACACCAAAGTCACGGCCAGGCTCAAGTACAGGAACATGACGGCCAGAGACACTCCACCAACCACAGGTCTAGGGGCAAGAAAGATGGCATTGAGCACCACAATAAGGGAATCCCCGGACAGTGGGCGGGCAAGGGTACCAGCAGTCATGGGCAAGAGCGTCGCCCTCATGTTAGAGTCCTTGGAGAGGCAGGAAGCAGCAGGGAGACAAGACAGTCTCAGGGCGGTAGATCACACAGCAGTGTTGTTGAGGGTGAACAGCTGCCCGTGTGGGGGGCGGGTGCCCCTTCTTCACTGGGCACCAGTCAGGAGAGACCCTCCAGGAGAACAACCACACAACGCACCGTCCACAGACGCTCTTATTCTGACCCCCTCTACGAGTACCTGAAGGAGGCCCCACAAGCACTCCATCTTCGACAAGCACCACGACGACGTAGACACTCAGGTCAGTCTCTTTCCACTATCCCACAACCTCGTGTCCTCTTTATATAATACAAATCAAGGAACCTTCCTTGAGGGGAATGGTAGATAATCACCTCGAAATTCTCTTACTAAACTCTGTACGTCATTGCTGGTTCACATTTTCAGCCAAGAGTAAAATAATTACCCATTTTGTTAGTGTTATGAGGTACAGTTATGTTGTGAGTAGATACTGCATTTTACATATTATTATGAATGTTATTGTAGCAAGGCAACAATATATATCATAATTCCTCCTTTTTTTCGTGATGGTTCTACAAAACTCGTAGTTAAAGGCAGAAATATATATATATATATATATATTGTGTGTGTGTGTGTGTTAAATGTGCCGTTCCCAGATAAAGTTACTGGGCTTCTAAAGCAAATAAAAAGTTTATCCTGCCGTCAATAGTTTGAAAGTGAGGCAGACTTTGTGTGTTGACTGTCCTTGAGCATGTCGAGGTCCACCAAAACTAGAAGCAACTCAAACAGCAGACCTGAGGTGGGAATAATGGTGGGAGATGAGGATAATGTTTTAGGCAGAGTGTAGCCTGGTTACAGACACCTCCTACAAGGCTTCACAAACAAGCACAACTCGAGGCTTCACAAACACAATTCGAGGCTTCACAAACACAACACGAGGCTTCACAAACACAACACGAGGCTTCAAAACACAACACGAGGCTTCACAAACAACGCGAGGCTTCACAAAAAACTCGAGGCTTCACAAACAACACGAGGCTTCACAAACACAACTCGAGGCTTCACAAACACAACACGAGGCTTCACAAACAACACGAGGCTTCACAAAAAACTCGAGGCTTCACAAACAACACGAGGCTTCACAAACACAACTCGAGGCTTCACAAACACAACTCGAGGCTTCACAAACACAACACGAGGCTTCACAAACAACACGAGGCTTCACAAGCACAACTCGAGGCTTCACAAACACAACACGAGGCTTCACAAACACAACTCGAGGCTTCACAAACAACACGAGGCTTCACAAACACAACACGAGGCTTCAGAAACAACTAGAGGCTTCACAAACACAACTCGAGGCTTCACAAACAACACGAGGCTTCACAAACACAACACGAGGCTTCACAAACACAACACGAGGCTTCACAAACAACACGAGGCTTCACAAACACAACACGAGGCTTCACAAACACAACACGAGGCTTCACAAACACAACACGAGGCTTCACAAACACAACTCGAGGCTTCACAAACACAACTCGAGGCTTCACAAACACAACTCGAGGCTTCACAAACACAACACGAGGCTTCACAAACACAACACGAGGCTTCACAAACACAACTCGAGGCTTCACAAACACAACTCGAGGCTTCACAAACACAACACGAGGCTTCACAAACACAACTCGAGGCTTCACAAACACAACACGAGGCTTCACAAACACAACTCGAGGCTTCACAAACACAACTCGAGGCTTCACAAACACAACACGAGGCTTCACAAACACAACTCCAGGGTTCACAAACACAACTCCAGGCTTCACAAACACAACTCCAGGCTTCACAAACACAACTCCAGGCTTCACAAACACAACACGAGGCTTCACAAACACAACTCCAGGCTTCACAAACACAACTCCAGGCTTCACAAACACAACTCGAGGCTTCACAAACACAACTCCAGGCTTCACAAACACAACTCCAGGCTTCACAAACACAACTCCAGGCTTCACAAACACAACTCCAGGCTTCACAAACACAACTCGAGGCTTCACAAACACAACTCGAGGCTTCACAAACACAACACGAGGCTTCACAAACACAACTCCAGGCTTCACAAACACAACTCGAGGCTTCACAAACACAACTCCAGGCTTCACAAACACAACTCCAGGCTTCACAAACACAACTCCAGGCTTCACAAACACAACTCGAGGCTTCACAAACACAACTCCAGGCTTCACAAACACAACTCCACAACTCCAGGCTTCACAAACACAACTCCAGGCTTCACAAACACAACTCGAGGCTTCACAAACACAACTCCAGGCTTCACAAACACAACTCCAGGCTTCACAAACACAACTCGAGGCTTCACAAACACAACTCCAGGCTTCACAAACACAACTCCAGGCTTCACAAACACAACTCCAGGCTTCACAAACACAACTCCAGGCTTCACAAACACAACTCCAGGCTTCACAAACACAACTCCAGGCTTCACAAACACAACTCCAGGCTTCACAAACACAACTCGAGGCTTCACAAACACAACTCCAGGCTTCACAAACACAACTCGAGGCTTCACAAACACAACTCGAGGCTTCACAAACACAACTCCAGGCTTCACAAACACAACTCCAGGCTTCACAAACACAACTCCAGGCTTCACAAACACAACTCCAGGCTTCACAAACACAACTCCAGGCTTCACAAACACAACTCCAGGCTTCACAAACACAACTCCAGGCTTCACAAACACAACTCGAGGCTTCACAAACACAACTCGAGGCTTCACATTCCTCTCAAATTTGTTCCTGTGTCATCTCTGTTTTTGATACAAATTTTTATCGTCATTACTCAATCTCAAAAAAAAACTATCTTAATTTACATTTTTAGTTTTAATTAAAAAAAAACGACATTTTTTTTAATCTTTTATCATTTATTTTTAACGCTTTTGTTTACACTTTAAAACAACTTTTGTCTTCATAATTTTTGATAAAAAATTGTAAATTAATAAGCTGAAAAAGGACAAATGTTGGTTATTTTTAAGCGGATTATCAGGATAATATTTGTGTTCCTGGGACGGTTCGTGCGGGAGTCTGCTGTACCAATGTGAGTCTGCTGTACCAATGTGAGTCTGCTGTACCAATGTGAGTCTGCTGTACCAATGTGAGTCTGCTGTACCAATGTGAGTCTGCTGTACCAATGTGAGTCTGCTGTACCAATGTGAGTCTGCTGTACCAATGTGAGTCTGCTGTACCAATGTGAGTCTGCTGTACCAATGTGAGTCTGCTGTACCAATGTGAGTCTGCTGTACCAATGTGAGTCTGCTGTACCAATGTGAGTCTGCTGTACCAATGTACCAATGTGAGTCTCCTGTACCAATGTACCAATGTGAGTCTGCTGTACCAATGTGAGTCTGCTGTACCAATGTGAGTCTGCTGTACCAATGTGAGTCTGCTGTACCAATGTGAGTCTGCTGTACCAATGTACCAATGTGAGTCTCCTGTACCAATGTACCAATGTGAGTCTGCTGTACCAATGTGAGTCTGCTGTACCAATGTGAGTCTGCTGTACCAATGTGAGTCTGCTGTACCAATGTGAGTCTGCTGTACCAATGTAACAATGTGAGTCTCCTGTACCAATGTACCAATGTGAGTCTGCTGTACCAATGTGAGTCTGCTGTACCAATGTGAGTCTGCTGTACCAATGTGAGTCTGCTGTACCAATGTGAGTCTGCTGTACCAATGTGAGTCTGCTGTACCAATGTACCAATGTGAGTCTCCTGTACCAATGTACCAATGTGAGTCTGCTGTACCAATGTGAGTCTGCTGTACCAATGTGAGTCTGCTGTACCAATGTGAGTCTGCTGTACCAATGTGAGTCTGCTGTACCAATGTACCAATGTGAGTCTCCTGTACCAATGTACCAATGTGAGTCTGCTGTACCAATGTGAGTCTGCTGTACCAATGTGAGTCTGCTGTACCAATGTGAGTCTGCTGTACCAATGTGAGTCTGCTGTACCAATGTGAGTCTGCTGTACCAATGTACCAATGTGAGTCTCCTGTACCAATGTACCAATGTGAGTCTGCTGTACCAATGTGAGTCTGCTGTACCAATGTGAGTCTGCTGTACCAATGTGAGTCTGCTGTACCAATGTGAGTCTGCTGTACCAATGTGAGTCTGCTGTACCAATGTGAGTCTGCTGTACAAATGTACCAATGTGAGTCTGCTGTACCAATGTGAGTCTGCTGTACCAATGTGAGTCTGCTGTACAAATGTACCAATGTGAGTCTGCTGTACCAATGTGAGTCTGCTGTACCAATGTGAGTCTGCTGTACAAATGTACCAATGTGAGTCTGCTGTACCAATGTGAGTCTGCTGTACCAATGTTCCGAGTCTGCTGTATCAATGTGAGTCTGCTGTACCAATGTGAGTCTGCTGTACCAATGTGAGTCTGCTGTACCAATGTGAGTCTGCTGTACCAATGTGAGTCTGCTGCACCAATGTGAGTCTGCTGTACCAATGTGAGTCTGCTGTACCAATGTGAGTCTGCTGTACCAATGTGAGTCTGCTGTACCAATGTGAGTCTGCTGTACCAATGTGAGTCTGCTGTACCAATGTGAGTCTGCTGTACCAACGTGAGTCTGCTGTACCAACGTGAGTCTGCTGTACCAATGTGAGTCTGCTGTACCAACGTGAGTCTGCTGTACCAACGTGAGTCTGCTGTACCAATGTGAGTCTGCTGTACCAACGTGAGTCTGCTGTACCAACGTGAGTCTGCTGTACCAATGTTCCGAGTCTGCTGTACCAATGTGAGTCTGCTGTACCAATGTTCCGAGTCTGCTGTACCAATGTGAGTCTGCTGTACCAACGTGAGTCTGCTGTACCAACGTGAGTCTGCTGTACCAATGTTCCGAGTCTGCTGTACCAATGTGAGTCTGCTGTACCAATGTTCCGAGTCCGCTGTACCAATGTGAGTCTGCTGTACCAACGTGAGTCTGCTGTACCAACGTGAGTCTGCTGTACCAATGTGAGTCTGCTGTACCAATGTGAGTCTGCTGTACCAATGTTCCGAGTCTGCTGTACCAATGTGAGTCTGCTGTACCAACGTGAGTCTGCTGTACCAACGTGAGTCTGCTGTACCAATGTTCCGAGTCTGCTGTACCAATGTGAGTCTGCTGTACCAATGTTCCGAGTCTGCTGTACCAATGTGAGTCTGCTGTACCAACGTGAGTCTGCTGTACCAACGTGAGTCTGCTGTACCAATGTTCCGAGTCTGCTGTACCAATGTGAGTCTGCTGTACCAATGTTCCGAGTCTGCTGTACCAATGTGAGTCTGCTGTACCAACGTGAGTCTGCTGTACCAATGTGAGTCTGCTGTACCAATGTGAGTCTGCTGTACCAATGTGAGTCTGCTGTACCAATGTTCCGAGTCTGCTGTACCAATGTGAGTCTGCTGTACCAACGTGAGTCTGCTGTACCAACGTGAGTCTGCTGTACCAATGTTCCGAGTCTGCTGTACCAATGTGAGTCTGCTGTACCAATGTTCCGAGTCTGCTGTACCAATGTGAGTCTGCTGTACCAACGTGAGTCTGCTGTACCAACGTGAGTCTGCTGTACCAATGTGAGTCTGCTGTACCAATGTGAGTCTGCTGTACCAATGTTCCGAGTCTGCTGTACCAATGTGAGTCTGCTGTACCAACGTGAGTCTGCTGTACCAACGTGAGTCTGCTGTACCAATGTGAGTCTGCTGTACCAATGTGAGTCTGCTGTACCAATGTGAGTCTGCTGTACCAATGTGAGTCTGCTGTACCAATGTGAGTCTGCTGTACCAATGTGAGTCTGCTGTACCAATGTGAGTCTGCTGTACCAATGTGAGTCTGCTGTACCAATGTGAGTCTGCTGTACCAATGTACCAATGTGAGTCTCCTGTACCAATGTACCAATGTGAGTCTGCTGTACCAATGTGAGTCTGCTGTACCAATGTGAGTCTGCTGTACCAATGTGAGTCTGCTGTACCAATGTGAGTCTGCTGTACCAATGTGAGTCTGCTGTACCAATGTGAGTCTGCTGTACCAATGTTCCGAGTCTGCTGTACCAATGTGAGTCTGCTGTACCAATGTGAGTCTGCTGTACCAATGTACCAATGTGAGTCTGCTGTACCAATGTGAGTCTGCTGTACCAATGTGAGTCTGCTGTACCAATGTGAGTCTGCTGTACCAATGTGAGTCTGCTGTACCAATGTGAGTCTGCTGTACCAATGTGAGTCTGCTGTACCAATGTGAGTCTGCTGTACCAATGTGAGTCTGATGTACCAATGTGAGTCTGCTGTACCAATGTGAGTCTGCTGTACCAATGTGAGTCTGCTGTACCAATGTGAGTCTGCTGTACCAATGTACCAATGTGAGTCTCCTGTACCAATGTACCAATGTGAGTCTCCTGTACCAATGTACCAATGTGAGTCTGCTGTACCAATGTGAGTCTGCTGTACCAATGTGAGTCTGCTGTACCAATGTGAGTCTGCTGTACCAATGTGAGTCTGCTGTACCAATGTACCAGTGTGAGTCTCCTGTACCAATGTACCAATGTAATACATTGTAGTGATTCCATTGTTGTTGTCATCTGGAATTTTATGAGTCTGCTTCTGTTAATTTACTGATTACTTAAATAATTTACCCTGGAAGGACATTATTAAGTAGCAGCAGGAGAGGTTAGGTAAGGTAAGGAGAGGTTAGGTAAGGTAAGGAGAGGTTAGGTAAGGTAAGGAGAGGTTAGGTAAGGTAAGGAGAGGTTAGTTAAGGTAAGGAGAGGTTAGGTAAGGTAAGGAGAGGTTAGTTAAGGTAAGGAGAGGTTAGGTAAGGTAAGGAGAGGTTAGGTAAGGTAAGGAGAGGTTAGTTAAGGTAAGGAGAGGTTAGGTAAGGTAAGGAGAGGTTAGGTAAGGAGAGGTTAGGTAAGGTAAGGAGAGGTTAGGTAAGGTAAGGAGAGGTTAGGTAAGGAGAGGTTAGGTAAGGTAAGGAGAGGTTAGGTAAGGTAAGGAGAGGTTAGGTAAGGAGAGGTTAGGTAAGGTAAGGAGAGGTTAGTTAAGGTAAGGAGAGGTTAGGTAAGGTAAGGAGAGGTTAGGTAAGGTAAGGAGAGGTTAGGTAAGGTAAGGAGACGTTACGTAAGGTAAGGAGAGGTTAGGTAAGGTAAGGAGAGGTTAGTTAAGGTAAGGAGAGGTTAGTTAAGGTAAGGAGAGGTTAGGTAAGGTAAGGAGAGGTTAGGTAAGGTAAGGAGAGGTTAGTTAAGGTAAGGAGAGGTTAGGTAAGGTAAGGAGAGGTTAGTTAAGGTAAGGAGAGGTTAGTTAAGGTAAGGAGAGGTTAGGTAAGGTAAGGAGAGGTTAGTTAAGGTAAGGAGAGGTTAGGTAAGGTAAGGAGAGGTTAGGTAAGGTAAGGAGAGGTTAGGTAAGGTAAGGAGAGGTTCGTTAAGGTAAGGAGAGGTTAGGTAAGGTAAGGAGAGGTTAGGTAAGGTAAGGAGAGGTTAGTTAAGGTAAGGAGAGGTTAGTTAAGGTAAGGAGAGGTTAGGTAAGGTAAGGAGAGGTTAGGTAAGGTAAGGAGAGGTTAGTTAAGGTAAGGAGAGGTTAGTTAAGGTAAGGAGAGGTTAGGTAAGGTAAGGAGAGGTTAGGTAAGGTAAGGAGAGGTTAGGTAAGGTAAGGAGAGGGTAGGTTATGTAAGGAGAGGTTAGGTTATGTAAGGAGAGGTTAGGTAAGGTAAGGAGAGGTTAGGTAAGGTAAGGAGAGGTTAGGTAAGGTAAGGAGAGGTTAGGTTATGTAAGGAGAGGTTAGGTTATGTAAGGAGAGGTTAGGTAAGGTAAGGAGAGGTTAGGTAAGGTAAGGAGATGTTAGGTAAGGTAAGGAGAGGTTAGGTAAGGTAAGGAGAGGTTAGGTAAGGTAAGGAGAGGTTAGGTAAGGTAAGGAGAGGTTAGGTTATGTAAGGAGAGGTTAGGTAAGGTAAGGAGAGGTTAGGTTAGGTTAGGTTAGGTTAGGTTAGGTAAGGTAAGGAGAGGTTAGGTAAGGTAAGGAGAGGTTAGGTAAGGTAAGGAGAAGTTAGGTAAGGTAAGGAGAGGTTAGGTAAGGTAAGGAAGGGTTAGGTAAGGTAAGGAGAGGTTAGGTAAGGTAAGGAGAGGTTAGGTAAGGTAAGGAGAGGTTAGGTTATGTAAGGAGAGGTCAGGTTATGTAAGGAGAGGTTAGGTAAGGTAAGGAGAGGTTAGGTAAGGTAAGGAGAGGTTAGGTAAGGTAAGGAGAGGTTAGGTAAGGTAAGGAGAGGTTAGGTAAGGTAAGGAGAGGTTAGGTTATGTAAGGAGAGGTTAGGTAAGGTAAGGAGAGGTTAGGTTAGGTTAGGTTAGGTTAGGTAAGGTAAGGAGAGGTTAGGTAAGGTAAGGAGAGGTTAGGTAAGGTAAGGAGAGGTTAGGTAAGGTAAGGAGAGGTTAGGTAAGGTAAGGAAGGGTTAGGTAAGGTAAGGAGAGGTTAGGTAAGGTAAGGAGAGGTTAGGTAAGGTAAGGAGAGGTTAGGTAAGGTAAGGAGAGGTTAGGTAAGGTAAGGAGAGGTTAGGTTATGTAAGGAGAGGTTAGGTAAGGTAAGGAGAGGTTAGGTAATGTAAGGAGAGGTTAGGTTATGTAAGGAGAGGTTAGGTAAGGTAAGGAGAGGTTAGGTAAGGTAAGGAGAGGTTAGGTTATGTAAGGAGAGGTTAGGTAAGGTAAGGAGAGGTTAGGTAATGTAAGGAGAGGTTAGGTTATGTAAGGAGAGGTTAGGTAAGGTAAGGAGAGGTTAGGTAAGGTAAGGAGAGGTTAGGTTATGTAAGGAGAGGTTAGGTAAGGTAAGGAGAGGTTAGGTTATGTAAGGGGAGGTTAGGTAAGGTAAGGAGAGGTTAGGTTATGTAAGGAGAGGTTAGGTAAGGTAAGGAGAGGTTAGGTAAGGTAAGGAGAGGTTATGTTATGTAAGGAGAGGTTAGGTTATGTAAGGAGAGGTTAGGTAAGGTAAGGAGAGGTTAGGTAAGGTAAGGAGAGGTTAGGTAAGGTAAGGAGAGGTTAGGTAAGGTAAGGAGAGGTTAGTTAAGGTAAGGAGAGGTTAGGTTATGTAAGGAGAGGTTAGGTTATGTAAGGAGAGGTTAGGTTATGTAAGGAGAGGTTAGGTTATGTAAGGAGAGGTTAGGTTATGTAAGGAGAGGTTAGTTAAGGTAAGGAGAGGTTAGGTTATGTAAGGAGAGGTTAGGTTATGTAAGGAGAGGTTAGTTAAGGTAAGGAGAGGTTAGGTTATGTAAGGAGAGGTTAGGTTATGTAAGGAAAGGTTAGGTTATGTAAGGAGAGGTTAGGTTATGTAAGGAGAGGTTAGGTTATGTAAGGAGAGGTTAGGTAAGGTAAGGAGAGGTTAGGTAATGTAAGGAGAGGTTAGGTTATGTAAGGAGAGGTTAGGTTATGTAAGGAAAGGTTAGGTTATGTAAGGAGAGGTTAGGTTATGTAAGGAGAGGTTAGGTTATGTAAGGAAAGGTTAGGTTATGTAAGGAGAGGTTAGGTTATGTAAGGAGAGGTTAGGTAAGGTAAGGAGAGGTTAGGTAAGGTAAGGAGAGGTTAGGTAAGGTAAGGAGAGGTTGAGTAAGGTAAGGAGAGGTTAGGTAAGGTAAGGAGAGGTTATGTTATGTAAGGAGAGGTTAGGTTATGTAAGGAGAGGTTAGGTAAGGTAAGGAGAGGTTAGGTAAGGTAAGGAGAGGTTAGGTAAGGTAAGGAGAGGTTAGGTAAGGTAAGGAGAGGTTAGTTAAGGTAAGGAGAGGTTAGGTTATGTAAGGAGAGGTTAGGTTATGTAAGGAAAGGTTAGGTTATGTAAGGAGAGGTTAGGTTATGTAAGGAGAGGTTAGGTTATGTAAGGAGAGGTTAGGTTATGTAAGGAGAGGTTAGGTTATGTAAGGAGAGGTTAGTTAAGGTAAGGAGAGGTTAGGTTATGTAAGGAGAGGTTAGGTTATGTAAGGAGAGGTTAGTTTAGGTAAGGAGAGGTTAGGTTATGTAAGGAGAGGTTAGGTTATGTAAGGAAAGGTTAGGTTATGTAAGGAGAGGTTAGGTTATGTAAGGAGAGGTTAGGTTATGTAAGGAGAGGTTAGGTAAGGTAAGGAGAGGTTAGGTAATGTAAGGAGAGGTTAGGTTATGTAAGGAGAGGTTAGGTTATGTAAGGAAAGGTTAGGTTATGTAAGGAGAGGTTAGGTTATGTAAGGAGAGGTTAGGTTATGTAAGGAAAGGTTAGGTTATGTAAGGAGAGGTTAGGTTATGTAAGGAGAGGTTAGGTAAGGTAAGGAGAGGTTAGGTAAGGTAAGGAGAGGTTAGGTAAGGTAAGGAGAGGTTGAGTAAGGTAAGGAGAGGTTAGGTAAGGTAAGGAGAGGTTAGGTAAGGTAAGGAGAGGTTAGGTAAGGTAAGGAGAGGTTAGGTAAGGTAAGGAGAGGTTAGGTTATGTAAGGAGAGGTTAGGTAATGTAAGGAGAGGTTAGGTAAGGTAAGGAGAGGTTAGGTAAGGTAAGGAGAGGTTAGGTTATGTAAGGAGAGGTTAGGTAATGTAAGGAGAGGTTACGTAAGGTAAGGAGAGGTTAGGTAATGTAAGGAGAGGTTAGGTAAGGTAAGGAGAGGTTAGGTAAGGTAAGGAGAGGTTAGGTAAGGTAAGGAGAGGTTAGGTAAGGTAAGGAAGGGTTAGGTAAGGTAAGGAGAGGTTAGGTAAGGTAAGGAGAGGTTAGGTAAGGTAAGGAGAGGTTAGGTAAGGTAAGGAGAGGTTAGGTAAGGTAAGGAGAGGTTAGGTTATGTAAGGAGAGGTTAGGTATGGTAAGGTAAGGAGAAGTTAGGCAAGGTTTATCAGGAAACAGGACAAGTATTTCCTAACGTAGGTTTTAATCATATGATGACCCACAAATGGAGCTTTTGGTCATCAGACCGAGGCCTTCCACTGGCTTACCCTTCCACCCCTTTAAAAATTAAGATTACACTGAACTATAAGGCCTGGAAGCAAAGGCTTCGTTGAAATAAGGGGGTTCCAACCCCCAGGTCAAGGTAAACCTGAAGTCACAAGTGTGGCCCATGACGACCTTCTTAGTGTATCACTATACCTAGTTAGAAAAATATAATTCTAGCCTTCATAATATGAAATTGATAATTTTTCTGGTCAAAATTCCCATGAGCAGGCGAAAGAAGCCTACCGAAAATAATCCACAGTTTGGGCATTCTTGAGAACGAGTCGCCAACCCTTTTTAGACTCTTCCATGTTTGTGTTTTCACTTTGTTTTTCCTGACGAAGTTTATTCTGGTTCTAAAGAAAAGTATTTTAACCAAGTTCTTCATGGCTGCTATTTCAGCCTAGTTGTAGAGATTGTTTAAGTTAGTTGTAGAGATTGTTTAAGTTAGTTGTGAGATTGTTTAAGTTGTAGAGATTGTTTAAGTTAGTTGTGAGATTGTTTAAGTTGTAGAGATTGTTTAAGTTAGTTGTAGAGATTGTTTTAGTTGTAGAGATTGTTTAAGTTAGTTGTGAGATTGTTTAAGTTGGTTGTGAGATTGTTTAAGTTAGTTGTAGAGATTGTTTAAGTTGTAGAGATTGTTTAAGTTAGTTGTAGAGATTGTTTAAGTTAGTTGTGAGATTGTTTAAGTTAGTTGTAGAGATTGTTTAAGTTAGTTGTGAGATTGTTTAAGTTAGTTGTGAGATTGTTTAAGTTGTAGAGATTGTTTAAGTTAGTTGTGAGATTGTTTAAGTTAGTTGTAGAGATTGTTTAAGTTAGTTGTAGAGATTGTTTAAGTTAGTTGTAGAGATTGTTTAAGTTAGTTGTAGAGATTGTTTAAGTTAGTTGTAGAGATTGTTTAAGTTAGTTGTGAGATTGTTTAAGTTAGTTGTAGAGATTGTTTAAGTCAGTTGTAGAGATTGTTTAAGTTAGTTGTAGAGATTGTTTAAGTTAGTTGTAGAGATTGTTTAAGTTAGTTGTAGAGATTGTTTAAGTTAGTTGTAGAGATTGTTTAATTAATTGTGAGATTGTTTAAGTTTATTGTAGAGATTGTTTAAGTTAGTTGTAGAGATTGTTTAAGTTAATTGTGAGATTGTTTAAGTTAGTTGTGAGATTGTTTAAGTTAGTTGTAGAGATTATTTAAGTTAATTGTGAGATTGTTTAAGTTAGTTGTAGAGATTGTTTAAGTTAGTTGTAGAGATTGTTTAAGTTAATTGTGAGATTGTTTAAGTTAGTTGTGAGATTGTTTAAGTTAGCTGTCAGATTGTTTAAGTTAGTTGTGAGATTGTTTAAGTTAGTTGTGAGATTGTTTAAGTTAATTGTGAGATTGTTTAAGTTAGTTGTGAGATTGTTTAAGTTAGTTGTGAGATTGTTTAAGTTAGTTGTAGAGATTGTTTAAGTTAGTTGTAGAGATTGTTTAAGTTAGTTGTAGAGATTGTTTAAGTTAATTGTGAGATTGTTTAAGTTAGTTGTAGAGATTGTTTAAGTTAGTTGTAGAGATTGTTTAAGTTAATTGTGAGATTGTTTAAGTTAGTTGTGAGATTGTTTAAGTTAGTTGTAGAGATTATTTAAGTTAATTGTGAGATTGTTTAAGTTAGTTGTAGAGATTGTTTAAGTTAGTTGTAGAGATTGTTTAAGTTAATTGTGAGATTGTTTAAGTTAGTTGTGAGATTGTTTAAGTTAGCTGTCAGATTGTTTAAGTTAGTTGTGAGATTGTTTAAGTTAGTTGTGAGATTGTTTAAGTTAATTGTGAGATTGTTTAAGTTAGTTGTGAGATTGTTTAAGTTAGTTGTGAGATTGTTTAAGTTAGTTGTAGAGATTGTTTAAGTTAGTTGTAGAGATTGTTTAAGTTAGTTGTAGAGATTGTTTAAGTTAGTTGTGAGATTGTTTAAGCTAGTTGTAGAGATTGTTTAAGTTAGTTGTAGAGATTGTTTAAGTTAGTTGTAGAGATTGTTTAAGTTAGTTGTAGAGATTGTTTAAGTTAGTTGTAGAGATTGTTTAAGTTAGTTGTAGAGATTGTTTAAGTTAGTTGTAGAGATTGTTTAAGTTAGTTGTAGAGATTGTTTAAGCTAGTTGTAGAGATTGTTTAAGTTAGTTGTAGAGATTGTTTAAGTTAGTTGTGAGATTGTTTAAGCTAGTTGTAGAGATTGTTTAAGTTAGTTGTAGAGATTGTTTAAGTTAGTTGTAGAGATTGTTTAAGTTAGTTGTAGAGATTGTTTAAGTTAGTTGTGAGATTGTTTAAGTTAGTTGTAGAGATTGTTTAGGTTAGTTGTGAGATTGTTTAAGTTAGTTGCAAAGATTGTTTAGGTTAGTTGTGAGATTGTTTAAGTTAGTTGTAGAGATTGTTTAAGTTAGTTGCAGAGATTGTTTAAGTTAGTTGTAGAGATTGTTTAAGTTAGTTGTAGAGATTGTTTAAGTTAGTTGCAGAGATTGTTTAAGTTAGTTGTAGAGATTGTTTAAGTTAGTTGCAGAGATTGTTTAAGTTAGTTGTAGAGATTGTTTAAGTTAGTTGTAGAGATTGTTTAAGTTGTAGAGATTGTTTAAGTTAGTTGTAGAGATTGTTTAAGTTAGTTGTGAGATTGTTTAAGTTAGTTGCAGAGATTGTTTAAGTTAGTTGCAGAGATTGTTTAAGTTAGTTGTAGAGATTGTTTAAGTTAGTTGTAGAGATTGTTTAAGTTAGTTGCAGAGATTGTTTAAGTTAGTTGTAGAGATTGTTTAAGTTAGTTGTAGAGATTGTTTAAGTTGTAGAGATTGTTTAAGTTAGTTGTAGAGATTGTTTAAGTTAGTTGTGAGATTGTTTAAGTTAGTTGTAGAGATTGTTTAAGTTAGTTGTAGAGATTGTTTAAGTTAGTTGTGAGATTGTTTAAGTTAGTTGTAGAGATCGTTTAAGTTAGTTGTAGAGATTGTTTAAGTTAGTTGTGAGATTGTTTAAGTTAGTTGTGAGATTGTTTAAGTTGTAGAGATTGTTTAAGTTAGTTGTGAGATTGTTTAAGTTAGTTGTGAGATTGTTTAAGTTAGTTGTGAGATTGTTTAAGTTAGTTGTGAGATTGTTTAAGTTAGTTGTGAGATTGTTTAAGTTGTAGAGATTGTTTAACTTAGTTGCAGAGATTGTTTAAGTTAGTTGTAGAGATTGTTTAAGTTAGTTGCAGAGATTGTTTAAGTTAGTTGTAGAGATTGTTTAAGTTAGTTGTGAGATTGTTTAAGTTAGTTGTAGAGATTGTTTAAGTTAGTTGTAGAGATTGTTTAAGTTAGTTGTGAGATTGTTTAAGTTAGTTGTGAGATTGTTTAAGTTAGTTGTGAGATTGTTTAAGTTAGATGTAGAGATTGTTTAAGTTAGTTGTGAGATTGTTTAAGTTTGTTGTGAGATTGTTTAAGTTAGTTGTGAGATTGTTTAAGTTAGTTGTAGAGATTGTTTAAGTTAGTTGTGAGATTGTTTAACTTAGTTGTAGAGATTGTTTAAGTTAGTTGTGAGATTGTTTAAGTTAGTTGTGAGATTGTTTAAGTTAGTTGTGAGATTGTTTAAGTTAGTTGTAGAGATTGTTTAAGTTAGTTGTAGAGATTGTTTAAGTTAGTTGTGAGATTGTTTAAGTTAGTTGTGAGATTGTTTAAGTTAGTTGTAGAGATTGTTTAAGTTAGTTGTAGAGATTGTTTAAGTTAGTTGTGAGATTGTTTAAGTTAGTTGTAGAGATTGTTTAAGTTAGTTGTGAGATTGTTTAAGTTAGTTGTAGAGATTGTTTAAGTTAGTTGTGAGATTGTTTAAGTTAGTTGTGAGATTGTTTAAGTTAGTTGTGAGATTGTTTAAGTTAGTTGTAGAGATTGTTTAAGTTAGTTGTGAGATTGTTTAAGTTAGTTGCGAGATTGTTTAAGTTAGTTGTAGAGATTGTTTAAGTTAGTTGTGAGATTGTTTAAGTTAGTTGTGAGATTGTTTAAGTTAGTTGTGAGATTGTTTAAGTTAGTTGTAGAGATTGTTTAAGTTAGTTGTAGAGATTGTTTAAGTTAGTTGTGAGATTGTTTAAGTTAGTTGTGAGATTGTTTAAGTTAGTTGTGAGATTGTTTAAGTTAGTTGTAGAGATTGTTTAAGTTAGTTGTGAGATTGTTTAAGTTAGTTGTTAGATTGTTCTAGTTGTGAGATTGTTTAAATTAGTTGTAGAGATTGTTTAAGTTAGTTGTGAGATTGTTTAAGTTAGTTGTGAGATTGTTTAACTTAGTTGTAGAGATTGTTTAAGTTAGTTGTGAGATTGTTTAAGTTAGTTGTGAGATTGTGTATGTTAGTTGTAGAGATTGTTTAAGTTAGTTGTGAGATTGTTTAAGTTAGTTGTAGAGATTGTTTAAGCTAGTTGTAGAGATTGTTTAAGCTAGTTGTAGAGATTGTTTAAGCTAGTTGTAGAGATTGTTTAAGCTAGTTGTAGAGATTGTTTAAGCTAGTTGTAGAGATTGTTTAAGTTAGTTGTAGAGATTGTTTAAGTTAGTTGTAGAGATTGTTTAAGCTAGTTGTAGAGATTGTTTAAGCTAGTTGTAGAGATTGTTTAAGATAGTTGTGAGATTGTTTAACTTAGTTGTGAGATTGTTTAAGTTAGTTGTAGAGATTGTTTAAGATAGTTGTGAGATTGTTTAAGTTAGTTGTGAGATTGTTTAAGTTAGATGTAGAGATTGTTTAAGTTAGTTGTAGAGATTGTTTAAGATAGTTGTGAGATTGTTTAAGTTAGTTGTGAGATTGTTTAAGTTAGTTGTGAGATTGTTTAAGTTAGTTGTGAGATTGTTTAAGTTAGTTGTGAGATTGTTTAAGTTAGTTGTGAGATTGTTTAAGTTAGTTGTGAGATTGTTTAAGTTAGTTGTGAGATTGTTTAAGTTAGATGTAGAGATTGTTTAAGTTAGTTGTAGAGATTGTTTAAGTTAGTTGTGAGATTGTTTAAGTTAGTTGGAGAGATTGTTTAAGTTAGTTGTAGAGATTGTTTAAGTTAGTTGTGAGATTGTTTAAGTTAGTTGTAGAGATTGTTTAAGTTAGTTGTAGAGATTGTTTAAGTTAGTTGTAGAGATTGTTTAAGTTAGTTGTGAGATTGTTTAAGTAAGTTGTAGAGATTGTTTAAGTTAGTTGTAGAGATTAAGTTAGTTGTAGAGATTGTTTAAGTTAGTTGTAGAGATCGTTTAAGTTAGTTGTAGAGATTGTTTAAGTTAGTTGTGAGATTGTTTAAGTTAGTTGTGAGATTGTTTAAGTTAGTTGTGAGATTGTTTAAGTTAGTTGTGAGATTGTTTAAGTTAGTTGTAGAGATTGTTTAAGTTAGTTGTAGAGATTAAGTTAGTTGTAGAGATTGTTTAAGTTAGTTGTAGAGATTGTTAAAGTTAGTTGTGAGATTGTTTAAGTTTGTTGTAGAGATTGTTTAAGTTAGTTGTGAGATTGTTTAAGTTAATTGTGAGATTGTTTAAGTTAGTTGTGAGATTGTTTAAGTTAGCTGTCAGATTGTTTAAGTTAGTTGTAGAGATTGTTTAAGTTAGTTGTGAGATTGTTTAAGTTAGTTGTGAGATTGTTTAAGTTAGTTGTGAGATTGTTTAAGTTAGTTGTGAGATTGTTTAAGTTAGTTGTGAGATTGTTTAAGTTAGTTGTGAGATTGTTTAACTTAGTTGTGAGATTGTTTAAGTTAGTTGTGAGATTGTTTAAGTTAGATGTGAGATTGTTTAAGTTAGTTGTGAAATTGTTTAAGTTGGTTGTGAGATTGTGTAAGTTAATTGTGAGATTGTTTAAGTTAGTTGTGAGATTGTTTGTGTTAGTTGTGAGATTGTTTAAGTTAGTTGTGAGATTGTTTAAGTTAGTTGTGAGATTGTTTAAGTTAATTGTGAGATTGTTTAAGTTAGTTGTGAGATTGTTTTAGTTGTGAGATTGTTTAAGTTAGTTGTGAGATTGTTTAAGTTAGTTGTGAGATTGTTTAAGTTAATTTTGAAATTGTTTAAGTTAGTTGTGAGATTGTTTAAGTTAGTTGTGAGATTGTTTAAGTTAGTTGTGAGATTGTTTAAGTTAGTTGTGAGATTGTTTAAGTTAATTGTGAGATTGTTTTAGTTGTAAGATTGTTTAAGTTAGTTGTGAGATTGTTTAAGTTAATTGTGAGATTGTTTTAGTTGTGAGATTGTTTAAGTTAGTTGTGAGATTGTTTTAGTTAGTTGTGAGATTGTTTAAGTTAGTTGTGAGAAGGTTTAAATTAGTTGTGAGATTGTTTAAGTTAGTTGTAGAGATTGTTTAAGTTAGTTGTGAGATTGTTTAAGTTAGTTGTGAGATTGTTTAAGTTAGTTGTGAGATTGTTTAAGTTAGTTGTAGAGATTGTTTAAGTTAGTTGTAGAGATTGTTTAAGTTAGTTGTAGAGATTGTTTAAGTTAGTTGTAGAGATTGTTTAAGTTAGTTGTAGAGATTGTTTAAGTTAGTTGTAGAGATTGTTTAAGTTAGTTGCAGAGATTGTTTAAGTTAGTTGTAGAGATTGTTTAAGTTAATTGTAGAGATTGTTTAAGTTAGTTGTAGAGATTGTTTAAGTTGTAGAGATTGTTTAAGCTAGTTGTAGAGATTGTTTAAGTTAGTTGTAGAGATTGTTTAAGCTAGTTGTAGAGATTGTTTAAGTTAGTTGTAGAGATTGTTTAAGTTAGTTGTAGAGATTGTTTAAGTTAGTTGTAAAGATTGTTTAAGTTAGTTGTGAGATTGTTTAAGTTAGTTGTGAGATTGTTTAAGCTAGTTGTAGAGATTGTTTAAGTTAGTTGTAGAGATTGTTTAAGCTAGTTGTAGAGATTGTTTAAGTTAGTTGTAGAGATTGTTTAAGCTAGTTGTAGAGATTGTTTAAGTTAGTTGTAGAGATTGTTTAAGCTAGTTGTAAAGATTGTTTAAGTTGTAGAGATTGTTTAAATTAGTTGTGAGATTGTTTAAGTTAGTTGTGAGATTGTTTAAGTTAGTTGTGAGATTGTTTAAGTTAGTTTTAGAGATTGTTTAAGTTAGTTGTGAGATTGTTTAAGTTAGTTGTGAGATTGTTTAAGTTAGTTGTGAGATTGTTTAAGTTGTAGAGATTGTTTAAGTTAGTTGTGAGATTGTTTAAGTTAGTTGTGAGATTGTTTAAGTTAGTTGTGAGATTGTTTAAGTTAGTTGTGAGATTGTTTAAGTTAGTTGTGAGATTGTTTAAGTTAGTTGTAGAGATTGTTTAAGTTAGTTGTGTGATTGTTTAAGTTAGTTGTAGAGATTGTTTAAGTTAGTTGTAGAGATTGTTTAAGTTAGTTGTGAGATTGTTTAAGTTAGTTGCGAGATTGTTTAAGTTAGTTGTAGAGATTGTTTAAGTTAGTTGAGAGATTGTTTAAGTTGTGAGATTGTTTAAGTTAGTTGTGAGATTGTTTAAGTTAGTTGTGAGATTGTTTAAGTTAGTTGTGAGATTGTTTAAGTTAGTTGTGAGATTGTTTAAGTTAGTTGTGAGATTGTTTAAGTTAGTTGTAGAGATTGTTTAAGTTAGTTGTGAGATTGTTTAAGTTAGTTGTGAGATTGTTTAAGTTAGTTGTAGAGATTGTTTAAGTTAGTTGTAGAGATTGTTTAAGTTAGTTGTGAGATTGTTTAAGTTAGTTGTGAGATTGTTTAAGTTAGTTGTGAGATTGTGTAAGTTAATTGTGAGATTGTTTAAGTTAGGTGTGAGATTGTTTAAGTTAGTTGTGAGATTGTTTAAGTTAGTTGTGAGATTGTTTAAGTTAGTTGTGAGATTGTTTAAGTTAGTTGTGAGATTGTTTAAGTTAGTTGTGAGATTGTTTAAGTTAGTTGTGAGATTGTTTAAGTTAGTTGTGAGATTGTTTAAGTTAGTTGTGAGATTGTGTAAGTTAATTGTGAGATTGTTTAAGTTAGGTGTGAGATTGTTTAAGTTAGTTGTGAGATTGTTTAAGTTAGTTGTGAGATTGTTTAAGTTAGTTGTGAGATTGTTTAATTTAGTTGTAGAGATTGTTTAAGTTAGTTTTGAGATTGTTTAAGTTAGTTGTTAGATTGTTTTAGTTGTGAGATTGTTTAAATTAGTTGTAGAGATTGTTTAAGTTAGTTGTGAGATTGTTTAAGTTAATTGTAGAGATTGTTTAAGTTAGTTGTAGAGATTGATTAAGATAGTTGTAGAGATTGTTTAAGTTAGTTGTGAGATTGTTTAAGTTAGTTGTGAGATTGTTTAAGTTAGTTGTGAGATTGTTTAAGTTAGTTGTGAGATTGTTTAAGTTAGTTGTGAGATTGTTTAAGTTAGTTGTGAGATTGTTTAAGTTAGTTGTGAGATTGTTTAAGTTAGTTGTGAGATTGTTTAAGTTAGTTGTGAGATTGTTTAAGTTAGTTGTAGAGATTGTTTAAGTTAGTTGTAGAGATTGTTTAAGTTAGTTGTAGAGATTGTTTAAGTTAGTTGTGAGATTGTTTAAGTTAGTTGTGAGATTGTTTAAGTTAGTTGTGAGATTGTTTAAGTTAGTTGTAGAGATTGTTTAAGTTAGTTGTAGAGATTGTTTAAGTTAGTTGTGAGATTGTTTAAGTTAGTTGTGAGATTGTTTAAGTTAGTTGTAGAGATTGCTTAAGTTAGTTGTAGAGATTGTTTAAGTTAGTTGTGAGATTGTTTAAGTTAGTTGTGAGATTGTTTAAGTTAGTTGTAGAGATTGTTTAAGTTAGTTGTGAGATTGTTTAAGTTAGTTGTAGAGATTGTTTAAGTTAGTTGTAGAGATTGTTTAAGTTAGTTGTGAGATTGTTTAAGTTAGTTGTGAGATTGTTTAAGTTAGTTGTAGAGATTGTTTAAGTTAGTTGTGAGATTGTTTAAGTTAGTTGTGAGATTGTTTAAGTTAGTTGTAGAGATTGTTTAAGTTAGTTGTAGAGATTGTTTAAGTTAGTTGTGAGATTGTTTAAGTTAGTTGTGAGATTGTTTAAGTTAGTTGTAGAGATTGTTTAAGTTAGTTGTGAGATTGTTTAAGTTAGTTGTGAGATTGTTTAAGTTAGTTGTAGAGATTGTTTAAGTTAGTTGTAGAGATTGTTTAAGTTAGTTGTGAGATTGTTTAAGTTAGTTGTGAGATTGTTTAAGTTAGTTGTAGAGATTGTTTAAGTTAGTTGTAGAGATTGTTTAAGTTAGTTGTGAGATTGTTTAAGTTAGTTGTGAGATTGTTTAAGTTAGTTGTAGAGATTGTTTAAGTTAGTTGTAGAGATTGTTTAAGTTAGTTGTGAGATTGTTTAAGTTAGTTGTGAGATTGTTTAAGTTAGTTGTAGAGATTGTTTAAGTTAGTTGTGAGATTGTTTAAGTTAGTTGTAGAGATTGTTTAAGTTAGTTGTGAGATTGTTTAAGTTAGTTGTGAGATTGTTTAAGTTAGTTGTAGAGATTGTTTAAGTTAGTTGTAGAGATTGTTTAAGTTAGTTGTGAGATTGTTTAAGTAAGTTGTAGAGATTGTTTAAGTTAGTTGTAGAGATTGTTTAAGTTAGTTGTAGAGATTGTTTAAGTTTGTTGTAGAGATTGTTTAAGTTAGTTGTAGAGATTGTTTAAGTTTGTTGTAGAGATTGTTTAAGTTAGTTGTAGAGATTGTTTAAGTAAGTTGTAGAGATTGTTTAAGTTAGTTGTGAGATTGTTTAAGTAAGTTGTAGAGATTGTTTAAGTTAGTTGTAGAGATTGTTTAAGTTAGTTGTAGAGATTGTTTAAGTTTGTTGTAGAGATTGTTTAAGTTAGTTGTGAGATTGTTTAAGTTAGTTGTAGAGATTGTTTAAGTTAGTTGTAGAGATTGGTTAAGTTAGTTGTGAGATTGTTTAAGTTAATTGTGAGATTGTTTAAGTTAGTTGTGAGATTGTTTAAGTTAGTTGTGAGATTGTTTAAGTTAATTGTGAGATTGTTTAAGTTAATTGTGAGATTGTTTAAGTTAGTTGTAAGATTGTTTAAGTTAGCTCTCAGATTGTTTAAGTTAGTTGTAGAGATTGTTTAAGTTAGTTGTGAGATTGTTTAAGTTAGTTGTGAGATTGTTTAAGTTAATTGTGAGATTGTTTAAGTTAGTTGTGAGATTGTTTAAGTTAGCTCTAAGATTGTTTAAGTTAGTTGTAGAGATTGTTTAAGTTAGTTGTGAGATTGTTTAAGTTAGTTGTGAGATTGTTTAAGTTAGTTGTGAGATTGTTTAAGTTAGTTGTGAGATTGTTTAAGTTAGTTGTGAGATTGTTTAAGTTAGTTGTGAGATTGTTTAAGTTAGTTGTGAGATTGTTTAAGTTAGTTGTGAGATCGTTTAAGTTAGTTGTGAGATTGTTTAAGTTAGTTGTGAAATTGTTTAAGTTGGTTGTGAGATTGTGTAAGTTAATTGTGAGATTGTTTAAGTTAGTTGTGAGATTGTTTGTGTTAGTTGTGAGATTGTTTAAGTTAGTTGTGAGACTGTTTAAGTTAGTTGTGAGATTGTTTAAGTTAATTGTGAGATTGTTTAAGTTAGTTGTGAGATTGTTTTAGTTGTGAGATTGTTTAAGTTAGTTGTGAGATTGTTTAAGTTAGTTGTGAGATTGTTTAAGTTAATTTTGAAATTGTTTAAGTTAGTTGTGAGATTGTTTAAGTTAGTTGTGAGATTGTTTAAGTTAGTTGTGAGATTGTTTAAGTTAATTGTGAGATTGTTTTAGTTGTGAGATTGTTTAAGTTAGTTGTGAGATTGTTTAAGTTAATTGTGAGATTGTTTTAGTTGTGAGATTGTTTAAGTTAGTTGTGAGATTGTTTTAGTTAGTTGTGAGATTGTTTAAGTTAGTTGTGAGGTTTAAATTAGTTGTGAGATTGTTTAAGTTAGTTGTAGAGATTGTTTAAGTTAGTTGTGAGATTGTTTAAGTTAGTTGTGAGATTGTTTAAGTTAGTTGTGAGATTGTTTAAGTTAGGTGTGAGATTGTTTAAGTTAGTTGTGAGGTTGTTTAAGTTAGTTGTGAGATTGTTTAAGTTAGTTGTGAGATTGTTTAAGTTAATTGTGAGATTGTTTAAGTTAGTTGTGAGATTGTTTAAGTTAGTTGTGAGATTGTTTAAGTTAGTTGTGAGATTGTTTAAGTTAGTTGTGAGATTGTTTAAGTTAGTTGTGAGATTGTTTAAGTTAGTTGTGAGATTGTTTAAGTTAATTGTGAGATTGTTTAAGTTAGTTGTGAGATTGTTTAAGTTAGTTGTGAGATTGTTTAAGTTAGTTGTGAGATTGTTTAAGTTAGTTGTGAGATTGTTTAAGTTGGTTGTGAGATTGTTTAAGTTAGTTGTGAGATTGTTTAAGTTAGTTGTGAGATTGTTTAAGTTAATTGTGAGATTGTTTAAGTTAGTTGTGAGATTGTTTTAGTTGTGAGATTGTTTAAGTTAGTTGTGAGATTGTTTAAGTTAGTTGTGAGATTGTTTAAGTTAATTTTGAAATTGTTTAAGTTAGTTGTGAGATTGTTTAAGTTAGTTGTGAGATTGTTTAAGTTAGTTGTGAGATTGTTTAAGTTAGTTGTGAGATTGTTTAAGTTAATTGTGAGATTGTTTTAGTTGTGAGATTGTTTAAGTTAGTTGTGAGATTGTTTAAGTTAATTGTGAGATTGTTTTAGTTGTGAGATTGTTTTAGTTAGTTGTGAGATTGTTTAAGTTAGTTGTGAGAAGGTTTAAATTAGTTGTGAGATTGTTTAAGTTAGTTGTTAGATTGTTTAAGCTAGTTGTAGAGATTGTTTAAGTTAGTTGTAGAGATTGTTTAAGTTAGTTGTGAGATTGTTTAAGTTAGTTGTGAGATTGTTTAAGTTAGTTGTGAGATTGTTTAAGTTAGGTGTGAGATTGTTTAAGTTAGTTGTGAGATTGTTTAAGTTAGTTGTGAGATTGTTTAAGTTAGTTGTGAGATTGTTTAAGTTAATTGTGAGATTGTTTAAGTTAGTTGTGAGATTGTTTAAGTTAGTTGTGAGATTGTTTAAGTTAGTTGTGAGATTGTTTAAGTTAGTTGTGAGATTGTTTAAGTTAGTTGTGAGATTGTTTAAGTTAATTGTGAGATTGTTTAAGTTAGTTGTGAGATTGTTTAAGTTAGTTGTGAGATTGTTTAAGTTAGTTGTGAGATTGTTTAAGTTAGTTGTGAGATTGTTTAAGTTAGTTGCGAGATTGTTTAAGTTAGTTGTGAGATTGTTTAAGTTAGTTGTGAGATTGTTTAAGTTGTGAGATTGTTGAAGTTAGTTGTAGAGATTGTTTAAGTTAGTTGTGAGATTGTTTAAGTTAGTTGTGAGATTGTTTAAGTTAGTTGTGAGATTGTTTAAGTTAGTTGCGAGATTGTTTAAGTTAGTTGTGAGATTGTTTAAGTTAGTTGTGAGATTGTTTAAGTTGTGAGATTGTTGAAGTTAGTTGTAGAGATTGTTTAAGTTAGTTGTGAGATTGTTTAAGTTAGTTGTGAGATTGTTTATGTTAGTTGTGAGATTGTTTTAGTTGTGAGATTGTTTAAGTTAGTTGTGAGATTGTTTAAGTTAGTTGTAGAGATTTTTTAAGTTAGTTGTGAGATTGTTTAAGTTAGTTGTGAGATTGTTTAAGTTAGTTGTGAGATTGTTTAAGTTAGTTGTAGAGATTGTTTAAGTTAGTTGTGAGATTGTTTAAGTTAGTTGTGAGATTGTTTAAGCTAGTTGTAGAGATTGTTTAAGTTAGTTGTAGAGATTGTTTAAGTTAGTTGTGAGATTGTTTAAGTTAGTTGTGAGATTGTTTAAGTTAGATGTAGAGATTGTTTAAGTTAGTTGTGAGATTGTTTAAGCTAGTACTAGAGATTGTTTAGCCTAGTTCTTGTAGATTACGAAGGTATTCAGGCACATACAATTCCCGAGATCAGGAGCCCCTCACCAGCGTCAAGGGGCCTCCCTTGAGGGGCCCCGGAGGGTCAAACATTGCTTGGCAAATGGGAATGTAATCAGGGTTGATCCATGAGAGCGAAGGGCACCCCTTAATTCCTTGGATCAGGAGCCTTCCATCAAGATGAAGACGCTTCACATGAAGGAAGCAGAAGAGGGCAGCCGAGAAGGAAATATACCCGAGGTGAACATTCACTAACCGTCGAGAATTGGTAACTCTTAGTTCACTTTCAAGGGGTGACTTTACCTTATTAAAATGGGCAAGATTGTGTGTCTATAATGACCTATAATTTCCTCAATTCCTCACGAGCTGCTACCCGCTTGTTCTTATGTTCTCCACTTATTTTTATCCACACGGATTTTTTATGTTGGTGCTGTGTTTTATAATTTATTAGTGATATTTGTTGTTTTACTGTTTTTTTGTTATTTTCAGTACTGATTTTGTATATAGATACACACGTTTACACACACACGGGGCGGGACCAGGAACTATGAATCGATCCCTGCAACCACTATTAGGTGAAGACACACACTTTTCTCTCCTACCAGAGCAGGACAAGAAACCTGCACACTGTACAAAGTACACTTGACTTATTCCACAGTGGTAGTGACGCTCAGAAGACGTCACTACAACCACTGACAACTCTTTTCACTTGAAGATCAGACTTTTCCAAGCCATAAGTGGGTACACGGGAAGCACAGGGATGTGTAGCCTGGGTGAGGCTGAGCGTGTGGTTCTTACCCTCCCTCCCATACACTGTTGACACCATAATATTGGCACTTGAATGTCTGTGTGAGTGGACATCACCACCACTGCTGCTGGAGACTTCAATGCTGTGTGTACATGTTCACCACCACCATCACTTCCCTCACTCATACTTCTCCCTCTTACACCATTACCTCCATCATCCCTCACTCACACTTCTCCCTCTTACACCATTACCTCCATCCTTCCTCACTCACACTTCTCCCTCTTACACCATTACCTCCATCCTTCCTCACTCACACTTCTCCCTCTTACACCATTACCTCCATCCTTCCTCACTCACACTTCTCCCTCTTACACCATTACCTCCATCCTTCCTCACTCACACTTCTCCCTCTTACACCATTACCTCCATCCTTCCTCACTCACACTTCTCCCTCTTACACCATTACCTCCATCCTTCCTCACTCACACTTCTCCCTCTTACACCATTACCTCCATCCTTCCTCACTCACACTTCTCCCTCTTACACCATTACCTCCATCCTTCCTCACTCACACTTCTCCCTCTTACACCATTACCTCCATCCTTCCTCACTCACACTTCTCCCTCTTACACCATTACCTCCATCCTTCCTCACTCACACTTCTCCCTCTTACACCATTACCTCCATCCTTCCTCACTCACACTTCTCCCTCTTACACCATTACCTCCATCCTTCCTCACTCACACTTCTCCCTCTTACACCATTACCTCCATCCTTCCTCACTCACACTTCTCCCTCTTACACCATTACCTCCATCCTTCCTCACTCACACTTCTCCCTCTTACACCATTATCTCCATCCTTTCTCACTCACACTTCTCCCTCCTGCTCCAACACCCCCACCACTATCTCCACACCAACACTTCTTTCATCTTCGTTTAGGAAGGGGATATAGAATGAATGAAAGGCGAATCATAATATAGGAAGGGGAGGTAGAATGACCTGAGGGAGGGTAGAATGACGGGAAGGGAGGTAGAATGACCTGAGGGAGGGTAGAATGACCTGAGGGAAGGTAGAATGACCTGAGGGAAGGTAGAATGACGGGAAGGGAGGTAGAATGACCTGAGGGAGGGTAGAATGACCTGAGGGAAGGTAGAATGACGGGAAGGGAGGTAGAATGACCTGAGGGAGGGTAGAATGACCTGAGGGAGGGTAGAATGACTGGAAGGGAGGTATAATAACAGTAACATGCATATAGAATGAGAAACTCAAACGGCCTCAAAATTCGCTAAGTTATAATGAGTCAAGAAATATCTTCATCATTTTCAATACTCACCGTACCTGATAACAGTCTATAACTCTGATGACTTCACTACTACCCGAAGCCCGGCCATGGTCCAGGCTCGTCTGGTACTAGCCAGGTCAACCAAGTTGTTGCTGCCCCACATATCCATCACAGCCTGGTTGATATGGTACCTGGTGAAGATACTTGTCCACCTTCCTCTTGAAGACCAATACACTTGTCCCCAGCAGTGTTTTTGATATCTTCTGGTGAGACGCTCAGTAATGTAGGGGCCATGGATGATAATGAGTTCCGTGAGTGGGTTACTTAATGGGGAGTTTAAAGCCTATCGGCTACACTAGAGGTCATTAATAGGCTGCACGTAATAATTTTACCACCTAGAAAGAATATTTTAACACCCAAATACAGGAAATAAGAGTAAGTATATTTAGATACTGGTACACATAAATATAGTTACACAATTCTAGGTGATTACAATTATCATACACACGTAGGTAAGTAGTAGATTCGCCGGTATAATCGCCCGGCCCGGGCCTTTTCCAAGAGGTGGCCCGGCAATTGGCTCCCTTCCGTGGGAGTGTCTTAGACCAGTGTCTGCCATGGGAGGAGGTACAAGTACGTCCTCGTCTTCTGGGACCAACTGTCCCCAGGCTTAGCCCCATTCCCCGCCCTCACGGGGCTCGGAAGGGGAAGCTAGGCACCTTGGGCTGCCACAACAGTAATATGTGCAATAATAACCCGCATGGAGACAAGCTCGGAAGATTAATTGATCTGTATATTTCGATCCCCTTCTAGGGGTCCTCTTCAGCAGATCTGCTGAAGACGATACCAGAAGTGGGTCGAAATATACAGATCAATTAATCTCCTGAGTTTATATCTTTATGTGAGTTATTGAACCTTCACAGGTTTTCATTACTTTAGTTATTCATAGTAATATGTGTAAATTATCTAAGGTAATCCCCAAAAAATCAGTGATTTCAGTTGTCAGCATCTATACACTGAGATACATACATCTCTCGGCGTATTTATCGTATTCATGGTGATTATTAGCCAGGAACGAAGTCCAGACACGGGTCTTTGCCAAATTATGTTAAGAACATAAGAAGGAGCACTGCAGCAGGCCTACTGGCCTATACTAGGCAGGTCCAAGTCACCTACTGGCCTATGCTAGGCAGGCCCAAGTCACCTACTGGCCTATGCTAGGCAGGCCCAAGTCACCTACTGGCCTATGCTAGGCAGGTCCAAATCACCTATTGGCCTGTGCTAGGCAGGTCCAAGTCACCTACTGGCCTATGCTAGGCAAGTCCAAGTCACCTACTGGCCTATGCTAGGCAGGTCCAAGTCACCTACCAGCCCATGCTAGGCAGGTCCAAGTCACCTACTGTCAGAATCCGTATTAATGATGCCAACACATTCTCCAAGAACGAAACCCAGACACAGGTCTTTGCCAGGTGGTAGAGTTCCGTATTATGCAGGTTTTAAGGTCATGATGTAGTCAGCGGTGTTGGTCTGGTGGAGCCCCAGGTCAGGTGGGCTGGGAGCCGCGGCGGGGGCCCGTCAGGTGTGTTAGGAGCCCCACCTGGCTACAAGGCAACAGCCATTACAAACTTTGAATCAGTGATGCTGAGTCAGTGGTGGTGGTGTTGATGCTGCTGGATCACCTCCGGTGTTGTTGTTGTGATGTGAGTGGTGTTGGTAATAGCGACGGGGAGAGTGTGTGGCCCTGCAGGGACACACTGGCCACCAGGGTTTGGTCTGAGGTTAAAAGTGTACAGGAGTTGTCTTACCTTCTGCTGCTGCTGCTGTCTCACTGTCTTACCTCCGCTAGACAGACGCCTTGCAGATCACACCGGCATTTTCCACAGGTGAGAAATTGATACTTCGACCCCCCCTCCTTTTACTGTTGCACTTCTCCATTTTCTTCCATCCCCCTTTTTATCATCTATCTTCCCCTCTCCTTAAGTTTGTTTCATGTTTTTCCCTGATTCTCTGTTTTTTTCCATGTTTACTCTTCTTATTTCTCCATTGGTATCCCTCATCTCCCTTCTCCCACACACCCTCCCTCATCTCCCTTCTCCCACACACCCTCCCTCATCTCCCTTCTCCCACACACCCTCCCTCATCTCCCTTCTCCCACACACCCTCCCTCATCTCCCTTCTCCCACACACCCTCCCTCATCTCCCTTCTCCCACACACCCTCCCTCATCTCCCTTCTCCCACACACCCTCCCTCATCTCCCTTCTCCCACACACCCTCATCTCCCTTCTCCCACACACCCTCCCTCATCTCCCTTCTCCCACACACCCTCCCTCATCTCCCTTCTCCCACACACCCTCCCTCATCTCCCTTCTCCCACACACCCTCCCTCATATCCCTTCTCCCACACACCCTCCCTCATCTCCTTTCTCCCACACACCCTCCCTCATCTCCCTTCTCCCACACACCCTCATCTCCCTTCTCCCACACACCCTCCCTCATCTCCCTTCTCCCACACACCCTCATCTCCCTTCTCCCACACACCCTCCCTCATCTCCCTTCTCCCACACACCCTCCCTCATCTCCCTTCTCCCACACACCCTCCCTCATCTCCCTTCTCCCACACACCCTCATCTCCCTACTCCCACACACCCTCCCTCATCTCCCTTCTCCCACACACCCTCATCTCCCTTCTCCCACACACCCTCATCTCCCTTCTCCCACACACCCTCCCTCATCTCCCTTCTCCCACACACCCTCATCTCCCTTCTCCCACACACCCTCCCTCATCTCCCTTCTCCCACACACCCTCCCTCATCTCCCTTCTCCCACACACCCTCCCTCATCTCCCTTCTCCCACACACCCTCCCTCATCTCCCTTCTCCCACACACCCTCCCTCATCTCCCTTCTCCCACACACCCTCCCTCATCTCCCTTCTCCCACACACCCTCCCTCATCTCCCTTCTCCCACACACCCTCCCTCATCTCCCTTCTCCCACACACCCTCCCTCATCTCCCTTCTCCCACACACCCTCATCTCCCTTCTCCCACACACCCTCCCTCATCTCCCTTCTCCCACACACCCTCCCTCATCTCCCTTCTCCCACACACCCTCCCTCATCTCCCTTCTCCCACACACCCTCCCTCATATCCCTTCTCCCACACACCCTCCCTCATCTCCTTTCTCCCACACACCCTCCCTCATCTCCCTTCTCCCACACACCCTCATCTCCCTTCTCCCACACACCCTCCCTCATCTCCCTTCTCCCACACACCCTCATCTCCCTTCTCCCACACACCCTCCCTCATTTCCCTTCTCCCACACACCCTCCCTTCTCCCACACACCCTCCTTCATCTCCCTTCTCCCACACACCCTCCCTCATCTTCCTTCTCCCACACACCCTCCCTCATTTCCCTTCTCCCACACACCCTCCCTCATCTCCCTTCTCCCACACACCCTCCCTCATCTCCCTTCTCCCACACACCCTCCTTCATCTCCCTTCTCCCACACACCCTCCCTCATCTCCCTTCTCCCACACACCCTCCCTCATCTCCCTTCTCCCACACACCCTCCCTCATCTCCCTTCTCCCACACACCCTCCTTCATCTCCCTTCTCCCACACACCCTCCCTCATCTCCCTTGTCCCACACACCCTCCCTCATCTCCCTTCTCCCACACACCCTCCTTCATCTCCCTTCTCCCACACACCCTCCCTCATCTTCCTTCTCCCACACACCCTCCCTCATTTCCCTTCTCCCACACACCCTCCCTCATCTCCCTTCTCCCACACACCCTCCCTCATCTCCCTTCTCCCACACACCCTCCTTCATCTCCCTTCTCCCACACACCCTCCCTCATCTCCCTTCTCCCACACACCCTCCCTCATCTCCCTTCTCCCACACACCCTCCTTCATCTCCCTTCTCCCACACACCCTCCCTCATCTCCCTTCTCCCACACACCCTCCCTCATCTCCCTTCTCCCACACCCATCCTCATCTCCCTTCTCCCACACACCCTCCTTCATCTCCCTTCTCCCACACACCCTCCTTCATCTCCCTTCTCCCACACACCCTCCCTCATCTCCCTTCTCCCACACACCCTCCCTCATCTCCCTTCTCCCACACCCATCCTCATCTCCCTTCTCCCACCCACCCTCCCTCATCTTCCCCCACACACACCCTCCCCATTTTCATTCCCCCACACCATCTCCCTTGCAACCCCTTCCTTCTCCCACTCCCTCACTCAACTCCCTTTCCACCCCTTCCCCCACCGCTCCCTCATTCCATTCCCCCCACCGGTCAGCCAGGTCCCCCCCCCTTCACTCTTATTTGGTCACAATAATGGGGTTGACTGAACCTCGGTATTATAACAGTCATAGAAGAATGATTAAGAATAACTGCTGTAAACTTACTGTTCACACTGCCTGGCACTGACAAGAGTCTGGCTTATTACACTGCCTGGCACTGACAAGAGTCGGTCTTATTACTGTTCACACTGCCTGGCACTGACAAGAGTCTGGCTTATTACACTGCCTGGCACTGACAAGAGTCGGTCTTATTACTGTTTACACTGCCTGGGACTGACAAGAGTCGGTCTTATTACTGTTTACACTGCCTGGCACTGACAAGAGTCGGTCTTATTACTGTTTACACTGCCTGGCACTGACAAGAGTCGGTCTTATTACTGTTTACACTGCCTGGCACTGACAAGAGTCGGTCTTATTACTGTTTACACTGCCTGGCACTGACAAGAGTCGGTCTTATTACTATTTACACTGCCTGGCACTGACAAGAGTCGGTCTTATTACTGTTTACACTGCCTGGCACTGACAAGAGTCGGTCTTATTACTGTTTACACTGCCTGGCACTGACAAGAGTCTGGCTTATTACACTGCCTGGCACTGACAAGAGTTTGGCTTATTACTGTTTACACTGCCTGGCACTGACAAGAGTCGGTCTTATTACTGTTTGCACTGACAAGAGTCTGGCTTATTACTGTTCACACTGCCTGGCACTGACAAGAGTCGGTCTTATTACTGTTCACACTGCCTGGCACTGACAAGAGTTTGGCTTATTACTGTTCACACTGCCTGGCACTGACAAGAGTCGGTCTTATTACTGTTTACACTGCCTGGCACTGACAAGAGTCGGTCTTATTACTGTTTACACTGCCTGGCACTGACAAGAGTCGGTCTTATTACTGTTCACACTGCCTGGCACTGACAAGAGTCGGTCTTATTACTGTTCACACTGCCTGGCACTGACAAGAGTTTGGCTTATTACTGTTTACACTGCCTGGCACTGACAAGAGTCGGTCTTATTACTGTTTACACTGCCTGGCACTGACAAGAGTCGGTCTTATTACTGTTCACACTGCCTGGCACTGACAAGAGTCTGGCTTATTACTGTTTACACTGCCTGGCACTGACAAGAGTTTGGCTTATTACTGTTTACACTGCTTGGCACTGACAAGAGTCGGTCTTATTACTGTTTACACTGCCTGGCACTGACAAGAGTTTGGCTTATTACTGTTCACACTGCCTGGCACTGACAAGAGTCGGTCTTATTACTGTTCACACTGCCTGGCACTGACAAGAGTCGGTCTTATTACTGTTCACACTGCTTGGCACTGACAAGAGTTTGGCTTATTACTGTTCACACTGCCTGGCACTGACAAGAGTCGGTCTTATTACTGTTCACACTGCCTGGCACTGACAAGAGTTTGGCTTATTACTGTTCACACTGCCTGGCACTGACAAGAGTCGGTCTTATTATTCACACTGCCTGGCACTGACAAGAGTCTGGCTTATTACTGTTTACACTGCCTGGCACTGACAAGAGTCAGTCTTATTACTGTTTACACTGCCTGGCACTGACAAGAGTCGGTCTTATTACTGTTTACACTGCCTGGCACTGACAAGAGTTTGGCTTATTACTGTTCACACTGCCTGGCACTGACAAGAGTCGGTCTTATTACTGTTTACACTGCCTGGCACTGACAAGAGTTTGGCTTATTACTGTTTACACTGCTTGGCACTGACAAGAGTCGGTCTTATTACTGTTCACACTGCCTGGCACTGACAAGAGTCGGTCTTATTACTGTTTACACTGCTTGGCACTGACAAGAGTCGGTCTTATTACTGTTCACACTGCCTGGCACTGACAAGAGTCGGTCTTATTACTGTTCACACTGCCTGGCACTGACAAGAGTCTGGCTTATTACTGTTTACACTGCCTGGCACTGACAAGAGTTTGGCTTATTACTTTTACACTGCCTGGCACTGACAAGAGTCGGTCTTATTACTGTTTACACTGCCTGGCACTGACAAGAGTTTTGCTTATTCGCAGTGCCATTTAAGAATGATGCAGCAGTGCCATTTTAGAACTGAAAGCAACAGTGCCATTTAAGAATGATGCAGCAGTGCCATTTTAGAACTGGAAGCAACAGTGCCATTTAAGAATGCAACAGTGCCATTTTAGAAGAAGCAACAGTGCCATTTAAGAATGCAACAGTGCCATTTTAGAACGAAGCAACAGTGCCATTTTAGAACTGGAAGAAACAGTGCCATTTAAGAATGATGCAGCAGTCCCATTTTAGAAGTGGAAGAAATAGTGCCATTTTAGAATGATGCAACAGTGCCATTTAAGAACTTGTGGTGAACAGTGAGACAATAATGATGAGATAGTGATGTAATAGTGATGATAACAGTGACAGTGATAATAACTGTGACAGTGACAACAACAGTGTGACAGTGATAACAAAAGTGTCACAGTGATAGTAACAGTGTCACAGTGATAACAGTATGACAGTGATAACAAGTGTCGCAGTGATAACAACAGTGTGGTAATAAGTGTGACAGTGAAAGCAATGTGACAGTGATAACAGTGTCATAGTAATAACAGTATCACAGTGATAATAACAGTGACAGTGATAATAACTGTCATAGTGAAAACAGTGTCACAGTGACAATAGTATCACAGTGATAATAATAGTGTCACAGTGATAACAGTGTCACAGTGATAATAACAGTGTCACAGTGATAATAAGTGTCACAGTGATAACAGTGTCATAGTAATAACAGTATCACAGTGATAATAACAGTGACAGTGATAATATCAGTGACAGTGATAACAGTGTCATAGTGATAAGTGCCACAGTGATAACAGTGCCACAGTGATAATAACAGTGTCACTGATAATAACAGTGTCAGTGATAATAACAGTGTCACGGTGATAATAAGTGTCAGTGATAATAACAGTGTCACAGTGATAATAACAGTGTCACAGTGATAATAACAGTGTCACAGTGATAATAACAGTGTCACAGTGATAATAACAGTACCACAGTGATAATAACAGTGTCACAGTGATGATAACAGTGCCACAGTGATAATAACAGTGTCACTGATAATAACAGTGTCACAGTAATAACAGTGTCACATTAATAACAGTGTCACAGTAATAACAGTGTCACAGTAATAACAGTGTCACAGTAATAACAGTGTCACAGTAATAACAGTGTCACAGTAATAACAGTGTCACAGTAATAACAGTGTCACAGTGATGATAACAGTGCCACAGTGATAATAACAGTGTCACTGATAATAACAGTGTCACAGTAATAACAGTGTCACATTAATAACAGTGTCACAGTAATAACAGTGTCACAGTAATAACAGTGTCACAGTAATAACAGTGTCACAGTAATAACAGTGTCACAGTAATAACAGTGTCACAGTAATAACAGTGTCACAGTGATGATAACAGTGCCACAGTGATAATAACAGTGTCACTGATAATAACAGTGTCACAGTAATAACAGTGTCACATTAATAACAGTGTCACAGTAATAACAGTGTCACAGTAATAACAGTGTCACAGTAATAACGGTGTCACAGTAATAACAGTGTCACAGTAATAACAGTGTCACAGTAATAACAGTGTCACAGTAATAAGTGTCATAGTAATAGTGTCACAGTAATAACTGTCACAGTAATAACTCACAGTAATAACAGTGTCACAGTGATAACTGTCACAGTAATAACAGTGTCACAGTAATAAGTGTCACAGTAATAACAGTGTCACACTAATAACAGTGTCACAGTAATAACTGTCACAGTGATAAGTGTCACAGTAATAACAGTGTCACAGTAATAAGTGTCACAGTAATAACAGTGTCACAGTAATAACTGTCACAGTAATAACAGTGTCACAGTAATAACAGTGTCACAGTAATAACAGTGTCACAGTAATAACTCACAGTAATAAGTGTCACAGTAATAACAGTGTCACAGTAATAACAGTGTCACAGTAATAACTGTCACAGTAATAACTCACAGTAATAACAGTGTCACAGTAATAACTCACAGTAATAAGTGTCACAGTAATAACAGTGTCACAGTAATAACAGTGTCACAGTAATAACTGTCACAGTAATAACAGTGTCACAGTAATAACAGTGTCACAGTAATAACAGTGTCACAGTAATAACAGTGTCACAGTAATTGTCACAGTAATAACAGTGTCACAGTAATAACAGTGTCACAATAATAACAGTGTCACAGTAATAACTGTCACAGTAATAGTGTCACAGTAATAAGTGTCACAATAATAACAGTGTCACAGTAATAACAGTGTCACAGTAATAACTGTCACAGTAATAACAGTGTCACAGTAATAAGTGTCACAGTAATAACAGTGTCACAGTAATAACAGTGTCACAGTAATAACAGTGTCACATTAATAACAGTGTCACAGTAATAACAGTGTCACAGTAATAACAGTGTCACATTAATAACAGTGTCACAGTAATAACAGTGTCACAGTAATAACAGTGTCACAGTAATAACAGTGTCACAGTAATAACAGTGTCACAGTAATAAGTGTCACATTAATAACAGTGTCACAGTAATAACTGTCACATTAATAACAGTGTCACAGTAATAACAGTGTCACAGTAATAAGTGTCACAGTAATAACTCACAGTAATAACAGTGTCACAGTAATAACTCACAGTAATAACAGTGTCACAGTAATCACTGTCAATGTAATAACTGCCACAGTAATAACAGTGTCACAGTAATAACAGTGTCACAGTAATAACTCACAGTAATAACAGTGTCACAATAATAACAGTGTCACAATAATAACTCACAGTAATAACAGTGTCACAGTAATAACTCACAGTAATAACAGTGTCACAGTAATAACAGTGTCACAATAATAACTCACAGTAATAACAGTGTCACAGTAATAACAGTGTCACAGTAATAACTCACAGTAATAACAGTGTCACAGTAATAACAGTGTCACAGTAATAACAGTGTCACAGTAATAACAGTGTCACAGTAATAAGTGTCACAGTAATAACTGTCACAGTAATAACAGTGTCACAGTAATAACAGTGTCACAATAATAACAGTGTCACAATAATAACAGTGTCACAGTAATAACAGTGTCACAGTAATAACAGTGTCACAGTAATAACAGTCACAGTAATAACAGTGTCACAGTAATAACAGTGTCACAGTAATAACAGTGTCACAGTAATAACAGTGTCACAGTAATAACAGTCACAGTAATAACAGTGTCACAATAATAACAGTGTCACAGTAATAACAGTGTCACAGTAATAACTCACAGTAATAAGTCACAGTAATAACAGTGTCACAATAATAACAGTGTCACAATAATAACAGTGTCACAGTAATAACAGTGTCACAGTAATAACAGTGTCACAGTAATAACAGTGTCACAATGTTAACAGCGCAGGGATGGTACCATAATACAGTTGACTGTGAGTTTCAGAGACGGAAGCACTGTCACAGTAACAGTGCTAATAATGACAGTGAGGCAACAACGATGGGGCAGTGATCACGGTGAAGCTGTGTGGTAACGGTAGCTAGTAGCAACGGTGAAACTGTAATGGCAACGGTAGCTAACAGTGGAACAGTATCAACGGTGAAACATGGTAATCGTAGCTAACAGGGCAACGGTGAAGCTGGGTTGCGGTAGCCAACAGGGTATCAGTAGTAACGGCGAAATTGCGATGGTAACGGTAGCCAACAGAGCAACAGTATCACACAGGATTCCCCGGTAACCTCCCTACAATACCACAAATTAAACCCCCACCAACCACACTTTAACCCCAGCCCCCCTTATGGGGGGGAAGCGCAGTGCCTGGGAGAGGAGGACTGATCCAATTCCTTGGATCTAGAACCCCTCACTGGCATTAGGAAACCTCTGAAAGGTCATCGAATCGTTTACCATTATTGTTTTATTATATCTAAGCGCTAAACCAGTTAATGAGAGAAATTTGCAGTATCTGGGGATATCTGCCTGGAAACGCTTGGCGCCACAGTGGCTTTTCCAGTCCAGTCTTTGTCAAGATTGATGGACTGTACACATCGACTCAAGGCTGAGGGACTGATCGCCTCAAACTACTCCTCTTATTCCACCTTTTTCCGCATTGGACTGAAGAAACCTCTGTGGTGAACCGTTTCCAGAATAAAAATACCTAATTGTTGCCAAAGTGTCTCATTTATCAAGTGTGTGTGTGTGTGTGTGTGTGTATATATATATATATATATATATATATATATATATATATATATATATATATATATATATATATATATATATATATATATATATATATATATATTACACAGTTCTATGATATGGTGACAGCAGTGTAATGTGGGTTTTCGATACGTGGATAGGGTAAGAATACTCACGTAGGCTGGTAGTACGTATAATATAACGGAAAGTATGGGAAAGCGCCAACAGCCGTCCTGCCTCTCTGCTCCCTAGCCTGACTGACCCATGAGTGCCTATCCGTGAAACACTTCATAAATCAACATCCGAATTTACAAGAGTCGCAAACACTCGAGCAAAGCCATCCAAAATCAAAGTAGGTTCGAGAGTTATGCTGACTAATTTTAACAAAACGTCTGCAATGCCTAAGCTTGATCAAAAGTTTGTTGGTCCTTATCGAGTAGTTGAACATATCACTGGTAATAAGTATAAGGTTAGAGAAATTAGTACTGGTCAGTATAAAGAATCGCATTTAGATCATATGAAGTTAGTATGTGATGATAATGATGTTCCAACCCAGACTAATGTGACAGACTCTGACAATCCTCCTGATCCTGTACTCTCTACCTCTGATACTCAGTCAGACGATCAACCTGAATGTCGTTATTCCCTACGTACACGACAGGTATTGAGAAATCCTCAAGTATCATTTGTAACTACCAATTCAGATTTGCCTCAAATACAGCATGAGTTAGCCAGTGCTACAGAGTTTGATCCTCCCAGAGATGACACCCATTCTGCATATGTCAATCTCACCCTAGCAGAGTTGGCGTTAAATGTAAATAACCTGTATAGATGAATAATTACAGTATCAACTTATCAGTATTCAAGATTTTTTTTTTTTTTTGTGTTCACGTTCTCTCCGAATTCTGAGAGTTAACAGTCTAGATTTGAGTGCACCGAATCTGCCTTTCTGTTAACACTTCTTTCTTTGTATATATTCCTTCCTCAGAATCCGTAGATCACATGAATACAGATCGATCAATCAAATTTTTTTTATAACTTCGATTGTGTAATTTCAACGTTGAGTTTCATTCGATGAGTTGTGCTATATTATACCTTGTATTGCATTACAGTTTCAGTTACGTAAGCTTCCATTCCAATGTTCTACTTACGTATGTTATAATGTTCAATTGTTGTGTACTTTGACATTGTATAGAATCAGCCCAAGCCGTACACCTGCCGTCTCTAAGTTGTATTAGTTGTATGTTGGGACGACATACATTAGCGTCGCCGAGCTCTCAGTAGTAGTACCAGTTCCTAGTAACCAGTTATCAGTAACCAGTGTACCAGTAGATGACTCACTACCAACCGTCTCTGCGTGAATCACTGACTGTATTCATATTGCTGCTGACCATAGCAGGATTTCAAACACCCCCTCACCCATAGGCACTCATGGGTCAGTCAGGCTAGGGAGCAGAGAGAGGCAGGACGGCTGTTGGCGCTTTCCCATACTTTCCGTTATATTATACGTACTACCAGCCTACGTGAGTATTCTTACCCTATCCACGTATCGAAAACCCACATGACAGCAGTAAGACAAGAGAGAGAGAGAGGGGTGGGTGGATTGCATTTTCTTGGACTGCAAGAAGGCCCGGTGGCCTGGTGGCTAAAGCTCCCGCTTCACACACGGAGGGCCCGGGTTCGATTCCCGGCGGGTGGAAACATTTCAACACGTTTCCTTACACCTGTTGTCCTGTTCACCTAGCAGCAAATAGGTACCTGGGTGTTAGTCGACTGGTGTGGTTCGCATCCTGGGGGACAAGATTAAGGACCCCAATGGAAATAAGTTAGACAGTCCTCGATGACGCACTGACTTTCTTGGGTTATCCTGGGTGGCTAACCCTCCGGGGTTAAAAATCCGAACGAAATCTTATCTTATCTTATCTTAAGGCGTTTGACACAGTTCCACACAAGAGATTAGTGCAAAAACTGGAGGACCAAGCAGGGATAACAGAGAAGGCACTACAATGGATCAGGGAATACTTGTCAGGAAGACAGCAGCGAGTCATGGTACGTGGCGAGGTGTAAGAGTGGGCACCTGTGACCAGCGGGGTCCCACAGGGGTAAGTCCTGGGACCAGTGCTGTTTCTGGTATTTGTGAACGACATGACGGAAGGAATAGACTCCGAAGTGTCCCTGTTTGCAGATGACGTGAAGTTGATGAGAAGAATTCAGTCGGATGAAGACCAGGCAGAACTACAAAGGGATCTGGACAGGCTGCAGACCTGGTCCAGCAATTGGCTCCTGGAGTTCAACCCCACCAAGTGCAAAGTCATGAAGATTGGGGAAGGGTAAAGAAGACCCCAGACGGAGTACAGTCTAGGGGGGCCAGAGACTACAAACCTCACTCAAGGAAAAAGATCTTAGTGTGAGTATAACACCAGGCACATCTGAAGCGTTCATCAACCAAATAACAGCTGCAGCATATGGGCGCCTAGCAAATCTCAGAACAGCATTCCGACATCTTAATAAGGAATCGTTCAGGACCCTGTACACCGTGTATGTTAGGCCCATATTGGAGTATGCGGCACCAGTTTGGAACCCACACCTAGCCAAGCACGTAAAGAAACTAGAGAAAGTGCAAAGGTTTGCAACAAGACTAGTCCCAGATCTAAGAGGTATGTCCTACGAGGAGAGGTTAAGGGAAATCGACATGACAAGACTGGAGGACAGGAGAGATAGGGGGGGGGGATGATAACGACATACAAAATACTGAGAGGTATAGACAAGGTGGACAGAGACAGAATGTTCCAGAGACTGGACACAGGAACACGGGGACACAGTTGGAAGTTGAAGACACAGATGAATCACAGGGATGCTAGGAAGTATTTCTTCAGCCACAGAGTAGTCAGGAAGTGGAATAGTTTGGGAAGCGATGTAGTGGAGGCAGGATCCATACATAGCTTTAAGCAGAGGTATGATAAAGCTCACGGTTCAGGGAAAGTGACCTAGTAGCGACCAGTGAAGAGGCGTTGCCAGGAGCTATGACTCGACCCCTGCAACCACAACTAGGTGAGTACACACACGTGGAGCTTTCATTTTTTCATAGATCTTTTAAGTAAGGTCGCTACAAAGCGAAGCAATTCACCAGCCCAACGCAGGTTATTAATTACAACGGAATTTATAATTTTAACCTGATTTTCCACTGGTTTAATGGTACTCACCTAACTGTGGTTGCAGGGGTTGAGTCATAGCTCCTGGCCCCGCCTCTTCACTGAACGCTACTTTGTCCTCTTGTCTCCCTGCTCCCTGAGCTTTATCATACCTCGTCTTAAAGCTGTGTATGGATCCTGCCTCCATTACATCACTCCCCCTCAGACTGTTCCACTTCCTGACAACTCTTTGACTGAAGAAATACTTCCTAACATCCCTGTGACTCGTCTGCGTCTTCAATTTCCTTGTTTCTGTGTCCCATCTCTGGAACATCCTGTCTCTGTTCACCTTGTCTGTTCCTGTGTACTCACCTAGTTGAGGTTGTAGGGGTCGTGTCGTAGCTCCTGGGCCCCGCCTCTTCACTGGTCGCTACTAGGTCACACTACCTGAACCGTGAGCTTTATCATACCTCTGCTTAAAGCTATGTATGGATCCTGCCTCCACTACATGTGGAGTGTGTGTGTGAGAGAGAGATCAAGGAACCTGGTTTATCCTCGCTTGGTATCGAGCCTGACTACCTCCCATTATTTCCCCAGGGTTTAGTGCTCCTTGCCTACCAACCTACTCCATTATTATTATTATATTTATTATCATTATTACTATTATTTAATATTATCACTAAGAATGTGACTTTTTTTTTTTTAGTTTTTGTAATGAACATGAATGTGAGAGAATAATTCTCTCTCTCTCTCTCTCTCTCTCTCTCTCTCTCTCTCTCTCTCTCTCTCTCTCTCTCTCTCTCTCCCTCTCTCTCTCTCTCTCTCTCTCTCTCTCTCTCTCTCTCTCTCTCTCTCTCTCTCTCTCTCTCTCTCTCACTCTCTCTCTCTCTCTCTCTCTCTCTCTCTCTCTCTCTCTCTCTCTCTCTCTCTCTCTCTCTCTCTCTCTCTCTCTCTCTCTCTCTCTCTCTCTCTCTCTCTCTCTCTCTCTCTCTCTCTCTCTCTCTCTCTCTCTCTCACTCTCTCTCTCTCTCCTCCTCCTCTCCTCTCTCTCTCTCTCTCTCTCTCTCTCTCTCTCTCTCTCTCTCTCTCTCTCTCTCTCTCTCTCTCTCTCTCTCTCACTCTCACTCTCTACACAGGGTTTGACAAGGTTAAGGATCCCTAGCTTTATTGACAGCTATTTACAGGTTAAGGATTCCCTAACTTTGTTGGCAAGCTAAGAGCTGTTACCTACATCAGCTCATTTGAAAGCATTTTTGTTATGAGACATACAAG
>NC_091298.1:68591057-68593557 GCF_038502225.1 Cherax quadricarinatus
CAAGACCGTGTTAAAGTTAGCTGTAATCTAACAAGGCCGTGTTAAAGTTAGCTGTAATCTAACAAGGCCGTGTTAAAGTTAGCTGTAATCTAACAAGGCCGTGTTAAAGTTAGCTGTAATCTAACAAGGCTGTGTTAAAGTTAGCTGTAATCTAACAAGGCCGTGTTAAAGTTAGCTGTAATCTAACAAGGCTGTGTTAAAGTTAGCTGTAATCTAACAAGACCGTGTTAAAGTTAGCTGTAATCTAACAAGGCCGCAGGTAGCGCCCTGAAAGACTGCAGGTCTTCCACCCCTGGGTTTTGCAGTCTGGTCTGGGACCAGACCCCAGGAGCGGTGGCCTCCGGAAGTGACCATGGGTAACAGGTAGCGCACAGGTAACCTGGGTACCTTTAATTCGTAGACTTTTCGCCATCCGTGCCTCGTAGCTGGGTTGGTAGAGCACTTAGCTCACACACTGATGTCCGGGGTCGATCCCCGGTAAGGGTAAAAACATAAGGACGTGTTTCCTTAAGACACCTGCTGTCCTTGTTCACCTAGAAGGAAAACAGGTACTAGGTGTTAGTGGACTAGTATAGGTCGCATCCTGGGACAAAACTGACCTAATTTGCGGGAAATGTTCAGCATAACAAGCGGCTTTCTATATAGTAGTATGTCATTGGTGTCAGCTATGGTCTGTATAAGTTGTATCATGTACTGCTAGATATAAATATTATTATTATTATTATTATTGTTATTATTATTATGCAGTGGTTTTATCAGTACTATACACGAACGTAAACTGTAGAAACATGTGCAGAAGGCAGTGGAAGACGATGTTATCAGTCCCTGAGCCTGGGAGCAGGTGATGACCTCCCAGGCTGAGGGACTGATTACCTCGTCTCCCACAGTCCTGTATATATTTCTAGTCTTCAGATAATGTATTGTATATCGACCAAGCCAGTGGAGGACCACACGTCTATAATATCGTGGGTATTGTATATCTTTGATATACAAGTTACGAGTAACCTGGTACCTGTAGGTTACCTGGGGTTACCTGTAGGTTACCTGGGGTTATCTGTAGGTTACCTGGGGTTATCCGTAGGTTACCTGGGGTTATCTGTAGGTTACCTGGGGTTATCTGTAGGTTACCTGGGGTTATCTGTAGGTTACCTGAGGTTACCTGGGGTTATCTGTAGGTTACCTGGGGTTACCTGTAGGTTACCTGGGGTTACTTGTAGGTTACCTGGGGTTACCTGTAGGTTACCTGGGGTTACCTATAGGTTACCTGGGGTTATCTGTAGGTTACCTGGGGTTACCTGGGGTTACCTGTAGGTTACCTGGGGTTACTTGTAGGTTACCTGGGGTTACCTTTAGGTTACCTGGGGTTATCTGTAGGTTACCTGGTGTTACCTGTAGGTTACCTGGTGTTACCTGTAGGTTACCTGGGGTTAACATCGAGGGTGAACACTCACTGCCAGTATATAAAGGCGTTCCCCTGAACGCATCTACCTGGGTTTCCTACTCATTTCTGCAACATTGCAAGCTCCTGATGAAGTGTTGATTGCAACACGAAAGGCCTAGAGCTATCATTCAGCTTCCCCCCCCCCCCGTTAGTGGTTGTTTTGAGTCTTGTATCCCTGGTTCGCCAGTTTTGCACGTAGAGTAGTGATGATGACAGTGGTATACAGTACTGACAGGTACTGGTTAGGTATCTTTAATCCGAAACGTGTCGCCTACACAGTAGCCTTCGTTAGCCGAGTACAGAGTCAGGCAGCAGAAGCAGCAGAGATGTGGAGGCGATGTCATCAGTCCATCACCCATTGAAGACGTTGTTGTGAGGTGGTCAGTCCCTCATCTAAAGCTTGTATGGACATGTATACCTAAGCATACTTACATACTTACTTACCAGAGTATGAGTGTAAGTGGAAAGGTTGTAAGACTGAGATGTCGTCTTCAGTGTGTGTGTGTGTGTGTGTGTGTGTGTGTGTGTGTGTGTGTGTGTGTGTGTGTGTGTGTGTGTGTGTCTGCGACTCTCTCACCTTGTGTTGTGGAGACCTGTGTCCGATTTATTGCAACTTGAGAGTTGCTCACACACACACACACCTTAAAGTACTGTAATTCGGGGACACACGATCACGACGTAAACGATATTCAGAAGTCGATGGGGGCAGGATGCACGCTGTCAGGAAAGAGGAGGATGGTAAGCAGATGGAGATAAAGAAGCAGGTGGATAATATGGATATCAGAAAGTAATGATCTGGAGAAGCTCGTGGAGTCAGGCCTGGAGGCCTGGTCGTGGACCGGGCCGCGGGGGCGTTGATCCCCGGAATAACCTCCAGGTAGACTCCAGGTATATCCGTGAGGTCAGGTACTGTTTGGATAATGGAGAGTCGGGGGTCAGGAGCTGGGACTCGACTCCCGCAAGCACAGATCTGCGAGTACACAAAAGTAAACTCCATACGGAGGACAGTGTCGACCCCCACAAACACAAGTGGGTGAGTACACATACAGGACATTTCCT
>NC_091298.1:68598557-68608557 GCF_038502225.1 Cherax quadricarinatus
CCCCGACACTCCCCGTCACTTCCCGACACTCCCCGTCACTCCCCGACACTCCCCGTCACTTTCCATCACTCCCCGACACTCCCCGTCACTCACCGTCACTCCCAGACACTCCCCGTCACTCACCGTCACTCCCAGACACTCCCAGACACTCCCCGACACTCCCCGACACTCCCCGTCACTCCCCGACACTCCCCGTCACTTTCCGACACTCCCCGTCACTCCCCGACACTCCCCGTCACTCACCGTCACTCCCAGACACTCCCCGACACTCCCCGTCACTTTCCGACACTCACCGTCACTCACCGACACTCCCCGTCACTCACCATCACTCCCCGACACTCCCCGTCACTCACCGACACTCCCCGTCACTCACCATCACTCCCCGACACTCCCCGACACTCCCCGTCACTCCCCGACACTCCCCGTCACTCCCAGACACTCCCCGACACTCCCCGACACTCACCATCACTCCCCGACACTCCCCGTCACTCACCGACACTCCCCGTCACTCCCCGTCACTCCCCGTCACTCCCCGACACTCCCCGTCACTCCCCGTCACTCCCCGACACTCCCCGACACTCCCCGTCACTCACCATCACTCCCCGACACTCCCCGTCACTCCTCGACACTCCCCGACACTCCCCGTCACTCCCCGTCACTCCCCGACACTCCCAGACACTCACCGACACTCCCCGTCACTCCTAGACACTCCCCGACACTCCCCGTCACTCCCCGTCACTCCCCGACACTCCCCGTCACTCCCCGACACTCCCCGACACTCCCCGTCACTCCCCGACACTCCCAGACACTCACCGACACTCCCCGACACTCCCCGTCACTCCCCGACACTCCCCGACACTCCCCGACACTCCCCGACACTCCCCGACACTCCCCGTCACTCCGACACTCCCCGACACTCCCCGTCACTCCCCGACACTCCCCGTCACTCCCCGTCACTCCCCGACACTCACCGTCACTCCCAGACACTCCCCGTCACTCACCGTCACTCCCAGACACTCCCCGACACTCCCCGACACTCCCCGTCACTCCCCGACACTCCCCGTCACTCACCGTCACTCCCCGACACTCCCCGTCACTCCCCGACACTCCCCGTCACTCCCCGTCACTCCCCGTCACTCCCCGACACTCCCCGACACTCCCCGTCACTCCCCGTCACTCCCCGACACTCCCAGACACTCACCGACACTCCCCGTCACTCCCAGACACTCCCCGACACTCCCCGACACTCCCCGACACTCCCCGTCACTCCCCGAGACTCCCCGACACTCCCCGACACTCCCCGACACTCCCCGACACTCCCCGTCACTCCCCGACACTCCCCGTCACTCCCCGACACTCCCCGACACTCCCAGACACTCACCGACACTCCCCGTCACTCCCCGACACTCTCCGACACTCCCCGTCACTCCCCCACACCCCGTCACTCCCCGACACTCCCCGACCCTCCCCGTCACTCCCCGTCACTCCCCGACACTCCCCGTCACTCCCCGTCACTCCCGACACTCCCCGTCACTCCCCGACACTCCCCGTCACTCCCCGACACTCCCCGACACTCCCCGTCACTCCCCGACACTCCCCGACACTCACCGACACTCCCCGTCACTCCCCGACACTCCCCGACACACCCCGTCACTCCCCCCCACTCCCCCACACTCCCCGACACTCCCCGACACTCCCCGTCACTCCCCGACACTCCCCGTCACTCCCCGACACTCACCGTCACTCCCCGTCACTCCCCGACACTCACCGTCACTCCCCGACACTCCCCGACACTCACCGTCACTCCCCGTCACTCCCCGACACTCCCCGACACTCACCGTCACTCCCCGACACTCCCCGACACTCACCGTCACTCCCCGACACTCACCGTCACTCCCCGACACTCCCCGTCACTCCCGGAAGTCACTCCCGGAAGTCACTCTGGTGTCCTGCCAATAACAAACAACATTACTGGAGAAGTCTTCAACATACTCAGTAATTTGCACTGGTAAATATCACGTTTAAGCTAATTTAATTAAAAAGTTTGTTGTATCAGGAGCGAGTCGCAGCCTCTCTCTCTCTCTCTCTCTCTCTCTCTCTCTCTCTCTCTCTCTCTCTCTCTCTCTCTCTCTCTCTCTCTCTTTTTACACAGGGTTTGACAAGGTTAAGGATTCCTAACTTTATTGGCAAGCTAAGAGCTGTTACCTACATCAGCTCATTTGAAAGCATTTTTATTGTTATGAGACATACAAGTAGGAAACAGGATGAAGTTGGAGCCATCTGTGGGCCAGCATTTTCATTTGATCAACTGACTTTATCTCGTTGACATCATTATGCTGTACGAATGTGTTCCATACTCTAGTCATCCTGGGTATGTATGATCTCAGATGAAGTGATGTTCTGGAGAAGGGTACAGCCAGAGTGAAGTTGCTGCTTTCTGCCCGTCTTGTGGCATAAAAGCTTGTTTCACGCTGTCCTCGAAGTGGATCCAAGTGTGGTATTTTGACAATATTGGTCTTGTACATAACAGTAAGGCCACCCACATCCCTCCTATGTTGAAGGCTCTGCTGAAATGACAGATCTATCCAGGATGGGTCCAGGCGAGAGATGAGACGTCTTGCTCTGTTCTCTACTCTGTCAAGCAGTCGCAGATGAGAGGGGGGGCAGGCAAACCAAGAAAGTGGAGCATACTCAAGGTGTGAGCGTACATGCGCCTCGTACAGGATCTTGCAACCCCTACTGTCAAGCAATAAAGTTGGTAGAATTACCGACAATATGTAAAGTAAAAGGACACAAGTGCAACTAATGTGACATTTTATTGTGGCAACGTTTCGCTCTCCAGGAGCTTTATCAAGCCATTACAAACAGTACATGGACACAGAGGGTTTTATCAAGTTTATCGGAAACCCACCAATAAAAATGATCTCACACACTTCTATTCCAGTCAAGATACCAAGACCAAAAGAGGCATCATCATCGGGTTTTTCCTAAGACCATACCGAATTTGTAGTCCAGACATTTGTAGTCACCAGACATTCACTGAGTTACATTTTCCTTCTTTTTTCATCAAAGACTGCAAGAAAAGAGCTCTTCAGATCATTAATTCTCCACGCATCAACACCATTCCCAACAAAGTTATAATTCTTCCCAACAGCCAGGTTGCACTAAACGTCTCAAAAGTACTTTCACAAGCTAACACCAGAGTCGCCATCGCTTCTAGCACTTCAATAAAGGATCTAACCAGAACAAAATCCAAGCACCACGAACCAGTCAACGCAGGAGTTTACACTATACCCTGTGGAGGCTGTGACAAGATTTACGTAGGTGAAACAGCAAGAAACCTCGACACTCGCCTCAATGAACACATTTACGCATGTAGGAACGATAACTTGAACAACGCCTGTGTACAACATCGAAATTCTACCAATCATCTCATGAAATTCAGAGACGCCCAATTAGTGATTAAAGAAACTAATTTCCGCACACGCAAGTGCCTCGAATCAGCACTGATCGATGTTTTGAATACAATTAAACAAAACAACGGCAGCTTCACCATCTCCGAAGTCTTAGCAAGAATCCTCCTGAAAACAGTAAACCCTGCCATCACATAGTCTCTCCTGTTATACTACACAAAGCACATTACAGAGAGTGAACACTGAAACAACCTGCCTCATTCCAGTTTATATTTGTCCAGCCTATTTTTATGTTACCCAAGTAATAGCTTTTATATCCTTTTACTCATGTACGAATTAATTGCTCTACCATATTGTATTACTTTTGTCACTACTACTACTACAACTACCACTAGTGAACATCGAAATGGTACCTCACTAGTATTGCACCTCACTCTGAGCCTTTATATACCCTCTGTGTCCATGTATTGTTTGTAATGGCTTGATAAAGCTCTTGGAGAGCGAAACGTTGCCACAATAAAATGTCACATTAGTTGCACTTGTGTCCTTTTACTTTACATACTGTCAAGCAGATGCGAGATACGGCGAAGTGCTGTAAGCTTCCTGGCTGCCTTGTTTGCAAGATTTACAACATGGTTCTTCATGGTTAGTTTGGAGTCAAATTTCACCCCAAGGATATCAACTTCTTCTCCAGGTGCCAACACCCTCCCATTCATCCTTACTACTGCACCAGCATTACCATCATGGTGCCTAGAGACGATCATCATTTGCGTTTTCTCAGGTGCAAATGTTACTTGCCATCTACTTCCCCAAGCTGATATAGCTCTCAGCTGGTGATTGATGTAGCTTAGAGCAGCTGGCATTTCTTCTCTTGGATAAGTGAATGTCAGTGTACAGTCGTCTGCATATGCATGTGATTCTGGGATGAGATGAAGAAGGTCGTTGAAGTAGACATTCCATAACAATGGACCCAGCACGCTTCCTTGTGGAACACTTGCCCCAATAGGATGTCTTGCTGATTCCGATCCATTGAGAACTACACTTAGAGATCTACCGTGAAGGTAATCACTGAGGAGACATAGCGTAGAGCCTGCAATTCCCAGTGCTTGAAGTTTTGCTAAGAGGCCCTGGTGCCACACCCGGCGTGCAGCCAGCAGCAACAGCCTGGTTGATCAGGCTCTGATCCACCAGGAGGCCTGGTCACAGACCGGGCCGCGGGGGCGTTGACCCCCGGAACTCTCTCCAGGTAAACACCCGGTCGAAAGCGCCATCAATGTCCAGTGCTGCCACACTCTCTCTCTCTCTCTCTCTCTCTCTCTCTCTCTCTCTCTCTCTCTCTCTCTCTCTCTCTCTCTCTCTCTCTCTCTCGTGGATAACTTTGGGCGTGATTTACATACATACATACACACCTATGTGTACAAAACAAGCACGGGGGGAGTTGAGTGATAGCTCTAGGCCTTCGTGTTGCAATCAACACATGAGGATCTTGCAATGTTGCAGAAAAGAGGAGAATGTGCAAGTAAATACAGTCACAGGAAGCTCCCGGGAGCTTCCTGTGACTGTATTTTACAGTGGCAACTGCAACAGTGTTTCACAGTGGCAACAACAACAGTGTTTCACAGTGGCAACAACAACAGTGTTTCACAGTGGCAACAACAACAGTGTTTCACAGTGGCAACTACAACAGTGTTTCACAGTGGCAACAACAACAGTGTTTCACAGTGGCAACTACAACAGTGTTTTAGTGGCAACTACAACAGTGTTTTAGTGGCAACTACAACAGTGTTTCACAGTGGCAACTACAACAGTGTTTCACAGTGGCAACTACAACAGTGTTTCACAGTGGCAACTACAACAGTGTTTCACAGTGGCAACTACAACAGTGTTTCACAGTGGCAACAACAACAGTGTTTCACAGTGGCAACTACAACAGTGTTTCACAGTGGCAACAACAACAATGTTTCACAGTGGCAACTACAACAGTGTTTCACAGTGGCAACAACAACAATGTTTCACAGTGGCAACTACAACAATGTTTCACAGTGGCAACAACAACAATGTTTCACAGTGGCAACAACAACAGTGTTTCACAGTGGCAACAACAACAATGTTTCACAGTGGCAACTACAACAGTGTTTCACAGTGGCAACTACAACAATGTTTCACAGTGGCAACAACAATGTTTCACAGTGGCAACTACAACAATGTTTCACAGTGGCAACTACAACAGTGTTTCACAGTGGCAACTACAACAGTGTTTCACAGTGGCAACTACAACAATGTTTCACAGTGGCAACAACAATGTTTCACAGTGGCAACAACAATGTTTCACAGTGGCAACTACAACAATGTTTCACAGTGGCAACAACAATGTTTCACAGTGGCAACTACAACAATGTTTCACAGTGGCAACAACAGTGTTTCACAGTGGCAACTACAACAATGTTTCACAGTGGCAACTACAACAATGTTTCACAGTGGCAACTACAACAGTGTTTCACAGTGGCAACTACAACAATGTTTCACAGTGGCAACTACAACAGTGTTTCACAGTGGCAACTACAATGTTTCACAGTGGCAACAACAGTGTTTCACAGTGGCAACTACAACAGTGTTTCACAGTGGCAACAACAGTGTTACACAGTGGCAACTACAACAGTGTTTCACAGTGGCAACAACAACAGTGTTTCACAGTGGCAACTACAACAGTGTTTCACAGTGGCAACTACAACAATGTTTCACAGTGGCAACTACAACAATGTTTCACAGTGGCAACAACAATGTTTCACAGTGGCAACAACAATGTTTCACAATGACAACAACAACAGTGTTTCACAGTGGCAACTACAACAATGTTTCACAGTGGCAACAACAATGTTTCACAATGACAACAACAACAGTGTTTCACAGTGGCAACTACAACAATGTTTCACAGTGGCAACTACAACAGTGTTTCACAGTGGCAACTACAACAGTGTTTCACAGTGGCAACTACAACAATGTTTCACAGTGGCAACTACAACAATGTTTCACAATGGCAACAACAGTGTTTCACAGTGGCAACAACAACAGTGTTTCACAGTGGCAACAACAGTGTTTCACAGTGGCAACTACAACAATGTTTCACAGTGGCAACTACAACAGTGTTTCACAGTGGCAACTACAACAATGTTTCACAATGGCAACAACAGTGTTTCACAGTGGCAACTACAACAATGTTTCACAGTGGCAACTACAACAGTGTTTCACAGTGGCAACTACAACAGTGTTTCACAGTGGCAACAACAACAATGTTTCACAGTGGCAACTACAACAATGTTTCACAGTGGCAACAACAGTGTTTCACAGTGGCAACTACAACAATGTTTCACAGTGGCAACTACAACAGTGTTTCACAGTGGCAACAACAGTGTTTCACAGTGGCAACTCCAGCAGTGTTTCACAGTGGCAACTACAACAGTGTTTCACAGTGGCAACTCCAGCAGTGTTTCACAGTGGCAACTCCACCAGTGTTTCACAGTGGCAACTCCACCAGTGTTTCACAGTGGCAACTCCACCAGTGTTTCACAGTGGCAACTCCACCAGTGTTTCACAGTGGCAACTCCAGCAGTGTTTCACAGTGGCAACTCCAGCAGTGTTTCACAGTGGCAACTCCAGCAGTGTTTCACAGTGGCAACTCCAGCAGTGTTTCACAGTGGCAACTCCAGCAGTGTTTCACAGTGGCAACTCCAGCAGTGTTTCACAGTGGCAACTCCACCAGTGTTTCACAGTGGCAACTCCAGTGTTTCACAGTGGCAACTCCACCAGTGTTTCACAGTGGCAACTCCAGCAGTGTTTCACAGTGGCAACTCCACCAGTGTTTCACAGTGGCAACTCCAGCAGTGTTTCACAGTGGCAACTCCACCAGTGTTTCACAGTGGCAACTCCACCAGTGTTTCACAGTGGCAACTCCACCAGTGTTTCACAGTGGCAACTCCACCAGTGTTTCACAGTGGCAACTCCACCAGTGTTTCACAGTGGCAACTCCACCAGTGTTTCACAGTGGCAACTCCAGCAGTGTTTCACAGTGGCAACTACAACAGTGTTTCACAGTGGCAACTACAACAGTGTTTCACAGTGGCAACTACAACAGTGTTTCACAGTGGCAACTACAACAGTGTTTCACAGTGGCAACTCCAGCAGTGTTTCACAGTGGCAACTCCACCAGTGTTTCACAGTGGCAACTCCAGCAGTGTTTCACAGTGGCAACTACAACAGTGTTTCACAGTGGCAACTACAACAGTGTTTCACAGTGGCAACTACAACAGTGTTTCACAGTGGCAACTACAACAGTGTTTCACAGTGGCAACTCCAGCAGTGTTTCACAGTGGCAACTCCACCAGTGTTTCACAGTGGCAACTCCACCAGTGTTTCACAGTGGCAACTCCACCAGTGTTTCACAGTGGCAACTCCACCAGTGTTTCACAGTGGCAACTCCACCAGTGTTTCACAGTGGCAACTCCACCAGTGTTTCACAGTGGCAACTCCACCAGTGTTTCACAGTGGCAACTCCAGCAGTGTTTCACAGTGGCAACTCCACCAGTGTTTCACAGTGGCAACTCCACCAGTGTTTCACAGTGGCAACTCCAGCAGTGTTTCACAGTGGCAACTCCACCAGTGTTTCACAGTGGCAACTCCAGCAGTGTTTCACAGTGGCAACTCCAGCAGTGTTTCACAGTGGCAACCCCACCAGTGTTTCAAGCCACAGGGGGGAGGGGGGAGGGGGGGAAATCTTTAGCTCATGTACTTTCACATTTCTCAGTGCGTCATCAGGAGCTATGTTGCAAGACTGCAATTGAAGGAGTGAGAAGTTCTTCTCAGAATATATACATATATATACACAGAGAGAGAGAGAGAGAGAGAGAGAGAGAGAGAGAGAGAGAGAGAGAGAGAGAGAGAGAGAGAGAGAGAGAGAGATCTGTGTACTCTGCTATAATTAGCCTGGGAAGGTGTATGGATGTTAACTGCTATAATTATCCTGCTATATGTTAACCTGTGGGTGTAGGGATGTTAACTGCTATAATTATCCTGCTATATGTTAACCTGTGGGTGTAGGGATGTTAACTGCTATAATTATCCTGCTATATGTTAACCTGTGGGTGTAGGGATGTTAACTGCTATAATTATCCTGCTATATGTTAACCTGTGGGTGTAGGGATGTTAACTGCTATAATTATCCTGCTATATGTTAACCTGTGGGTGTAGGGATGTTAACTGCTATAATTATCCTGCTATATGTTAACCTGTGGGTGTAGGGATGTTAACTGCTATAATTATCCTGCTATATGTTAACCTGTAGGTGTAGGGATGTTAACTGCTATAATTATCCTGCTATATGTTAACCTGTGGGTGTAGGGATGTTAACTGCTATAATTATCCTGCTATATGTTAACCTGTGGGTGTAGGGATGTTAACTGCTATAATTATCCTGCTATATGTTAACCTGTGGGTGTATGGATGTTAACTGCTATAATTATCCTGCTATATGTTAACCTGTGGGTGTAGGGATGTTAACTGCTATAATTATCCTGCTATATGTTAACCTGTGGGTGTAGGGATGTTAACTGCTATAATTATCCTGCTATATGTTAACCTGTGGGTGTAGGGATGTTAACTGCTATAATTATCCTGATATATGTTAACCTGTGGGTGTAGGGATGTTAACTGCTATAATTATCCTGCTATATGTTAACCTGTGGGTGTAGGGATGTTAACTGCTATAATTATCCTGCTATATGTTAACCTGTGGGTGTAGGGATGTTAACTGCTATAATTATCCTGATATATGTTAACCTGTGGGTGTAGGGATGTTAACTGCTATAATTATCCTGCTATATGTTAACCTGTGGGTGTAGGGATGTTAACTGCTATAATTATCCTGATATATGTTAACCTGTGGGTGTAGGGATGTTAACTGCTATAATTATCCTGCTATATGTTAACCTGTGGGTGTAGGGATGTTAACTGCTATAATTATCCTGCTATATGTTAACCTGTAGGTGTAGGGATGTTAACTGCTATAATTATCCTGCTATATGTTAACCTGTGGGTGTAGGGATGTTAACTGCTATAATTATCCTGATATATGTTAACCTGTGGGTGTAGGGATGTTAACTGCTATAATTATCCTGCTATATGTTAACCTGTGGGTGTAGGGATGTTAACTGCTATAATTATCCTGCTATATGTTAACCTGTAGGTGTAGGGATGTTAACTGCTATAATTATCCTGCTATATGTTAACCTGTGGGTGTAGGGATGTTAACTGCTATAATTATCCTGCTGTATGTTAACCTGTGGGTGTAGGGATGTTAACTGCTATAATTATCCTGCTATATGTTAACCTGTGGGTGTAGGGATGTTAACTGCTATAATTATCCTGCTATATGTTAACCTGTGGGTGTAGGGATGTTAACTGCTATAATTATCCTGCTGTATGTTAACCTGTGGGTGTAGGGATGTTAACTGCTATAATTATCCTGCTATATGTTAACCTGTGGGTGTAGGGATGTTAACTGCTATAATTATCCTGCTGTATGTTAACCTGTG
>NC_091298.1:68613557-68643557 GCF_038502225.1 Cherax quadricarinatus
TGTAACAACGGTCTACACTGGCGAAATGTTGCCCCTTGTAACAACGGTCTACACTGGCGAAATGTTGCCCCTTGTAACAACGGTCTACACTGGCGAAATGTTGCCCCTTGTAACAACGGTCTACACTGGCGAAATGTTGCCCCTTGTAACAACGGTCTACACTGGCGAAATGTTGCCCCTTGTAACAACGGTCTACACTGGCGAAATGTTGCCCCTTGTAACAACGGTCTACACTGGCGAAATGTTGCCCCTTGTAACAACGGTCTACACTGGCGAAATGTTGCCCCTTGTAACAACGGTCTACACTGGCGAAATGTTGCCCCTTGTAACAACGGTCTACACTGGCGAAATGTTGCCCCTTGTAACAACGGTCTACACTGGCGAAATGTTGCCCCTTGTAACAACGGTCTACACTGGCGAAATGTTGCCCCTTGTAACAACGGTCTACACTGGCGAAATGTTGCCCCTTGTAACAACGGTCTACACTGGCGAAATGTTGCCCCTTGTAACAACGGTCTACACTGGCGAAATGTTGCCCCTTGTAACAACGGTCTACACTGGCGAAATGTTGCCCCTTGTAACAACGGTCTACACTGGCGAAATGTTGCCCCTTGTAACAACGGTCTACACTGGCGAAATGTTGCCCCTTGTAACAACGGTCTACACTGGCGAAATGTTGCCCCTTGTAACAACGGTCTACACTGGCGAAATGTTGCCCCTTGTAACAACGGTCTACACTGGCGAAATGTTGCCCCTTGTAACAACGGTCTACACTGGCGAAATGTTGCCCCTTGTAACAACGGTCTACACTGGCGAAATGTTGCCCCTTGTAACAACGGTCTACACTGGCGAAATGTTGCCCCTTGTAACAACGGTCTACACTGGCGAAATGTTGCCCCTTGTAACAACCTGCTGCTCTTATTGACACGATAATAATCAAATTATTATTATTATTATTATTATTATTATTATTATTATTATTATTTTTATTATTATTATTTTTATTATTATTATTATTATTATTATTATTATTATTATTATTATTATTATTGTTATTATTATTATTATTATTATTATTATTATTATTATTATTATTATTTTTATTATTATTATTATTATTATTATTATTATTATTATTATTATTATTATTATTATTATTACTGTTATTATTATAATTATTAATTATTATTATCCTGTATTTGTCTTTATCTCTCCCTCCCCTTCTGAGGGTTTATGTGGTGGTGGTTTATGTGGTGGTGGTTTATGTGGTGGTGGTTTATGTGGTGGTGGTTTATGTGGTGGTGGTTTATGTGGTGGTGTGTTTATGTGGTGGTGGTTTATGTGGTGGTGGTTTATGTGGTGGTGTGTTTATGTGGTGGTGGTGTGTTTATGTGGTGGTGGTTTATGTGGTGGTGGTTTATGTGGTGGTGTGTTTATGTGGTGGTGGTTTATGTGGTGGTGTGTTTATGTGGTGGTGGTTTATGTGGTGGTGTGTTTATGTGGTGGTGGTTTATGTGGTGGTGGTTTATGTGGTGGTGGTTTATGTGGTGGTGGTTTATGTGGTGTGTTTATGTGGTGGCGGTTTATGTAGTGGTGTGTTTATGTGGTGGTGGTTTATGTGGTGGTGGTTTATGTGGTGGTGGTTTATGTGGTGGTGTGTTTATGTGGTGGTGGTTTATGTGGTGGTGTGTTCATGTTCTGGTGTGTTTATGTGGTGGTGTGTTTATGTGGTGGTGGTTTATGTGGTGGTGGTTTATGTGGTGGTGTGTTTATGTGGTGGCGGTTTATGTGGTGGTGTGTTTATGTGGTGGTGTGTTCATGTTCTGGTGTGTTTATGTGGTGGTGGTTTATGTGGTGGTGTGTTTATGTGGTGGTGGTTTATGTGGTGGTGGTTTATGTGGTGGTGTGTTTATGTGGTGGTGGTTTATGTGGTGGTGGTTTATGTGGTGGTGGTTTATGTGGTGGTGGTTTATGTGGTGGTGTGTTTATGTGGTGGTGGTTTATGTGGTGGTGTGTTTATGTGGTGGTGGTTTATGTGGTGGTGGTTTATGTGGTGGTGGTTTATGTGGTGGTGTGTTTATGTGGTGGTGGTTTATGTGGTGGTGGTTTATGTGGTGGTGTGTTCATGTTCTGGTGTGTTTATGTGGTGGTTTATGTGGTGGTGTGTTTATGTGGTGGTGGTTTATGTGGTGGTGTGTTTATGTGGTGGTGGTTTATGTGGTGGTGTGTTTATGTGGTGGTGGTTTATGTGGTGGTGTGTTTATGTGGTGGTGTGTTCATGTTCTGGTGTGTTTATATGGTGGTGGTTTATGTGGTGGTGTGTTTATGTGGTGGTGGTTTGTGTGGTGGTGTGTTTATGTGGTGGTGGTTTATATGGTGGTGGTTTATGTGGTGGTGTGTTCATGTTCTGGTGTGTTTATGTGGTGGTGGTTTATGTGGTGGTGTGTTTATGTGGTGGTGGTTTATGTGGTGGTGGTTTATGTGGTGGTGTGTTCATGTTCTGGTGTGTTTATGTGGTGGTGGTTTATGTGGTGGTGTGTTTATGTGGTGGTGGTTTATGTGGTGGTGGTTTATGTGGTGGTGTGTTTATGTGGTGGTGGTTTATGTGGTGGTGTGTTCATGTTCTGGTGTGTTTATGTGGTGGTGGTTTATGTGGTGGTGTGTTTATGTGGTGGTGGTTTATGTGGTGGTGGTTTATGTGGTGGTGTGTTCATGTTCTGGTGTGTTTATGTGGTGGTGGTTTATGTGGTGGTGTGTTTATGTGGTGGTGGTTTATGTGGTGGTGGTTTATGTGGTGGTGTGTTTATGTGGTGGTGGTTTATGTGGTGGTGGTTTATGTGGTGGTGTGTTCATGTTCTGGTGTGTTTATGTGGTGGTGGTTTATGTGGTGGTGTGTTTATGTGGTGGTGTGTTCATGTTCTGGTGTGTTTATGTGGTGGTGGTTTATGTGGTGGTGTGTTTATGTGGTTGTGGTTTATGTGGTGGTGGTTTATGTGGTGGTGGTTTATGTGGTGGTGTGTTTATGTTGTGGTGGTTTATGTGGTGGTAGTTTATGTGGTGGTTTATGTGGTGTGTTTATGGGGTGGTGGTTTATGTGGTGGTGTATTTATGTGGTGGTGGTTTATGTGGTGGTGTGTTTATGTGGTGGTGGTTTATATGGTGGTGTGTTTATGTGGTGGTGGTTTATGTGGTGGTGTGTTTATGTGGTGGTGGTTTATGTGGTGGTGTATTTATGTGGTGGTGGTTTATGTGGTGGTGTGTTTATGTGGTGGTGGTTTGTGTGGTGGTGGTTTATGTGGTGGTGGTTTATGTGGTGGTGTGTTTATGTTGTGGTGGTTTATGTGGTGGTGGTTTATGTGGTGGTGTGTTTATGTTGTGGTGGTTTATGTGGTGGTTTATGTGGTGGTGTGTTTATGTTGTGGTGGTTTATGTGGTGGTGGTTTATGTGGTGGTGTGTTTATGTTGTGGTGGTTTATGTGGTGGTGGTTTATGTGGTGGTGTGTTTATGTTGTGGTGGTTTATGTGGTGGTGTGTTTATGTTGTGGTGGTTTATGTGGTGGTGTGTTTACGTGGTGGTTTATGTGGTGTTGGTTTACGTGGTGGTGGTTTATTTAGTGGTGGCTTATGTGGTGGTGTTTATGTGGTGGTGGTTTATGTGGTGGTGGTTTATGTGGTGGTGTTTATGTGGTGGTGTGTTTACGTGGTGGTGGATTATTTGGTGGTGTGTTTACGTGGTGGTTTATGTGGTGTTGGTTTACGTGGTGGTGTGTTTATGTGGTGGTTTATGTGGTGGTTTATGTGGTGGTGGTTTATGAAGGTGTTAAGGGCAGTAGGGGTATGGAAAGGTTTTTCTGGCCCGGTGGTGGATGTATCAGTAATCTTCCCACTTCTCTTCCTGTTTTACCCTGATTGTTTGTTACCTGTGCTTAACCTGCTGTGTGTGTGTACTCACCTATGTGTGGTTGCAGGGGGTCGGGTCACAGCTCCTGTGTGTGTGAGACACAGGGACAGAGAATGGATTGAGAGTTGGTTCAGCCCGTGTCATTGTTTGTCAAGTTCTTGTTTCCTCTCTCTCTCTCTCTCTCTCTCTCTCTCTCTCTCTCTCTCTCTCTCTCTCTCTCTCTCTCTCTCTCTCTCTCTCTCTCTCTCTCTCTCTCTCTCTCCCTCCCTCCCTCCCTCTCTCCCTCCCTCTCTCTCCCTCCCTCTCTCTCTCCCTCCCTCTCTCTCAATCCCTCCCTCCCTCCATCCCTCCCTCCTATCTATCTCAACTTACTCTCTGGTCAGTCAACATGACATTTTCCGTTATTCCACTCCTGGTACCCCCTCTCTTCCTTCCTCTCTCCCTCCCTTCCTCCATCTCTCCCTCACCCACTTTCTCCACCATTCCATTAACCCATCCTCCTTCCCTTTTCTTTACTCAGTGCTTAACAATGTTAGGTTAAGGTTCCTAACTTTATTTACAAGCTAACAGCTGTTACCTACACCAGCTTATTAGACGTATTTTATTGTTACGAGACATACAAGGAACAGGATGAAGTTGGAACCATCTGTGAGGAAGTGATTTTATTTGATCAGCTGACTTGTACTCACTGGAGCGCAGGCGAGAGAGATATATCATAATCTACACCTGGAAGATTCTGGAGGGACTGGTCGCTAATCTGCACACAGAGATCACTCCCTATGAAAGTAAAAGACTGGGCAGGCGATGCAACATACCCCCAGTGAAAAGTAGGGGCACCACTGGTACACTATGAGAAAACACCATAAGTGTCTGGGGCCCAAGACTGTTCAACAGCCTCCCACCAGCCATAAGGGGCATTACCAGTAGACCTCTGGTTGTCTTCAAGAGGGAGCTGGACAGATATCTAAAGTCAGTGCCGGATCAGCCGGGCTGTGGTTCCTATGTTGGACTAAGTGCAGTCAGCAGTAACAGCCTGGTTGATTAAGCACTGATCCACCGGGAGGCCTGGCCGTGGGGGCGTTGATCCCTGGAATGCCCTCAAGGTAGACTTTATTTCGTTGATGTCATTATGCTGCCTACCTGAAAGGCATTCCGGGGGTCAACGCCCCCGCGGCCTGGTCCACGACCAGGCCTCCCGGTGGATCAGTGCTTAATCAACCAGGCTGTTACTGCTGACTGCACTTAGTCCAACGTAGGAACCACAGCCCGGCTGATCCAGCACTGACTTTAGGTATCTGTCCAGCTCCCTCTTGAAGACAACCAGAGGTCTACTGGTAATGCCCCTTATGGCTGGTGGGAGGCTGCTGAACAGTCTTGGGCCCCGGACATGTTCTAGACTCGAATCATCCTGGGAATAATTGATCTCAAATGTAACGATGTTCTGGAGAAGGTTATAGAGTGAAGTTGCTACTGGCTGCCCGTCTTGTGGTGTAAAGGCTCGTCAATATACCCACACAATACAGTTCATTAATTTATTCCCTCTGTACCTCTACAAAAGCTTTACTTTCTTGTATTTTAAAGTCGGTTACGCATTTAGCAAACGTTTACACCGTGTATATTTACGTTAGTTTATATTTATGTAAATTACGTAACGTAATTATATTTAATAAACTAATGTATATTTATATATAACGTAAGAGATGTTAAAGAAATAGAGGCGGTTTATATTTGTGTGGGTTTACGGAGTTTTTCTATTGCCGGAGCCCGTCCATGGGCCAGGCTCATCTAGATGACGGTATCCCTGGAACACTACAGTGTGGGACGATGGTATACCCTGGAACACTGTTTACAGTGTAGGATGATAGTATACCCTTGATCTGTTTATACTCCTTGGAAAGCAGGCGAGAGAGATACATCACTATATGCACCTAGAAAATCCTAGAAGTTCTGGTCTTCAATCTATACACAGAAGAAAACAAGAGTGTCGGATGAAGGTGCAGAATATACTCAATGGAAAGCAAGTGTATAACACACTAAATGTGAGAGGCCCAAGACTTATCATCAGCCTTCATACAAAGGGGAAGATTTCCTCCAGATCTCTCGCTGTCTTTAAGATAAGTTCTTCAAGTCAGGTCCTGACTAGCTGGCCTGTGGTTCATACGTTGAACTGCGTGCTGCCAGCAGTGACAGACAGGTTGATCACACTGATAAACCAGGAGGCCCTGTCTGGGACCGGGCCGCGGGGGCGTTGATCTCCCGGAATCATTCTTAAGGTATTACTGAGGTGGCCTCCTCACCTCTCAGCATCCGTCACTGTTACTCGTGCCTCACCTCTCAGCATCCGTCACTGTTACTCGTGCCTCACATCTCAGCATCCGTCACTGTTTCTCATCTTACTGTTACCCGTGCCTCACCTCTCAGCATCCGTCACTGTTTCTCATCTTACTGTTACTCGTGCCTCACCTCTCAGCATCCGTCACTGTTTCTCATCTTACTGTTACCCGTGCCTCACCTCTCAGCATCCGTCACTGTTTCTCATCTTACTGTTACTCGTGCCTCACCTCTCAGCATCTGTCACTGTTTCTCATCTTACTGTTACTCGTGCCTCACCTCTCAGCATCCGTCACTGTTTCTCATCTTACTGTTACTCGTGCCTCACCTCTCAGCATCCGTCACTGCTTCTCATCCTACTGTTACTCGTGCCTCACCTCTCAGCATCCGTCACTGCTTCTCATCCTACTATTAGTCGTGCCTCACCTCTCAGCATCCGTCACTGCTTCTCATCCTACTATTAGTCGTGCCTCACCTCTCGGCATCCGTCACTGCTTCTCATCCTACTGTTACTCGTGCCTCACCTCTCAGCATCCGTCACTGCTTCTCATCCTACTGTTACTCGTGCCTCACCTCTCAGCATCCGTCACTGCTTCTCATCCTAATGTTACTCGTGCCTTACCTCTCAGCATCCGTCAATACCACTCACTCATCCCACTACCATCCTTCCCTCGCCTCTCTGATCATTTAAAAAAACTTAAATGAAAGGAGTGTGTTGGGAGACGGTGGTCAGAATGAAGTCTGGTGCTCCCCCTTTTATGTCAGCTACTGCATACCTCCCTTGCTGATTGTTTCTACACCCTGCTGGCTTCTCCCTTTGTCACCCCCATCCTCCCTTTCTCCCTCTTTCACCCCTCAGTCTGATATTATCGTTTACAGTGTGGTACTGTCTGCCTCAGTGTGACATCATGGTTAGCGGCGTACCTCCAGAAGACAGTTTGCGTGGACACGTTGTCACACACACACCAACATATGCATGGTGGAATTTAATGTACAGAAGCATCGTGGGGAGGAAATGGAGAGTCTGTAAGAGGCTGTGTGAGAGTTATAACCTGTGAGATGGTATACTGGAGGTGTAGGAGAGCCAGTGTTGGAGAGTGTCAGTGTTGTAGAGTGAGAACTATTGTTGTAGAGTGAGCCAGTGTTATAGTGACAACCAGTGTTGTAGAGTGACAACCAGTGTTGTAGAGTGAGAACCAGTGTTGACACGAGAGTGTCATAACAGTAGTTGTGGGTGTCATTATTGACACAAGGTTGTCATAGGTCAGTGGGTTGACTTGGATGAAGAACTGAGGGAGGCAGACTCCATACACAGCTGTAAGAATAGGCTCGACAGAACACACACAGCGAATTTGGCGTCACCATGCAACCTTTCTGTTGATAAAACTTTCTACCTGTTGCTACTGTTGCAGTATTGCATAGCTCCTGATGACGCACGGAGACGTGTGAAAGATCTTGAGTTGAAGATTTCCATACCCCCTTGGCTTGTCTTGAACTAATTGGTATAAAGTGGCGGGTTTGGCAGGGCTGGCTGGCTGATTGGCTAGCTAGTTAATTGGGTAGTTGGCTGACTGGCTAGTTGGCTAGCTGGATGGTTCGCTGACTGGCTGGCTGGTTCGCTGGCTGGCTGGGCTGGCTGGCTGGCTGGCTGGCTGGCTGGCTGGCTGGCTGGCTGGCTGGGTTTACTGTCCTCACTGCTGCCGTCTGTTGCGGCTGTATCATTTCCTGAATGGACTCCTGGCAATATTACTAACTGTTTCCCGGAAGAGGAAGTGTATGTGTCTGTGTCTGACTGTCTGTGTCTGTGTTTGTTCGTGTATTTGCGGGGGTCGAGACCTGGCCCCGCCTTCTAGACCACTTGGCATCGGTGATTTCTGGCCTCCTGGGCCTTGTTATATCTACTCTTGAAGCTGTGTATTAAGTTTGCCTCCACCACTGCCTCGTCCAGGTCATTCCACTCTTCAACCACTCATCTGTGTTTAGCTTCCACCTGTGTTCCACCTGTGGTCCTCTGAATTCCGCCTGTGATCCTCTTAATTCCACCTGTGATTCTCTTAATTACACCTGTGATCCTCTTAATTACACCTGTGATCCTCTTAATTCCACCTATGATCCTCTTAATTCCACCTGTGATCCTCTTAATTCCACCTGTGGTCCTCTGAATTCCGCCTGTGATCCTCTTAATTCCACCTGTGATCCTCTTAATTCCACCTGTGATCCTCTTAATTCCACCTGTGATCCTCTTAATTCCATCTGTGGTCCTCTGAATTCCGCCTGTGATCCTCTTAATTCCACCTGTGGTCCTCTTAATTCCACCTGTGATCCTCTTAATTCCACCTGTGATCCTCTTAATTCCACCTGTGATCCTCTTAATTCCACCTGTGGTCCTCTTAATTCCACCTGTGATCCTCTTAATTCCACCTGTGATCCTCTTAATTCCACCTGTGGTCCTCTGAATTCCGCCTGTGATCCTCTTAATTCCACCTGTGGTCCTCTTAATTCCACCTGTGATCCTCTTAATTCCACCTGTGATCCTCTTAATTCCACCTGTGATCCTCTTAATTCCACCTGTGATCCTCTTAATTCCACCTGTGATCCTCTTAATTCCACCTGTGATCCTCTTAATTCCACCTGTGATCCTCTTAATTCCCATCTTTTAAGTTGCCACTCTTCAGATTCACTCTCTCTTAGCCTCGTGGGCCTTGTCGTACATGCTCTTAAAACTGTGCAAGGAGGCTGTCTCCGCCACTTTCTCACCAAGATCATTCCACTTCTCCACCACTCTTGAGATTGAAGAAATACTTCCTGACATCCCCGTGGCTCATCTGTGACTTGTAACTTCCCAAGTTCCAGCTTCTACCCTCTCAGACAGCCTCTCCCTGTCTATCTCATCAATTCCCAGGGCAGTGTTCCTCCAGGGCAGTGTTTTCCCAGGGCAGTGTTCTCCCAGGGCAGTGTTCCTCCAGGGCAGTGTTCCCCCAGGGTAGTGTTCCTCAGGGCAGTGTTCTCCCAGGGCAGTGTTCCCCCAGGGCAGTGTTCCCCAGGGCAGTGTTACCCCAGGGCAGTGTTCCCCAGGGCAGTGTTCCTCCAGGGCAGTGTTCCCCCTAGGGTAGATTTGTGTGTTATCATGTCTCCCCTGATTTCTTGGTCCTCTAGTGTCGTTAGGTGCAATTCCTTCAGCGTCTTCTCGTAGTTCATGCCCCTTAACTCAGGAACAAGCCTGGGTGGATACTTTTCAACATGGGTTTTCGGGTGTGGGTTTCATGCTGGTGCTGTGTACTCCAAGACGGACCTGACCTATGTTGTATAAAGTGCCGTTCTTAGTGTTCCAAGACGAACATTGGCTGCAGAGATTATTCGGTTTGTGTGTACTCACCTATATATTGTTGCAGGGGTCGATTCACAGCTCCTGGCTGCGCCTCTTCGCTGGTTCGTATTAGATCACTCTTCCTGCTCCATGAGCTTTATCATACCTCTTCTTAAAGCTATGTGTGAATCCTGCCTCCACAACATCATATCCCAGACTATTCGACTTCCCAACAACTCTGTGACTGAGGAAATACTGCCTAACATGTGTGTGTGTGTGTGTGTGTGTGTGTGTGTGTGTGTGTAGAGTGGTGGTGAGCGTGTCTACTCTGGGCATGACGTGTGTACATCATGACCGTCATTGTTGTGGTGTAGTCGCCGCTATAATTAAGCCAGGTAGCGAGCTTAATTAATGTGTGGAGAGGGCGACACAGGTGACACGCTTTTCTTACTCAGCCAACACACAAGTTAGAGCACAAACTTGACGTTTCGCTCAGTGGGTTGTTCCAGCTATACATTCCCTTGCTCGGGCCGAACCGGATTACCTGCCAGTGTATTGTGTCTCATTTAACAAGTTTGTGTCAGTGTCACAGTCAGTGTATTATGTCTCATAAAGCTTGTGTCAGTGCCACAGTGTATTGTGTGTCATTAAGTTTGTGTCAGTGCCACAGTGTATTGTGTGTCATTAAGTTTGTGTCAGTGCCACAGTGTATTGTGTGTCATTAAGTTTGTGTCAGTGCCACAGTGTATTGTGTGTCATTAAGTTTGTGTCAGTGCCACAGTGTATTGTGTGTCATTAAGTTTGTGTCAGTGCCACAGTGTATTGTGTGTCATTAAGTTTGTGTCAGTGCCACAGTGTATTGTGTGTCATTAAGTTTGTGTCAGTGCCACAGTGTATTGTGTGTCATTAAGTTTGTGTCAGTGCCACAGTGTATTGTGTGTCATTAAGTTTGTGTCAGTGCCACAGTGTATTGTGTGTCATTAAGTTTGTGTCAGTGCCACAGTGTATTGTGTGTCATTAAGTTTGTGTCAGTGCCACAGTGTATTGTGTGTCATTAAGTTTGTGTCAGTGCCACAGTGTATTGTGTGTCATTAAGTTTGTGTCAGTGCCACAGTGTATTGTGTGTCATTAAGTTTGTGTCAGTGCCACAGTGTATTGTGTGTCATTAAGTTTGTGTCAGTGCCACAGTGTATTGTGTGTCATTAAGTTTGTGTCAGTGCCACAGTGTATTGTGTGTCATTAAGTTTGTGTCAGTGCCACAGTGTATTGTGTGTCATTAAGTTTGTGTCAGTGCCACAGTGTATTGTGTGTCATTAAGTTTGTGTCAGTGCCACAGTGTATTGTGTGTCATTAAGTTTGTGTCAGTGCCACAGTGTATTGTGTGTCATTAAGTTTGTGTCAGTGCCACAGTGTATTTTGTGTCATTAAGTTTGTGTCAGTGCCACAGTGTATTGTGTGTCATTAAGTTTGTGTCAGTGCCACAGTGTATTGTGTGTCATTAAGTTTGTGTCAGTGCCACAGTGTATTGTGTGTCATTAAGTTTGTGTCAGTGCCACAATCAGTGTATTATGTGTCATTAAGTTTGTGTCAGTGCCACAGTATATTGTGTGTCATTAATTTAGTGTCAGTGCCATAGTGTATTGTGTGTCATTAAGTTTGTGTCAGTGCCACAGTATATTGTGTGTCATTAAGTTTGTGTCAGTGCCACAGTCAGTGTATTATGTGTCATTAAGTTTGTGTCAGTGCCACAGTATATTGTGTGTCATTAAGTTTGTGTCAGTGCCACAGTGTATTGTGTGTCATTAAGTTTGTGTCAGTGCCACAGTATATTGTGTGTCATTAAGTTTGTGTCAGTGCCACAGTATATTGTGTGTCATTAAGTTTGTGTCAGTGCCACAGTATATTGTGTGTCATTAAGTTTGTGTCAGTGCCACAGTGTATTGTGTCTGATTCTGGCCATTTCTGTGTGTTGACAGGCGGGTCTGCCCTGGCTGGTAATGTTGGGATGAGGGATTCTCGCCTCCCGCTGACTCTGGTAAGTACTATTATCTTAATGCAATTTATTTCTCACAATTTTGAGGAGGGGATGCAATCTTTCGTCTTTCCTGGGAATGCGCTTACTGAAAAACCTGAATGCAATCCTCCAGTACTATCTAACATGTGGGACAACACTGTGTATTCAACCAGTGAAAAGTAGGAGCATCACTGGTACGCTAAGAGACAACACAGTAAGTGTTCGGGGCCCAAGACTGTTCAACAGCCTCCCACCAGCCATAAGGGGAATTACCAGTTTACCCTTGGTTGTCTTCAAGAGGGAGCTGGACAGATATTATGGACCGGGCCGCGGGGGGCGTTAACCCCCGGAACACCTTCCAGGTAGCCCAGAATACATTTGTGTGTTTATATAGAAGAATAAGGAATCAGAATACCGTGACTGGAACAAAACACAAATAACACGCACATAGGAGAGAGGAGCTGATGACAACGTTTCGTTCCGACTTGGACCATTAACTAGTCACACTAACATACGAAGGTGAGGGAGCCAGTAAACACAGGAGAGGGGGACAGGGACGTGTGTTAGTGTGACTTGTCAATGTTCCAAGTCAGACTGAAACTCGTCACAAGATTCTCTCTCTCTCCTCTGTGCGGGTTATTTGTGTATTTATATAGATTAAGCTTTATGCTTCACTCTGTAGTGATCATTTATCCTGTGTCTAGAATAGGTCGTCGGGAGAGATGGTGGTCCTCCACGTAATAGTAACTCCAGTTCTGCTGGAAGGAAACTAGAGAAACTGAGTGAAAATTAGACACATCTGGGTATCCTTATTGTAGACGTTTCGCCATCCAGTGGCTTTATCAGTACAAATTGAAGGACATAATTGGAAGACAGTAGAACTATATATAAAGGATTAGGTAATCAGTCCCTTAGCCAAGGCTGAGGGACTGATTACCTCATCTGTTGTTGGCGACATCTACTGAAGTCTCCCATGATATAACTCATCCCGTGTCATGGTATATAATGGGAAAATTTCCTACGTAGACTGGAGGGATCGTACGGACAAAATCCTGTTATGAACCTTTGTAATTCATACCGAAGAGTTGCTCCAGTAAGATACGTGAATGAACCTAGTAGCTACCGGTTGATAGACAGGTCCAGGAGCTGTGAATCGACCCCTGGAACCACGTCTTCGCTGGTCGCTACTAGGTCCACTCTCTCCCTGCTCCATGAGGTTCATCATACCTCTTCTTTAAGCTATGTATGGATCGTGACTCCGCTACGTCACTCTTCAGGTTGTTCCACTTCCTGATAACGTGTGCTTGTACACCATACAGTATCTTCACTGTAAACCCGGAAAACTGTGCATAGAACAGTCCACCTTCCTAGAGGCCACACTGCACGGTACACTGCAGGGTGCACTGCAGGGTACACTGCAAGGTACACTGTAGACCACGCTGTAGGCCACACTGCAGGCCACACTGTAGGGTACACTGTAGGCCACACTGCAAAGTACACTGTAGGCCACATTGTAGGCCACACTGCAGGGTACACTGTAGGGTACACTGTAGGGTACACTGGTCCCTCCATCGTCAACAGGTGTGTGTTCCTCCCGTTATCATTTTTGCTCTGTTTACATCCCCATTTCCCAGGAACTCTTATTGGTCTCGCTCACCCATACCTCCTTCCCTCCCTGCCCTCCAGGTTCCCTCCCTGCCCTCCAGGTTCCCTCCCTGCCACCTGGTAGAGGGAGTGGAATATCAGCAACAAAGTGCGTGACCTTGACGAAGACTCATGTTTTAATTACGACTTACCTTGCCCTTCCTTACCTGTGCTGACCTCTCTCTCTCTCTCTCTCTCTCTCTCTCTCTCTCTCTCTCTCTCTCTCTCTCTCTCTCTCTCTCTCTCTCTCTCTCTCTCTCTCTCTCTCTCTCTCTCTCTCTCTCTCTCTCTCTCTCTTTCTCTCTACTTACATTTATCTCTATCTCTTCTCTTCTCTGTTTTCCTCTCCATCTGTCTCTCTGTCACTGTCCCCTATCTCTCTCTCTCTCTCTCTCTCTCTCTCTCTCTCTCTCTCTCTCACTCACTTTTCTCTCCAGATCCCCTTTTCCTGCCTCTTTCACGTTGCTTTCTCAATGTTGCCAGCAGTTCAGGTGCTAAACTAAGGTTCTGCGAGCAGTGAAGGTTCAAATTTGCAGTCTTCTGCATCTCAGCCTAGAACATAAGAGTGGAGGAACACTGCAGAAGGCCTACTGGCCCATACAAGCGACTTGAATAGTGTCATCGCTAGCTTGACACCTTGTTTTGTGGGTTCTAATTCTACCCTGTTTCGGATTTTGATTGTTTTATTACTCTTTAATTCCTTTGTTTTTTAAGGAGCATCATAACATCGAGTAGTATTGTCAGTGGTTCACTGACGACGCTATGACCCAGTTGGAAGGTTCTCTGTGTCCTCAGTATCAGTGGTGGCAGGGGAGGTAGCAGTGAGGGAAGGTGAGGTATCAGTGGTGGCAGGGGAAGTAGCAGTGATGGCAGGTGAGGTATCAGTGGTGGCAGGGGAGGTAGCAATGCGGGAAGGTGAGGTATCAGTGGTGGCAGGGGAAGTAGCAGTGATGGCAGGTGAGGTATCAGTGGTGGCAGGGCAAGTAGCAGTGATGGCAGGTGAGGTATCAGTGGTGGCAGGGGAAGTAGCAGTGATGGCAGGTGAGGTATCAGTGGTGGCAGGGCAAGTAGCAGTGATGGCAGGTGAGGTATCAGTGGTGGCAGGGCAAGTAGCAGTGATGGCAGGTGAGGTATCAGTGGTGGCAGGGCAAGTAGCAGTGATGGCAGGTGAGGTATCAGTGGTGGCAGGGGAAGTAGCAGTGATGGCAGGTGAGGTATCAGTGGTGGCAGGGCAAGTAGCAGTGATGGCAGGTGAGGTATCAGTGGTGGCAGGGCAAGTAGCAGTGATGGCAGGTGAGGTATCAGTGGTGGCAGGGCAAGTAGCAGTGATGGCAGGTGAGGTATCAGTGGTGGCAGGGCAAGTAGCAGTGATGGCAGGTGAGGTATCAGTGGTGGCAGGGGAAGTAGCAGTGATGGCAGGTGAGATATCAGTGGTGGCAGGGCAAGTAGCAGTGATGGCAGGTGAGGTATCAGTGGTGGCAGGGCAAGTAGCAGTGATGGCAGGTGAGGTATCAGTGGTGGCAGGGCAAGTAGCAGTGATGGCAGGTGAGGTATCAGTGGTGGCAGGGCAAGTAGCAACATTGTCATTGAGATATAAGTGGTGGTAGCAACTGTAATAGTCTAGTATATTGGTGACTCTGGAGGATGTGAGGTGAGGAGGAGAGAAGAGGGAGGGGGAGGTAACAGTGGAGGGGAGATGGAGGTGTCTTCATCAGTGACTGAGGACAATGAAATAACATTCATTAAACCCTATTTGACATCATTAGACATTCGAACACTACATTCCCTCTCTCCCCCCCTCCCTCCCTCCCGTCTTGCATCTAGTTTTCCCCTCTCCTCCTCTCCCCTCAGTGGAGGAGAGGTCAATATCTGGTTACCAAGGTGATGACCGTGTCCACCTCCAGGACAACACTGGTATATCCGCCCTCTATCCTCTCTGGGTGTGGTGGGTGTGGTTTCAGAGGTGGTGGGGTGTAGGTGATGTGTGTAGGTATGGAGTGTTACAGGAAACTTGTCTTCCGGGAATCTTACTCCAGGGTTGGTCTCAGGTGTAGTGAGGTGTAGGTGGGAGGGTGTAGGTAGTGGGAGGGAAGCAGTGCATGGGAGAGGGCTGGTAAGGACTGGTAACTGCACATGTGGTTGTCTCACTCTACACCTGGAATAAGACACATGTGCAACACCTGCCTATATTAGTGAAGCGTTACACCTGCACAGCAGGCTACATCAGTCGAGTATACCTGGTGAAGGTTTCGGGGGGTCGACGCCCCCGGGGCAGTATAGGCGATTGTAACACTAGAGAGAGTACAAGTAATGCTGGGGTGTTGTGATCAGCATTAATGTGTAGTGCTCTCTCTCTCTCTCTCTCTCTCTCTCTCTCTCTCTCTCTCTCTCTCTCTCTCTCTCTCTCTCTCTCTCTCTCTCTCTCTCTCTCTCTCTCTCTCTCTCGAATTCTTACTCATTGTTTCTTCTCTATCGTTATTTGTGGCTTCTGTATCGTTATTTATGATTATCGTTACTTGAGGCTCCCGTATCGTTACTTGAGGCTCCCGTATCGTTACTTGAGGCTCCCGTATCGTTACTTAAGGCTCCCGTATCGTTACTTGAGGCTCCCGTATCGTTACTTGAGGCTCCCGTATCGTTACTTGAGGCTCCCGTATCGTTACTTGAGGCTCCCGTATCGTTACTTGAGGCTCCCGTATCGTTACTTGAGGCTCCCGTATCGTTACTTGAGGCTCCCGTATCGTTACTTGAGGCTCCTTATCGTTATTTGTGTATTAGTCAAAGGTATATCAAAGGTAGCGGGTTGTGTACAGTATGTTGTGTATTGTTTATTAGTGCTTTTATTTCTGTTCCTACAGACTTTCCATTTCCTGCAGACGTTTTATGAGCCTGGCTTCTGGCCGGGCTCCGGGAGATGAGCCTGGCCTCTGGCCGGGCTCCGGGAGTAGACTCTCGAAAGCCATCAGTGGTATATGAGCTGCATGCTGGTTCTACGTACTCTAAAGTTAGAATATAACAAAAGGGGAACACTGCAGCAGGCCTACTGGCCCATACTAGGTAGGTCCTTCTCAGAGAGTAAGATAAATGTTTACCAGACTCCTGGTCCATCCCTTTATCTGTTCCAGTGGTTTCTGGCCTCTTAGGGATACATTATATGTTTTCTTCAGGTGTGTAGTGTGTGCCTGCACCACTATTTGTTTGGTGTGGTCTACATACCAGTCAAGAGACGGGAATAGCCCTTACTGTGGTTCCTGTCTCTGGTGTGGTCTACATACCAGTCAAGAGACAGGAATAGCCCTTAGTGTGGTTCCTGTCTCTGGTGTGGTCTACATACCAGTCAAGAGACAGGAATAGCCCTTACTGTGGTTTCTGTCTCTGGTGTGGTCTACATACCAGTCAAGAGACAGGAATAGCCCTTACTGTCTCCTTACCTGTCATTGACGTCCCCTGACTCCCGTGTGTGAGAGTTGCGTCACCTGACAGGTGTGGTGACACATGTAATGTGTACCTGGCTGCCAGCCACCTATTATGTCTGACTCGTTGTTGTTGTTGTTGTTGTTGTTGTTGTCTTTGTTCGTCACGGAAGATCACCTGACAGTTTTTTTGTTTAGTGATGTCAACCCACTCTCCCTCTCTCCCTCCCTCCCTCTCTCCCTCTCTCCCTCTCTCCCTCTCTCCCTCTCTCCCTCCCTCCCTCCCTCCCTCTCTCCCTCTCTCCCTCCCTAACTACCTCCCTCCCTCTCTCCCTCTCTCTCCCTCTTCCTTCCTCCCCTCTCCCCCTACAACCCCACTCCCCTGCCTCAGAGGTCACTTGGACCACATCAGAGGTCACATTGACCACATCAGAGGTCACATGGACCACATCAGAGGTCACATGGACCACATCAGAGGTCACATGGACCACATCAGAGGTCACATGGACCACACCAGAGGTCACATGGACCACATCAGAGGTCATATGGACCACACCAGAGGTCACATGGACCACATCAGAGGTCACATGGACCACATCAGAGGTCACTTGGACCACACCAGAGGTCATATGAACCACATCAGAGGTCACTTGGACCACATCAGAGGTCACATGGACCACATCAGAGGTCACATGGACCACATCAGAGGTCACATGGACCACATCAGAGGCCACATGGACAACACCAGAGGTCATATGGACCACGTCAGAGGTCACATGGACCACATCAGAGGTCACATGGACCACATCAGAGGTCACTTGGACCACACCAGAGGTCATATGAACCACATCAGAGGTCACTTGGACCACATCAGAGGTCTCATGGACCACATACATCAGAGGTCACATGGACCACATCAGAGGTCACATGGACCACACCAGAGGTCATATGGACCACATCAGAGGTCATATGGACCACATCAGAGGTCACATGGACCACACCAAAGGTCACATGGACCACATCAGAGGTCACATGGGCCACATTAGAGGTCACATGGACCACATCAGAGGTCACATGGACCACACACCTCAATATTTTACACATCTCTCCCCCTCCCCCACTCCTCCCTCCCCCCAGTTCCTCCATTCACATCCTCCCCCTCCACATCTTCCTCCTCGTTCCACTTACACAACCTGACGTTGCAACATTGCAAGCGTAAGCTGCGTTATCTCATCTCAGTGATCACTCTGCACCTTGATTATCATGCACCTTGATTATCACATACCTTATCATGCACCTTGATTATCACGCACCTTGATTATCATGCACCTTGATTATCATGCAACTTGATTATCATGCACCTTGATTATCACATACCTTATCATGCACCTTGATTATCACGCACCTTGATTATCATGCACCTTGATTATCATGCAACTTGATTATCATGCACCTTGATTATCACACACCTTGATTATCATGCAACTTGATTATCACACACCTTGATTATCATGCACCTTGATTATCACACACCTTGATTATCATGCACCTTGATTATCATGCACCTTGATTATCACACACCTTGATTATCATGCACCTTGATTATCATGCAACTTGATTATCACGCACCTTGATTATCACACACATTGATTATCACACACCTTGATTATCATGCACCTTGATTATCACACACCTTGATTATCATGCACCTTGATTATCATGCAACTTGATTATCACGCACCTTGATTATCACACACATTGATTATCACACACCTTGATTATCATGCACCTTGATTATCACACACCTTGATTATCATGCACCTTGATTATCACACACCTTGATTATCATGCACCTTGATTATCACACACCTTGATTATCATGCACCTTGATTATCACACACCTTGATTATCATGCATCTTAATTATCACACACCTTGATTATCATGCACCTTGATTATCATGAACCTTGATTATCACACACCTTGATTATCATGCACCTTGATTATCACACACCTTGATTATCACACCTTGATTATCATGCACCTTGATTATCATGCACCTTGATTATCACGCATCTTGATTATCACACACCTTGATTATCACGCACCTTGATTATCACACACCTTGATTATCATGCACCTTGATTATCACACACCTTGATTATCATGCACCTTGATTATCACACACCTTGATTATCATGCACCTTGATTATCATGCACCTTGATTATCATGCTCCTTGATTATCATGCACCTTGACTATCACGCATCTTGATTATCACGCACCTTGATTATCACACACCTTGATTATCAAGCACCTTGATTATCACACACCTTGATTATCATGCACCTTGATTATCACAAACCTTGATTATCATGCACCTTGATTATCACGCATCTTGATTATCACACACCTTGATTATCACGCACCTTGATTATCACACACCTTGATTATCATGCACCTTGATTATCACACACCTTGATTATCATGCACCTTGATTATCACACACCTTGATTATCATGCACCTTGATTATCACGCATCTTGATTATCACACACCTTGATTATCATGCACCTTGATTATCACACACCTTGATTATCATGCACCTTGATTATCACACACCTTGATTATCATGCACCTTGATTATCACACACCTTGATTATCATGCACCTTGATTATCACGCATCTTGATTATCACACACCTTGATTATCACGCACCTTGATTATCACACACCTTGATTATCATGCACCTTGATTATCACACACCTTGATTATACTACTTTGTGTTACAGGTTGTATAACCTCAGCTGTTCTGCCAGTCATTAAGACTGTCTGAAAGTGTCATCCATAACTGTGGTCTTTGTTGTAGTGTATGTAAACTGGTCTTTGTTGTAGTGTATGTAAACTGTGGTCTTTGTTGTAGTGTATGTAAACTGTGGTCTTTGTTGTAGTGTATGTAAACTGGTCTTTGTTGTAGTGTGTGTAAACTGTGGTCTTTGTTGTAGTGTATGTAAACTGGTCTTTGTTGTAGTGTATGTAAACTGTGGTCTTTGTTGTAGTGTGTGTAAACTGTGGTCTTTGTTGTAGTGTATATAAACTGTGGTCTTTGTTGTAGTGTGTGTAAACTGTGGTCTTTGTTGTAGTGTATGTAAACTGTGGTCTTTGTTGTAGTGTATGTAAACTGGTCTTTGTTGTAGTGTATGTAAACTGTGGTCTTTGTTGTAGTGTATGTAAACTGTGGTCTTTGTTGTAGTGTATGTAAACTGGTCTTTGTTGTAGTGTATGTAAACTGTGGTCTTTGTTGTAGTGTATGTAAACTGTGGTCTTTGTTGTAGTGTATGTAAACTGTGGTCTTTGTTGTAGTGTATGTAAACTGTGGTCTTTGTTGTAGTGTATGTAAACTGTGGTCTTTATTGTAGTGTGTGTAAACTGTGGTCTTTGTTGTAGTGTATGTAAACTGTGGTCTTTGTTGTAGTGTATATAAACTGTGGTCTTTGTTGTAGTGTATGTAAACTGTGGTCTTTGTTGTAGTGTATGTAAACTGTGGTCTTTGTTGTAGTGTATGTAAACTGGTCTTTGTTGTAGTGTATGTAAACTGTGGTCTTTGTTGTAGTGTGTGTAAACTGTGGTCTTTGTTGTAGTGTATGTAAACTGTGGTCTTTGTTGTAGTGTGTGTAAACTGTGGTCTTTGTTGTAGTGTGTGTAAACTGTGGTCGTTGTTGTAGTGTATGTAAACTGGTCTTTGTTGTAGTGTGTGTAAACTGGTCTTTGTTGTAGTGTATGTAAACTGTGGTCTTTGTTGTAGTGTGTGTAAACTGTGGTCTTTGTTGTAGTGTGTGTAAACTGTGGTCTTTGTTGTAGTGTATGTAAACTGTGGTCTTTGTTGTAGTGTATGTAAACTGGTCTTTGTTGTAGTGTATGTAAACTGTGGTCTTTGTTGTAGTGTATGTAAACTGTGGTCTTTGTTGTAGTGTATGTAAACTGTGGTCTTTGTTGTAGTGTGTGTAAACTGTGGTCTTTGTTGTAGTGTATGTAAACTGTGGTCTTTGTTGTAGTGTATGTAAACTGGTCTTTGTTGTAGTGTATGTAAACTGTGGTCTTTGTTGTAGTGTATGTAAACTGTGGTCTTTGTTGTAGTGTATGTAAACTGGTCTTTGTTGTAGTGTGTGTAAACTGTGGTCTTTGTTGTAGTGTATGTAAACTGGTCTTTGTTGTAGTGTATGTAAACTGTGGTCTTTGTTGTAGTGTATGTAAACTGGTCTTTGTTGTAGTGTACGTAAACTGTGGTCTTTGTTGTAGTGTATGTAAACTGTGGTCTTTGTTGTAGTGTGTGTAAACTGTGGTCTTTGTTGTAGTGTATGTAAACTGTGGTCTTTGTTGTAGTGTATGTAAACTGTGGTCTTTGTTGTAGTGTATGTAAACTGTGGTCTTTGTTGTAGTGTGTGTAAACTATGGTCTTTGTTGTAGTGTATGTAAACTGTGGTCTTTGTTGTAGTGTATGTAAACTGTGGTCTTTGTTGTAGTGTATGTAAACCGTGGTCTTTGTTGTAGTGTATGTAAACTGTGGTCTTTGTTGTAGTGTATGTAAACTGTGGTCTTTGTTGTAGTGTGTGTAAACTGTGGTCTTTGTTGTAGTGTATGTAAACTGTGGTCTTTGTTGTAGTGTATGTAAACTGTGGTCTTTGTTGTAGTGTATGTAAACTGGTCTTTGTTGTAGTGTATGTAAACTGTGGTCTTTGTTGAAGTGTATGTAAACTGTGGTCTTTGTTGTAGTGTATGTAAACTGGTCTTTGTTGTAGTGTATATAAACTGTAGTCTTTGTTGTAGTGTATGTAAACTGTGGTCTTTGTTGTAGTGTATGTAAACTGGTCTTTGTTGTAGTGTGTGTAAACTGTGGTCTTTGTTGTAGTGTATGTAAACTGGTCTTTGTTGTAGCGTATGTAAACTGTGGTCTTTGTTGTAGTGTATGTAAACTGTGGTCTTTGTTGTAGTGTATGTAAACTGTGGTCTTTGTTGTAGTGTGTGTAAACTGTGGTCTTTGTTGTAGTGTATGTAAACTGTGGTCTTTGTTGTAGTGTGTGTAAACTGTGGTCTTTGTTGTAGTGTATGTAAACTGTGGTCTTTGTTGTAGTGTATGTAAACTGTGGTCTTTGTTGTAGTGTATGTAAACTGTGGTCTTTGTTGTAGTGTATGTAAACTGTGGTCTTTGTTGTAGTGTATGTAAACTGTGGTCTTTGTTGTAGTGTGTGTAAACTGTGGTCTTTGTTGTAGTGTATGTAAACTGTGGTCTCTGTTGTAGTGTGTGTAAACTGTGGTCTTTGTTGTAGTGTATGTAAACTGTGGTCTTTGTTGTAGTGTATGTAAACTGTGGTCTTTGTTGTAGTGTATGTAAACTGTGGTCTTTGTTGTAGTGTATGTAAACTGTGGTCTTTGTTGTAGTGTATGTAAACTGTGGTCTTTGTTGTAGTGTATGTAAACTGGTCTTTGTTGTAGTGTATGTAAACTGTGGTCTTTGTTGTAGTGTATGTAAACTGTGGTCTTTGTTGTAGTGTGCGTAAACTGTGGTCTTTGTTGTAGTGTATGTAAACTGTGGTCTTTGTTGTAGTGTATGTAAACTGTGGTCTTTGTTGTAGTGTATGTAAACTGGTCTTTGTTGTAGTGTAGGTAAACTGTGGTCTTTGTTGTAGTGTATGTAAACTGGTCTTTGTTGTAGTGTATGTAAACTGTGGTCTTTGTTGTAGTGTGTGTAAACTGTGGTCTTTGTTGTAGTGTATGTAAACTGTGGTCTTTGTTGTAGTGTATGTAAACTGGTCTTTGTTGTAGTGTATGTAAACTGTGGTCTTTGTTGTAGTGTATGTAAACTGTGGTCTTTGTTGTAGTGTGTGTAAACTGTGGACTTTGTTGTAGTGTGTGTAAACTGTGGTCTTTGTTGTAGTGTATGTAAACTGTGGTCTTTGTTGTAGTGTATGTAAACTGTGGTCTTTGTTGTAGTGTATGTAAACTGTGGTCTTTGTTGTAGTGTATGTAAACTGTGGTCTTTGTTGTAGTGTGTGTAAACTGTGGTCTTTGTTGTAGTGTGTGTAAACTGTAATCTTTGTTGTAGTGTATGTAAACTGTGGTCTTTGTTGTAGTGTATGTAAACTGGTCTTTGTTGTAGTGTATGTAAACTGTGGTCTTTGTTGTAGTGTATGTAAACTGTGGTCTTTGTTGTAGTGTGTGTAAACTGTGGTCTTTGTTGTAGTGTGTGTAAACTGTGGTCTTTGTTGTAGTGTATGTAAACTGTGGTCTTTGTTGTAGTGTATGTAAACTGTGGTCTTTGTTGTAGTGTGTGTAAACTGTGGTCTTTGTTGTAGTGTGTGTAAACTGTGGTCTTTGTTGTAGTGTATGTAAACTGTGGTCTTTGTTGTAGTGTATGTAAACTGGTCTTTGTTGTAGTGTATGTAAACTGTGGTCTTTGTTGTAGTGTATGTAAACTGTGGTCTTTGTTGTAGTGTATGTAAACTGGTCTTTGTTGTAGTGTATATAAACTGTAGTCTTTGTTGTAGTGTATGTAAACTGTGGTCTTTGTTGTAGTGTATGTAAACTGGTCTTTGTTGTAGTGTGTGTAAACTGTGGTCTTTGTTGTAGTGTATGTAAACTGGTCTTTGTTGTAGTGTATGTAAACTGTGGTCTTTGTTGTAGTGTATGTAAACTGGTCTTTGTTGTAGTGTGTGTAAACTGTGGTCTTTGTTGTAGTGTATGTAAACTGGTCTTTGTTGTAGTGTATGTAAACTGTGGTCTTTGTTGTAGTGTATGTAAACTGTGGTCTTTGTTGTAGTGTATGTAAACTGTGGTCTTTGTTGTAGTGTGTGTAAACTGTGGTCTTTGTTGTAGTGTATGTAAACTGTGGTCTTTGTTGTAGTGTGTGTAAACTGTGGTCTTTGTTGTAGTGTATGTAAACTGTGGTCTTTGTTGTAGTGTATGTAAACTGTGGTCTTTGTTGTAGTGTATGTAAACTGTGGTCTTTGTTGTAGTGTATGTAAACTGTGGTCTTTGTTGTAGTGTGTGTAAACTGTGGTCTTTGTTGTAGTGTATGTAAACTGTGGTCTCTGTTGTAGTTTGTGTAAACTGTGGTCTTTGTTGTAGTGTATGTAAACTGTGGTCTTTGTTGTAGTGTATGTAAACTGTGGTCTTTGTTGTAGTGTATGTAAACTGTGGTCTTTGTTGTAGTGTATGTAAACTGTGGTCTTTGTTGTAGTGTATGTAAACTGTGGTCTTTGTTGTAGTGTATGTAAACTGGTCTTTGTTGTAGTGTATGTAAACTGTGGTCTTTGTTGTAGTGTATGTAAACTGTGGTCTTTGTTGTAGTGTATGTAAACTGTGGTCTTTGTTGTAGTGTATGTAAACTGTGGTCTTTGTTGTAGTGTATGTAAACTGTGGTCTTTGTTGTAGTGTATGTAAACTGGTCTTTGTTGTAGTGTATGTAAACTGTGGGCCTTGTTGTAGTGTGTGTAAACTGTGGTCTTTGTTGTAGTGTATGTAAACTGTGGTCTTTGTTGTAGTGTATGTAAACTGGTCTTTGTTGTAGTGTATGTAAACTGTGGTCTTTGTTGTAGTGTATGTAAACTGTGGTCTTTACTGCCATGTAAACTGGTCTTTACTGCCATGTAAACTGGTCTTTACTGCCATGTAAACTGGTCTTTACTGCCATGTAAACTGGTCTTTACTGCCATGTAAACTCTGGTCTTTACTGCCATGTAAACTGGTCTTTACTGCCATGTAAACTCTGGTCTTTACTGCCATGTAAACTCTGGTCTTTACTGCCATGTAAACTCTGGTCTTTACTGCCATGTAAACTGGTCTTTATTACCATGTAAACTGGTCTTTACTGCCATGTAAACTCTGGTCTTTACTGCCATGTAAACTGGTCTTTACTGCCATGTAAACTGGTCTTTACTGCCATGTAAACTGGTCTTTACTGCCATGTAAAATGGTCTTTACTGCCATGTAAACTCTGGTCTTTACTGCCATGTAAACTGGTCTTTACTGCCATGTAAACTCTGGTCTTTACTGCCATGTAAACTCTGGTCTTTACTGCCATGTAAACTGGTCTTTACTGCCATGTAAACTCTGGTCTTTACTGCCATGTAAACTCTGGTCTTTACTGCCATGTAAACTGGTCTTTACTGCCATGTAAACTCTGGTCTTTACTGCCATGTAAACTGGTCTTTACTGCCATGTAAACTGATCTTTACTGCCATGTAAACTGGTCTTTACTGCCATGTAAACTGGTCTTTACTGCCATGTAAACTGGTCTTTACTGCCATGTAAACTGGTCTTTACTGCCATGTAAACTGGTCTTTACTGCCATGTAAACTGGTCTTTACTGCCATGTAAACTCTGGTCTTTACTGCCATGTAAACTGTGGTCTTTACTGCCATGTAAACTGGTCTTTACTGCCATGTAAACTGGTCTTTACTGCCATGTAAACTGGTCTTTACTGCCATGTAAACTGGTCTTTACTGCCATGTAAACTGGTCTTTACTGCCATGTAAACTCTGGTCTTTACTGCCATGTAAACTGGTCTTTACTGCCATGTAAACTGGTCTTTACTGCCATGTAAACTGGTCTTTACTGCCATGTAAACTGGTCTTTACTGCCATGTAAAATGGTCTTTACTGCCATGTAAACTCTGGTCTTTACTGCCATGTAAACTGGTCTTTACTGCCATGTAAACTCTGGTCTTTACTGCCATGTAAACTCTGGTCTTTACTGCCATGTAAACTGGTCTTTACTGCCATGTAAACTCTGGTCTTTACTGCCATGTAAACTCTGGTCTTTACTGCCATGTAAACTGGTCTTTACTGCCATGTAAACTCTGGTCTTTACTGCCATGTAAACTGGTCTTTACTGCCATGTAAACTGATCTTTACTGCCATGTAAACTGGTCTTTACTGCCATGTAAACTGGTCTTTACTGCCATGTAAACTGGTCTTTACTGCCATGTAAACTGGTCTTTACTGCCATGTAAACTGGTCTTTACTGCCATGTAAACTGGTCTTTACTGCCATGTAAACTCTGGTCTTTACTGCCATGTAAACTGTGGTCTTTACTGCCATGTAAACTGGTCTTTACTGCCATGTAAACTGGTCTTTACTGCCATGTAAACTGGTCTTTACTGCCATGTAAACTGGTCTTTACTGCCATGTAAACTGGTCTTTACTGCCATGTAAACTCTGGTCTTTACTGCCATGTAAACTGGTCTTTACTGCCATGTAAACTGGTCTTTACTGCCATGTAAACTGGTCTTTACTGCCATGTAAACTCTGGTCTTTACTGCCATGTAAACTGGTCTTTACTGCCATGTAAACTGATCTTTACTGCCATGTAAACTGGTCTTTACTGCCATGTAAACTGGTCTTTACTGCCATGTAAACTGGTCTTTACTGCCATGTAAACTGGTCTTTACTGCCATGTAAACTCTGGTCTTTACTGCCATGTAAACTGGTCTTTACTGCCATGTAAACTGGTCTTTACTGCCATGTAAACTCTGGTCTTTACTGCCATGTAAACTGGTCTTTACTGCGATGTAAACTCTGGTCTTTACTGCCATGTAAACTCTGGTCTTTACTGCCATGTAAACTGGTCTTTACTGCCATGTAAACTGGTCTTTACTGCCATGTAAACTCTGGTCTTTACTGCCATGTAAACTCTGGTCTTTACTGCCATGTAAACTGGTCTTTACTGCCATGTAAACTCTGGTCTTTACTGCCATGTAAACTGGTCTTTACTGCGATGTAAACTCTGGTCTTTACTGCCATGTAAACTCTGGTCTTTACTGCCATGTAAACTCTGGTCTTTACTGCCATGTAAACTGGTCTTTACTGCCATGTAAACTGGTCTTTACTGCCATGTAAACTCTGGTCTTTACTGCCATGTAAACTCTGGTCTTTACTGCCATGTAAACTGGTCTTTACTGCCATGTAAACTCTGGTCTTTACTGCCATGTAAACTGTGGTCTTTACTGCCATGTAAACTGTGGTCTTTACTGCCATGTAAACTCTGGTCTTTACTGCCATGTAAACTGGTCTTTACTGCCATGTAAACTGGTCTTTACTGCCATGTAAACTGGTCTTTACTGCCATGTAAACTGGTCTTTACTGCCATGTAAACTCTGGTCTTTACTGCCATGTAAACTGGTCTTTACTGCCATGTAAACTGGTCTTTACTGCCATGTAAACTCTGGTCTTTACTGCCATGTAAACTCTGGTCTTTACTGCCATGTAAACTGGTCTTTACTGCCATGTAAACTCTGGTCTTTACTGCCATGTAAACTGGTCTTTACTGCCATGTAAACTCTGGTCTTTACTGCCATGTAAACTGGTCTTTACTGCCATGTAAACTCTGGTCTTTACTGCCATGTAAACTCTGGTCTTTACTGCCATGTAAACTGGTCTTTACTGCCATGTAAACTCTGGTCTTTACTGCCATGTAAACTGGTTTTACTGCCATGTAAACTGTGGTCTTTACTGCCATGTAAACTCTGGTCTTTACTGCCATGTAAACTGGTCTTTACTGCCATGTAAACTCTGGTCTTTACTGCCATGTAAACTCTGGTTTTTACTGCCATGTAAACTGGTCTTTACTGCCATGTAAACTGGTCTTTACTGCCATTTAAACTGGTCTTTACTGCCATGTAAACTGGTCTTTACTGCCATATAAACTCTGGTCTTTACTGCCATGTAAACTGGTCTTTACTGCCATGTAAACTGGTCTTTACTGCCATGTAAACTGGTCTTTACTGCCATGTAAACTGGTCTTTACTGCCATATAAACTCTGGTCTTTACTGCCATGTAAACTGGTCTTTACTGCCATGTAAACTGTGGTCTTTACTGCCATGTAAACTGTGGTCTTTACTGCCATGTAAACTCTGGTCTTTACTGCCATGTAAACTGTGGTCTTTACTGCCATGTAAACTTTGGTCTTTACTGCCATGTAAACTGGTCTTTACTGCCATGTAAACTGGTCTTTACTGCCATGTAAACTGGTCTTTACTACCATGTAAACTGGTCTTTACTGCCATGTAAACTCTGGTCTTTACTGCCATGTAAACTCTGGTCTTTACTGCCATGTAAACTGGTCTTTACTGCCATGTAAACTCTGGTCTTTACTGCCATGTAAACTCTGGTCTCTACTACCATGTAAACTGGTCTTTACTACCATGTAAACTCTGGTCTTTACTGCCATGTAAACTCTGGTCTTTACTGCCATGTAAACTCTAGTCTTTACTGCCATGTAAACTGGTCTTTACTACCATGTAAACTCTGGTCTTTACTGCCATGTAAACTCTGGTCTTTACTGCCATGTAAACTCTGGTCTCTATTACCATGTAAACTGGTCTCTACTACCATGTAAACTGGTCTCTACTACCATGTAAACTGGTCTCTACTACCATGTAAACTGGTCTCTACTACCATGTAAACTGGTCTCTACTACCATGTAAACTGGTCTCTACTACCATGTAAACTGGTCTCTACTACCATGTAAACTGGTCTCTACTACCATGTAAACTGGTCTCTACTACCATGTAAACTGGTCTCTACTACCATGTAAACTGGTCTCTACTACCATGTAAACTGGTCTCTACTATAATGTAAACTGGTCTCCACTACCATGTAAACTGGTCTCTACTACCATGTAAACTGGTCTCTACTACCATGTAAACTGGTCTCTACTACCATGTAAACTGGTCTCTACTACCATATAAACTGGTCTCTACTACCATGTAAACTGGTCTTTACTGCCATGTAAACTGGTCTCTACTACCATGTAAACTGGTCTCTACTGCCATGTAAACTGGTCTCTACTACCATGTAAACTGGTTTCTACTACCATATAAACTGGTCTCTACTACCATGTAAACTGGTCTCTACTACCACGCATGTAAACTGGTTTATTTAGAGCCCAGCAGAGCACAGAGTGTGGAGGAGTTTCCCAGACAGGTACTGTAGAGTTTGGGTGTAGACTCTGCCCTGATGAACACTACTGTTGGCTCTGTATGGCACACGCGGGGTTATGGTGCATAATCCAGTGTCTTAAAGGAGTTTAGTGGTGCTGAGGCGTCCCCAGGAATGTGGTTGTATTTTGTGACACCGACCTTTGTGTGTGTGTGTGTGTGTGTGTGTGTGTGTGTGTGTGTGTGTGTGTGTGTGTGTGTGTGTGTGTGTGTGTGTGTGTGTGTGAGTGAAAGTCCTATATGTGTAGTGGTGTGTTGACTTATTTTGACACTTAGGTACACTGACGCTACAGTCAGGTACACTGACGCTACAGTCAGGTACACTGACGCTACAGTCAGGTACACTGACACTACAGTCAGGTACACTGACACTACAGTCAGGTACTCTGACACTACAGTCAGGTACACTGACGCTACAGTCAGGTACACTGACACTACAGTCAGGTACACTGACACTACAGTCAGGTACACTGACGCTACAGTCAGGTACACTGACGCTACAGTCAGGTACACTGACGCTACAGTCAGGTACACTGACGCTACAGTCAGGTACACTGACACTACAGTCAGGTACACTGACACTACAGTCAGGTACACTGACGCTACAGTCAGGTACACTGACGCTACAGTCAGGTACACTGACACTACAGTCAGGTACACTGACGCTACAGTCAGGTACACTGACGCTACAGTCAGGTACACTGACGCTACAGTCAGGTACACTGACGCTACAGTCAGGTACACTGACGCTACAGTCAGGTACACTGACGCTACAGTCAGGTACACTGACACTACAGTCAGGTACACTGACGCTACAGTCAGGTACACTGACGCTACAGTCAGGTACACTGACGCTACAGTCAGGTACACTGACACTACAGTCAGGTACACTGACACTACAGTCAGGTACACTGACACTACAGTCAGGTACACTGACACTACAGTCAGGTACACTGACGCTACAGTCAGGTACACTGACACTACAGTCAGGTACACTGACACTACAGTTAGGTACACTGACGCTACAGTCAGGTACACTGACACTACAGTTAGGTACACTGACACTACAGTCAGGTACACTGACACTACAGTCAGGTACACTGACACTACAGTCAGGTACACTGACGCTACAGTCAGGTACACTGACGCTACAGTCAGGTACACTGACGCTACAGTCAGGTACACTGACACTACAGTCAGGTACACTGACGCTACAGTCAGGTACACTGACGCTACAGTCAGGTACACTGACACTACAGTCAGGTACACTGACGCTACAGTCAGGTACACTGACACTACAGTCAGGTACTCTGACACTACAGTCAGGTACACTGACACTACAGTCAGGTACTCTGACACTACAGTCAGGTACACTGACACTACAGTCAGGTACACTG
>NC_091298.1:68653557-68683557 GCF_038502225.1 Cherax quadricarinatus
GACTACCACCACTGCTGTGAGTGTGTTTGTTGAAGGTGACTACCACCACTGCTGTGAGTGTGCTTGTTGAAGGTGACTACCACCACTGCTGTGAGAGTGCTTGTTGAAGGTGACTACCACCACTGCTGTGAGTGTGCTTGTTGAAGGTGACTACCACCACTGCTGTGAGAGTGCTTGTTGAAGGTGACTACCACCACTGCTGTGAGAGTGCTTGTTGAAGGTGACTACCACCACTGCTGTGAGTGTGCTTGTTGAAGGTGACTACCACCACTGCTGTGAGTGTGCTTGTTGAAGGTGACTACCACCACTGCTGTGAATGTGCTTGTTGAAGGTGACTACCACCACTGCTGTGAGTGTGCTTGTTGAAGGTGACTACCACCACTGCTGTGAGAGTGCTTGTTGAAGGTGACTACCACCACTGCTGTGAGTGTGCTTGTTGAAGGTGACTACCACCACTGCTGTTGAAGGTGACTACCACCACTGCTGTGAGTGTGCTTGTTGAAGGTGACTACCACCACTGCTGTGAGTGTGCTTGTTGAAGGTGACTACCACCACTACTGTTGAAGGTGACTACCACCACTGCTGTGAGTGTGTTTGTTGAAGGTGGCTACCACCACTGCTGTGAGTGTGCTTGTTGAAGGTGACTACCACCACCACTGCTGTGAGTGTGCTTGTTGAAGGTGACTACCACCACTGCTGTGAGTGTGCTTGTTGAAGGTGACTACCACCACTGCTGTGAGTGTGTTTGTTGAAGGTGACTACCACCACTGCTGTGAGTGTGCTTGTTGAAGGTGACTACCACCACTGCTGTGAGTGTGCTTGTTGAAGGTGACTACCACCACTGCTGTGAGTGTGTTTGTTGAAGGTGACTACCACCACTGCTGTGTGTTTGTTGAAGGTGACTACCACCACTACTGTTGAAGGTGACTACCACCACTGCTGTGAGTGTGTTTGTTGAAGGTGACTACCACCACTGCTGTGAGTGTGTTTGTTGAAGGTGACTACCACCACTGCTGTGAGTGTGTTTGTTGAAGGTGACTACCACCACTGCTGTGAGCGTGTTTGTTGAAGGTGACTACCACCACTGCTGTGAGTGTGTTTGTTGAAGGTGACTACCACCACTGCTGTGAGTGTGTTTGTTGAAGGTGACTACCACCACTGCTGTGAGCGTGTTTGTTGAAGGTGACTACCACCACTGCTGTGAGTGTGTTTGTTGAAGGTGACTACCACCACTACTGTTGAAGGTGACTACCACCACCACTGCTGTGAGTGTGCTTGTTGAAGGTGACTACCACCACCACTGCTGTGAGTGTGCTTGTTGAAGGTGACTACCACCACTGCTGTGAGTGTGCTTGTTGAAGGTGACTACCACCACTGCTGTGAGTGTGCTTGTTGAAGGTGACTACCACCACTGCTGTGAGTGTGTTTGTTGAAGGTGACTACCACCACTGCTGTATGTGTGTTTGTTGAAGGTGACTACCACCACTACTGTTGAAGGTGACTACCACCACCACTGCTGTGAGTGTGCTTGTTGAAGGTGACTACCACCACTGCTGTGAGAGTGCTTGTTGAAGGTGACTACCACCACTGCTGTGAGTGTGTTTGTTGAAGGTGACTACCACCACTGCTGTGAGTGTGTTTGTTGAAGGTGACTACCACCACTACTGTTGAAGGTGACTACCACCACTGCTGTGAGTGTGTTTGTTGAAGGTGACTACCACCACTGCTGTGAGCGTGTTTGTTGAAGGTGACTACCACCACCACTGCTGTGAGTGTGCTTGTTGAAGGTGACTACCACCACTGCTGTGAGTGTGTTTGTTGAAGGTGACTACCACCACTGCTGTGAGTGTGCTTGTTGAAGGTGACTACCACCACTGCTGTGAGTGTGCTTGTTGAAGGTGACTACCACCACTGCTGTGAGTGTGCTTGTTGAAGGTGACTACCACCACTGCTGTGAGTGTGCTTGTTGAAGGTGACTACCACCACTGCTGTGAGTGTGTTTGTTGAAGGTGACTACCACCACTGCTGTGAGTGTGCTTGTTGAAGGTGACTACCACCACTGCTGTGAGTGTGCTTGTTGAAGGTGACTACCACCACTGCTGTGAGTGTGCTTGTTGAAGGTGACTACCACCACTGCTGTGAGTGTGTTTGTTGAAGGTGACTACCACCACTGCTGTATGTGTGTTTGTTGAAGGTGACTACCACCACTACTGTTGAAGGTGACTACCACCACCACTGCTGTGAGTGTGCTTGTTGAAGGTGACTACCACCACTGCTGTGAGTGTGTTTGTTGAAGGTGACTACCACCACTGCTGTTGAAGGTGACTACCACCACCACTGCTGTGAGTGTGCTTGTTCAAGGTGACTACCACCACTGCTGTGAGTGTGTTTGTTGAAGGTGACTACCACCACTGCTGTTGAAGGTGACTACCACCACTGCTGTGAGTGTGCTTGTTGAAGGTGACTAACACCACTGCTGTGAGTGTGCTTGTTGAAGGTGACTAACACCACTGCTGTGAGTGTGCTTGTTGAAGGTGACTACCACCACTGCTGTGAGTGTGCTTGTTGAAGGTGACTACCACCACTGCTGTGAGTGTGCTTGTTGAAGGTGACTACCACCACTGCTGTTGAAGGTGACTACCACCACTGCTGTGAGTGTGCTTGTTGAAGGTGACTAACACCACTGCTGTGAGTGTGCTTGTTGAAGGTGACTAACACCACTGCTGTGAGTGTGCTTGTTGAAGGTGACTAACACCACTGCTGTGAGTGTGTTTGTTGAAGGTGACTACGACCACTGCTGTGAGTGTGCTTGTTGAAGGTGACTACCACCACTGCTGTGAGTGTGCTTGTTGAAGGTGACTAACACCACTGCTGTGAGTGTGCTTGTTGAAGGTGACTACCACCACTACTGTAACTTATTTAGCTGTTACAACTTTGTGGTGCAGTCCCTGGAGCCATTATGTATCTCTGTAATGTTGAGGTACAGTCCCTGGAGCCATTATATACCTCTGTAATGTTGTGGTGCAGTCCCTGGAGCCATTATGTACCTCTGTAATGTTGAGGTGCACTAACTGGAGCCATTATGTACCTCTGTAATGTTGAGGCACAGTCCCTGGAACCATTTTGTACCTCTGTAATGTTGAGGTACAGTCCCTGGAGCCATTACGTACCTCTGTAATGTTGAGGTACAGTCCCTGGAGCCATTATGTACCTCTGTAATGTTGAGGTACAGTCCCTGGACCCATTATGTACCTCTGTAAAGTTGAGGTACAGACCCTGGAGCCGTTATGTACCTCTGTAATGTTGAGGTACAGTCCCTGGAGCCATTATGTACCTCTGTAATGTTGAGGTACAGTCCCTGGAGCCATTATGTACCTCTGTAATGTTGAGGTACACTCCCTGGAGCCATTATGTACCTCTGTAATGTTGAGGTACAGTCCATGGAGCCATTATGTACCTCTGTAATGTTGAGGTACAGTCCCTGGAGCCATTATATACCTCTGTAATGTTGAGGTACAGTCCCTGGAGCCATTGCGTGCCTCTGTAATGTAGAGGTACAGTCCCTGGAGCCATTATGTAGCTCTGTAATGTTGAGGTACAGTCCCTGGAGCCATTGTGTGCCTCTGTAATGTTGAGGTACAGTTCCTGAAGCCATTATGTATCTGTAATGTTGAGGTACAGTCCCTGGAGCCATTATGTACCTCTGTAATGTTGAGGTACAGTCCCTGGAGCCATTATGTACATCTGTAGTGTTGAGGTACAGTCCCTGAAGCCATTATGTACCTCTGTAATGTTGAGGTACTGTCCCTGGAGCCACTGTGTGCCTCTAATGTTGAGGTACAGTCCCTGGAGCCATTATGTAGCTCTGTAATGTTGAGGTACAGTCCCTGGAGCCATTGTGTGCCTCTGTAATGTTGAGGTACAGTTCCTGAAGCCATTATGTATCTGTAATGTTGAGGTACAGTCCCTGGAGCCATTATGTACCTCTGTAATGTTGAGGTACAGTCCCTGGAGCCATTATGTACATCTGTAGTGTTGAGGTACAGTCCCTGAAGCCATTATGTACCTCTGTAATGTTGAGGTACTGTCCCTGGAGCCACTGTGTGCCTCTAATGTTGAGGTACAGTCCCTGGAACCATTATGTACCTCTGTAATGTTGAGGTGCAGTCCTTGGACCCATTATGTACCTCTGTAATGTTGAGGTACAGTCCCTGGAGCCATTATGTACTTCTGTAATTTTGAGGTACAGTCCCTGGAGCCATTATGTACCTCTGTAATGTTGAGGTACAGTCCCTGGAGCCATTATGTATCTCTGTAATGTTGAGGTACAGTCCCTGGAGCCATTATGTACCTCTGTATTGTTGTTGTACAGTCCCTGGAGCAATTATGTATCTCTGTAATGTTGAGGCAGAGTCCCTGGAGCCATTATGTACCTCTGTAATGTTGAGGTACAGTCCCTGGAGCCATTATGTACCTCTGTAATGTTGAGGCACAGTCCCTGGAGCCATTATGTTCCTCTGTAATGTTGAGGTACAGTCTTTGGAGCCATTATGTACCTCTGTAATGTTGAGGTACAGTCCCTTCAGCCATTGTGTACCTCTGTAATGTTGAGGTACAGTCCCTGGAGCCATTATGTACCTCTGTAATGTTGTGGTACAGCCCCTGGAGCCATTATGTACCTCTGTAATGTTGAGGTACAGTCCCTGGAGCCATTATGTACCTCTAATGTTGAGGTACAGTCCCTGGAGCCATTATGTACCTCTGTAATGTTGAGGTGTAGTCCCTGGAGCCATTATGTACCACTGTAATGTTTAGGTACAGTCCCTGGAGCCATTATGTACCTCTGTAGTGTTGTGGTACAGTCCCTGGAGCCATTATGTATCTCTGTAATGTTGAAGTACAGTCCCTGGAGCCATTATGTACCTCTGTAATGTTGAGGTACCGCCCCTGGAGCCAGTATGTACCTCTGTAATGTAGAGGTACAGTCCCTGGAGCCATTATGTACCTCTGTAATGTTGAGGTACATTCCCTGGAGCCACTATGTACCTCTAATGTTGAGGTACAGTCCCTGGAGCCATTATACCTCTGTAATGTAGAGGTACAGTCCCTGGAGCCATTATGTACCTCTGTAATGTTGAGGTACAGTCCCTGGAGCAATTATGTACCTCTGTAATGTTTAGGTACAGTCCCTGGAGCCACCATGTACCTCTGTAATGTTGAGGCACAGTCCCTGGAGCCATTATGTACCTCTGTAATGTTGAGGTACAGTCCCTGGAGCCATTATGTACCTCTAATGTAGAGGTACAGTCCCTGGAGCCATTATGTACCTCTGTAATGTAGAGGTACAGTCCCTGGAGCCATTATGTACCTCTGTAATGTTGAGGTGTAGTCCCTGGAGCCATTATGTACCTCTGTAATGTAGAGGTACAGTCTCTGGAGCCATTATGTACCTCTAATGTAGAGGTACAGTCCCTGGAGCCATTATGTACCTCTGTAATGTAGAGGTACAGTCCCTGGAGCCATTATGTACCTCTGTAATGTTGAGGCACAGTCCCTGGAGCCATTATGTACCTCTGTGATGTTGAGGTACAGTCCTTGGAGCCATTATGTACCTCTGTAATGTTGAGGTACAGTCCCTGGAGCCATTATGTACCTCTGTAATGTTGAGGTACAGTTCCTGGAGCCATTATGTACCTCTGTAATGTTGAGGTACACTCCCTGGAATCATTTTGTACCTCTGTAATGTTGAGGTACAGTCCCTGGAGCCATTATGTACCTCTGTAATGTTGAGGTACAGTCCCTGGAGCCATTATGTACCTCTGTAATGTTGAGGTACAGTCCCTGGACCCATTATGTACCTCTGTAATGTTGAGGTACAGTCCCTGGAGCCATTATGTACCTCTGTAATGTTGAGGTGCAGTCTCTGGAGCCATTATGTACCTCTGTAATGTTGAGGTACAGTCCCTGGAGCCATTATGTACCTCTGTAATGTTGAGGTACAGTCCCTGGAGCCATTATGTATCTCTGTAATGTTGAGGTACAGTCCCTGGAGCCATTCTATACCTCTGTAATGTTGAGGTACAGTCCCTGGAACCATTGTGTGCCTCTGTAATGTAGAGGTACAGTCCCTGGAGCCATTATGTAGCTCTGTAATGTTGAGGTACAGTCCCTGGAGCCATTGTGTGCCTCTGTAATGTTGAGGTACAGTCCCTGGAGCCATTATGTACCTCTGTAATGTTGAGGTACAGTCCCTGGAGCCATTGTGTGCCTCTGTAATGTTGAGGTACAGTCCCTGGAGCCATTATGTACCTCTGTAATGTTGAGGTACAGTCCCTGGAGCCATTATGTACCTCTGTAGTGTTGAGGTACTGTCCCTGGAGCCATTATATACCTCTGTAATGTTGAGGTAATGTCCCTGGAGCCACTGTGTGCCTCTAATGTTGAGGTACAGTCCCTGGAACCATTATGTACCTCTGTAATGTTGAGGTGCAGTCCTTGGACCCATTATGTACCTCTGTAATATTGAGGTACAGTCATTGGACCCATTATGTACCTCTGTAATGTAGAGGTACAGTCCCTGGAGCCATTATGTACCTCTGTAATGTTGAGGTACAGTCCCTGGAGCCATTATGTACCTCTGTAATGTTGAGGTACAGTCCCTGGATCCATTATGTACCTCTGTAGTGTTGAGGTACTGTCCCTGGAGCCATTATGTACCTCTGTAATGTTGAGGTAATGTCCCTGGAGCCATTATGTACCTCTGTAATGTTGAGGCACACTCATTGGACCCATTATGTATCTCTGTAATGTTGAGGTACAGTCCCTGGAGCCATTATGTACCTCTGTAATGTTGAGGTACAGTCCCTGGAGCCATTATGTACCTCTGTAATGTATAGGTACAGTCCCTGGAGCCATTATGTACCTCTGTAATGTTGAGGTACAGTCCCTGGAGCCATTATGTACCTCTGTAATGTTGAGGGACAGTCCCTGAAGTTATTATGTACCTCTGTAATGTTGAGGTACAGTCCTTGGAGCCATTATGTACCTCTGTAATGTTGTGGTGCAGTCCGTGGAGCCATTATGTACCTCTGTAATGTTGAGGTACAGTCCCCGGAGCCATTATGTACCTCTGTAATGTTGAGGCACAGTCCCTGGAGCCATTATGTACCTCTGTAATGTTGAGGTACAGTCCCTGGAGCCACTATGTACCTCTGTAATGTTGAGGCACAGTCCCTGGAGCCATTATGTACCTCTGCAATGTTGAGGTACAGTCCCTGGAGCCATTATGTACCTCTAATGTAGAGGTACAGTCCCTGGAGCCATTATGTACCTCTGTAATGTAGAGGTACAGTCCCTGGAGCCATTATGTACCTCTGTAATGTTGAGGTGTAGTCCCTGGAGCCATTATGTACCTCTGTAATGTAGAGGTACAGTCTCTGGAGCCATTATGTACCTCTGTAATGTAGAGGTACAGTCCCTGGAGCCATTATGTACCTCTGTAATGTTGAGGCACAGTCCCTGGAGCCATTATGTACCTCTGTAATGTTGAGGTACAGTCCCTGGAGCCACTATGTACCTCTGTAATGTTGAGGCACAGTCCCTGGAGCCATTATGTACCTTTGTAATGTTGAGGTACAGTCCCTGGAGCCATTATGTACCTCTAATGTAGAGGTACAGTCCCTGGAGCCATTATGTACCTCTGTAATGTAGAGGTACAGTCCCTGGAGCCATTATGTACCTCTGTAATGTTGAGGTGTAGTCCCTGGAGCCATTATGTACCTCTGTAATGTAGAGGTACAGTCTCTGGAACCATTATGTACCTCTGTAATGTAGAGGTACAGTCCCTGGAGCCATTATGTACGTCTGTAATGTTGAGGCACAGTCCCTGGAGCCATTATGTACCTCTGTAATGTTGAGGTACAGTCCCTGGAGCCATTATGTACCTCTGTAATGTTGAGGTACAGTCCCTGGAGCCATTATGTACCTCTGTAATGTTGAGGTACAGTTCCTGGAGCCATTATGTAACTCTGTAATGTTGAGGTACACTCCCTGGAACCATTTTGTACTTCTGTAATGTTGAGGTACAGTCCCTGGAGCCATTATGTACCTCTGTAATGTTGAGGTACAGTCCCTGGAGCCATTATGTACCTCTGTAATGTTGAGGTACAGTCCCTGGACCCATTATGTACCTCTATAATGTTGAGGTACAGTCCCTGGAGCCATTATGTACCTCTGTAATGTTGAGGTGCAGTCCCTGGAGCCATTATGTACCTCTGTAATGTTGAGGTACAGTCCCTGGAGCCATTATGTACCTCTGTAATGTTGACGTACAGTCCCTGGAGCCATTATGTACCTCTGTAATGTTGAGGTACAGTCCCTGGAGCCATTATATACCTCTGTAATGTTGAGGTACAGTCCCTGGAACCATTGTGTGCCTCTGTAATGTAGAGGTACAGTCCCTGGAGCCATTATGTAGCTCTGTAATGTTGAGGTACAGTCCCTGGAGCCATTGTGTGCCTCTGTAATGTTGAGGTACAGTCCCTGGAGCCATTATGTACCTCTGTAATGTTGAGGTACAGTCCCTGGAGCCATTGTGTGCCTCTGTAATGTTGAGGTACAGTCCCTGGAGCCATTATGTACCTCTGTAATGTTGAGGTACAGTCCCTGGAGCCATTATGTACCTCTGTAGTGTTGAGGTACTGTCCCTGGAGCCATTATGTACCTCTGTAATGTTGAGGTAATGTCCCTGGAGCCACTGTGTGCCTCTAATGTTGAGGTACAGTCCCTGGAACCATTATGTACCTCTGTAATGTTGAGGTGCAGTCCTTGGACCCATTATGTACCTCTGTAATATTGAGGTACAGTCATTGGACCCATTATGTACCTCTGTAATGTTGAGGTACAGTCCCTGGAGCCATTATGTACCTCTGTAATGTTGAGGTACAGTCCCTGGAGCCATTATGTACCTCTGTAGTGTTGAGGTACTGTCCCTGGAGCCATTATGTACCTCTGTAATGTTGAGGTAATGTCCCTGGAGCCATTATGTACCTCTGTAATGTTGAGGCACACTCATTGGACCCATTATGTATCTCTGTAATGTTGAGGTACAGTCCCTGGAGCCATTATGTACCTCTGTAATGTTGAGGTACAGTCCCTGGAGCCATTATGTACCTCTGTAATGTATAGGTACAGTCCCTGGAGCCATTATGTACCTCTGTAATGTTGAGGTACAGTCCCTGGAGCCATTATGTACCTCTGTAATGTTGAGGGACAGTCCCTGAAGTTATTATGTACCTCTGTAATGTTGAGGTACAGTCCTTGGAGCCATTATGTACCTCTGTAATGTTGTGGTGCAGTCCGTGGAGCCATTATGTACCTCTGTAATGTTGAGGTACAGTCCCCGGAGCCATTATGTACCTCTGTAATGTTGAGGCACAGTCCCTGGAGCCATTATGTACCTCTGTAATGTTGAGGTACAGTCCCTGGAGCCACTATGTACCTTTGTAATGTTGAGGCACAGTCCCTGGAGCCATTATGTACCTCTGCAATGTTGAGGTACAGTCCCTGGAGCCATTATGTACCTCTAATGTAGAGGTACAGTCCCTGGAGCCATTATGTACCTCTGTAATGTAGAGGTACAGTCCCTGGAGCCATTATGTACCTCTGTAATGTTGAGGTGTAGTCCCTGGAGCCATTATGTACCTCTGTAATGTAGAGGTACAGTCTCTGGAGCCATTATGTACCTCTGTAATGTAGAGGTACAGTCCCTGGAGCCATTATGTACCTCTGTAATGTTGAGGCACAGTCCCTGGAGCCATTATGTACCTCTGTAATGTTGAGGTACAGTCCCTGGAGCCACTATGTACCTCTGTAATGTTGAGGCACAGTCCCTGGAGCCATTATGTACCTCTGTAATGTTGAGGTACAGTCCCTGGAGCCATTATGTACCTCTAATGTAGAGGTACAGTCCCTGGAGCCATTATGTACCTCTGTAATGTAGAGGTACAGTCCCTGGAGCCATTATGTACCTCTGTAATGTTGAGGTGTAGTCCCTGGAGCCATTATGTACCTCTGTAATGTAGAGGTACAGTCTCTGGAACCATTATGTACCTCTGTAATGTAGAGGTACAGTCCCTGGAGCCATTATGTACGTCTGTAATGTTGAGGCACAGTCCCTGGAGCCATTATGTACCTCTGTAATGTTGAGGTACAGTCCCTGGAGCCATTATGTACCTCTGTAATGTTGAGGTACAGTCCCTGGAGCCATTATGTACCTCTGTAATGTTGAGGTACAGTTCCTGGAGCCATTATGTAACTCTGTAATGTTGAGGTACACTCCCTGGAACCATTTTGTACTTCTGTAATGTTGAGGTACAGTCCCTGGAGCCATTATGTACCTCTGTAATGTTGAGGTACAGTCCCTGGAGCCATTATGTACCTCTGTAATGTTGAGGTACAGTCCCTGGACCCATTATGTACCTCTATAATGTTGAGGTACAGTCCCTGGAGCCATTATGTACCTCTGTAATGTTGAGGTGCAGTCCCTGGAGCCATTATGTACCTCTGTAATGTTGAGGTACAGTCCCTGGAGCCATTATGTACCTCTGTAATGTTGACGTACAGTCCCTGGAGCCATTATGTACCTCTGTAATGTTGAGGTACAGTCCCTGGAGCCATTATATACCTCTGTAATGTTGAGGTACAGTCCCTGGAACCATTGTGTGCCTCTGTAATGTAGAGGTACAGTCCCTGGAGCCATTATGTAGCTCTGTAATGTTGAGGTACAGTCCCTGGAGCCATTGTGTGCCTCTGTAATGTTGAGGTACAGTCCCTGGAGCCATTATGTACCTCTGTAATGTTGAGGTACAGTCCCTGGAGCCATTGTGTGCCTCTGTAATGTTGAGGTACAGTCCCTGGAGCCATTATGTACCTCTGTAATGTTGAGGTACAGTCCCTGGAGCCATTATGTACCTCTGTAGTGTTGAGGTACTGTCCCTGGAGCCATTATGTACCTCTGTAATGTTGAGGTAATGTCCCTGGAGCCACTGTGTGCCTCTAATGTTGAGGTACAGTCCCTGGAACCATTATGTACCTCTGTAATGTTGAGGTGCAGTCCTTGGACCCATTATGTACCTCTGTAATATTGAGGTACAGTCATTGGACCCATTATGTACCTCTGTAATGTTGAGGTACAGTCCCTGGAGCCATTATGTACCTCTGTAATGTTGAGGTACAGTCCCTGGAGCCATTATGTACCTCTGTAATGTTGAGGTACAGTCCCTGGAGCCATTATGTACCTCTGTAGTGTTGAGGTACTGTCCCTGGAGCCATTATGTACCTCTGTAATGTTGAGGTAATGTCCCTGGAGCCATTATGTACCTCTGTAATGTTGAGGCACACTCATTGGACCCATTATGTATCTCTGTAATGTTGAGGTACAGTCCCTGGAGCCATTATGTACCTCTGTAATGTTGAGGTACAGTCCCTGGAGCCATTATGTACCTCTGTAATGTTGAGGTACAGTCCCTGGAGCCATTATGTACCTCTGTAATGTTGAGGTACAGTCCCTGGAGCCATTATGTACCTCTGTAATGTTGAGGGACAGTCCCTGAAGTTATTATGTACCTCTGTAATGTTGAGGTACAGTCCTTGGAGCCATTATGTACCTCTGTAATGTTGTGGTGCAGTCCGTGGAGCCATTATGTACCTCTGTAATGTTGAGGTACAGTCCCCGGAGCCATTATGTACCTCTGTAATGTTGAGGCACAGTCCCTGGAGCCATTATGTACCTCTGTAATGTTGAGGTACAGTCCCTGGAGCCACTATGTACCTCTGTAATGTTGAGGCACAGTCCCTGGAGCCATTATGTACCTCTGTAATGTTGTGGTGCAGTCCGTGGAGCCATTATGTACCTCTGTAATGTTGAGGTACAGTCCCCGGAGCCATTATGTACCTCTGTAATGTTGAGGGACAGTCCCTGGAGCCATTATGTACCTCTGTAATGTTGAGGTACAGTCCCTGGAGCCACTATGTACCTCTGTAATGTTGAGGCACAGTCCCTGGAGCCATTATGTACCTCTGTAATGTTGAGGTACAGTCCCTGGAGCCATTATGTACCTCTAATGTAGAGGTACAGTCCCTGGAGCCATTATGTACCTCTGTAATGTAGAGGTACAGTCCCTGGAGCCATTATGTACCTCTGTAATGTTGAGGTGTAGTCCCTGGAGCCATTATGTACCTCTGTAATGTAGAGGTACAGTCTCTGGAACCATTATGTACCTCTGTAATGTAGAGGTACAGTCCCTGGAGCCATTATGTACGTCTGTAATGTTGAGGCACAGTCCCTGGAGCCATTATGTACCTCTGTAATGTTGAGGTACAGTCCCTGGAGCCATTATGTACCTCTGTAATGTTGAGGTACAGTCCCTGGAGCCATTATGTACCTCTGTAATGTTGAGGTACAGTTCCTGGAGCCATTATGTAACTCTGTAATGTTGAGGTACACTCCCTGGAACCATTTTGTACTTCTGTAATGTTGAGGTATAGTCCCTGGAGCCATTATGTACCTCTGTAATGTTGAGGTACAGTCCCTGGAGCCATTATGTACCTCTGTAATGTTGAGGTACAGTCCCTGGACCCATTATGTACCTCTGTAATGTTGAGGTACAGTCCCTGGAGCCATTATGTACCTCTGTAATGTTGAGGTGCAGTCCCTGGAGCCATTATGTACCTCTGTAATGTTGAGGTACAGTCCCTGGAGCCATTATGTACCTCTGTAATGTTGAGGTACAGTCCCTGGAGCCATTATGTACCTCTGTAATGTTGAGGTACAGTCCCTGGAGCCATTATATACCTCTGTAATGTTGAGGTACAGTCCCTGGAACCATTGTGTGCCTCTGTAATGTAGAGGTACAGTCCCTGGAGCCATTATGTAGCTCTGTAATGTTGAGGTACAGTCCCTGGAGCCATTGTGTGCCTCTGTAATGTTGAGGTACAGTCCCTGGAGCCATTATGTACCTCTGTAATGTTGAGGTACAGTCCCTGGAGCCATTGTGTGCCTCTGTAATGTTGAGGTACAGTCCCTGGAGCCATTATGTACCTCTGTAATGTTGAGGTACAGTCCCTGGAGCCATTATGTACCTCTGTAGTGTTGAGGTACTGTCCCTGGAGCCATTATGTACCTCTGTAATGTTGAGGTAATGTCCCTGGAGCCACTGTGTGCCTCTAATGTTGAGGTACAGTCCCTGGAACCATTATGTACCTCTGTAATGTTGAGGTGCAGTCCTTGGACCCATTATGTACCTCTGTAATATTGAGGTACAGTCATTGGACCCATTATGTACCTCTGTAATGTTGAGGTACAGTCCCTGGAGCCATTATGTACCTCTGTAATGTTGAGGTACAGTCCTTGGAGCCATTATGTACCTCTGTAATGTTGAGGTACAGTCCCTGGAGCCATTATGTACCTCTGTAGTGTTGAGGTACTGTCCCTGGAGCCATTATGTACCTCTGTAATGTTGAGGTAATGTCCCTGGAGCCACTGTGTGCCTCTAATGTTGAGGTACAGTCCCTGGAACCATTATGTACCTCTGTAATGTTGAGGTGCAGTCCTTGGACCCATTATGAACCTCTGTAATGTTGAGGTACAGTCTTTGGACCCATTATGTACCTCTGTAATGTTGAGGTACAGTCCCTGGAGCCATTATGTACCTCTGTAATGTTGAGGTACAGTCCCTGGAGCCATTATGTACCTCTGTAATGTAGAGTTACAGTCCCTGGAGCCATTATGTACCTCTGTAATGTTGAGGTACAGTCCCTGGAGCCATTATGTACCTCTGTAATGTTGAGGTACAGTCCCTGAAGCCATTATGTACCTCTGTAATGCTGAGGTACAGTCCCTGGAGCCATTATGTACCTCTGTAATGTTGTGGTGCAGTCCGTGGAGCCATTATGTACCTCTGTAATGTTGAGGTACAGTCCCCGGAGCCATTATGTACCTCTGTAATGTTGAGGTACCGTCCCTGGAGCCATTATGCACCTCTGTAATGTTGAGGTACAGTCCCTGGAGCCATTATGTACCTCTAATGTAGAGGTACAGTCCCTGGAGCCATTATGTACCTCTGTAATGTAGAGGTACAGTCCCTGGAGCCATTATGTACCTCTGTAATGTTGAGGTGTAGTCCCTGGAGCCATTATGTACCTCTGTAATGTAGAGGTACAGTCTCTGGAGCCATTATGTACCTCTGTAATGTAGAGGTACAGTCCCTGGAGCCATTATGTACCTCTGTAATGTTGAGGCACAGTCCCTGGAGCCATCATGTACCTCTGTAATGTTGAGGTACAGTCCCTGGAGCCATTATGTACCTCTGTAATGTTGAGGTACAGTCCCTGGAGCCATTATGTACCTCTGTAATGTTGAGGTACAGTCCCTGGAGCCATTATGTACCTCTGTAATGTTGAGGTACAGTCCCTGGAGCCATTATGTACCTCTGTAATGTTGAGGTACAGTCCCTGGACCCATTATGTACCTCTGTAATGTTGAGGTACAGTCCCTGGAGCCATTATGTACCTCTGTAATGTTGAGGTGCAGTCCCTGGAGCCATTATGTACCTCTGTAATGTTGAGGTACAGTCCCTGGAGCCATTATGTACCTCTGTAATGTTGAGGTACAGTCTCTGGAGCCATTATGTACCTCTGTAATGTTGAGGTACAGTCCCTGGAGCCATTATATACCTATGTAATGTTGAGGTACAGTCCCTGGAACCATTGTGTGTCTCTGTAATGTAGAGGTACAGTCCCTGGAGCCATTATGTAGCTCTGTAATGTTGAGGTACAGTCCCTGGAGCCATTATGTGCCTCTGTAATGTTGAGGTACAGTCCCTGGAGGCATTATGTACCTCTGTAATGTTGAGGTACAGTCCCTGGAGCCATTGTGTGCCTCTGTAATGTTGAGGTACAGTCCCTGGAGCCATTATGTACCTCTGTAATGTTGAGGTACAGTCCCTGGAGCCATTATGTACCTCTGTAGTGTTGAGGTACTGTCCCTGGAGCCATTATGTACCTCTGTAATATTGAGGTAATGTCCCTGGAGCCACTGTGTGCCTCTAATGTTGAGGTACAGTCCCTGGAACCATTATGTACCTCTGAAATGTTGAGGTGCAGTCCTTGGACCCATTATGTACCTCTGTAATATTGAGGTACAGTCATTGGACCCATTATGTATCTCTGTAATGTTGAGGTACAGTCCCTGGAGCCATTATGTACCTCTGTAATGTTGAGGTACAGTTCCTGGAGCCATTATGTACCTCTGTAATGTTGAGGTACAGTCCCTGGAGCCATTATGTACCTCTGTAGTGTTGAGGTACTGTCCCTGGAGCCATTATGTACCTCTGTAATGTTGAGGTAATGTCCCTGGAGCCACTGTGTGCCTCTAATGTTGAGGTACAGTCCCTGGAACCATTATGTACCTCTGTAATGTTGAGGTGCAGTCCTTGGACCCATTATGTACCTCTGTAATGTTGAGGTACAGTCATTGGACCCATTATGTACCTCTGTAATGTTGAGGTACAGTCCCTGGAGCCATTATGTACCTCTGTAATGTTGAGGTACAGTCCCTGGAGCCATTATGTACCTCTGTAATGTAGAGGTACAGTCCCTGGAGCCATTATGTACCTCTGTAGTGTTGAGGTACAGTCCCTGGAGCCATTATGTACCTCTGTAATGTTGAGGTACAGTCCCTGAAGCCTTTATGTACCTCTGTAATGTTGAGGTACAGTCCCTGGAGCCATTATGTACCTCTGTAATGTTGTGGTGCAGTCCGTGGAGCCATTATGTACCTCTGTAATGTTGAGGTACAGTCCCCGGAGCCATTATGTACCTCTGTAATATTCAGGTACAGTCCCTGGAGCCATTATGTACCTCTGTAATATTGAGGTACAGTCATTGGACCCATTATGTACCTCTGTAATGTTGAAGTACAGTCCCTGGAGCCATTATGTACCTCTTTAATGTTGAGGTACAGTCCCTGGAGCCATTATGTTCCTCTGTAATGTAGAGGTACAGTCCCTGGAGCCATTATGTACCTCTGTAATGTTGAGGTACAGTCCCTGGAGCCATTATGTTCCTCTGTAATGTAGAGGTACAGTCCCTGGAGCCATTATGTACCTCTGTAATGTTGAGGTACAGTCCCTGGAGCCATTATGTACCTCTGTAATGTAGAGGTACAGTCCCTGGAGCCATTATGTACCTCTGTAATGTAGAGGTACAGTCCCTGGAGCCATTATGTACCTCTGTAATGTAGAGGTACAGTCCCTGGAGCCATTATGTACCTCTGTAATGTAGAGGTACAATCCCTGGAGCCATTATGTACCTCTGTAATGTTGAAGTACAGTCCCTGGAGCCATTATGTACCTCTGTAATGTAGAGGTACAGTCCCTGGAGCCATTATGTACCTCTGTAATGTTGAAGTACAGTCCCTGGAGCCGTTATGTACCTCTGTAATGTAGAGGTACAGTCCCTGGAGCCATTATGTACCTCTGTAATGTTTTGAGTACTGCCCACACCTTGAGCATGGGCTGCATTATAAAGATAATACCGTAACTGGCCCTTAATAATGATTCAGATATAGGTGAACAATTCAGCATGTTCAGACATGTTGGTGTAAAGGATCGTGGTGAGATTTAGTAAAGAAGATCGGACACCACCAACATAGTTTCTACTATATATAAATACTTTACAGTCAGCAAACTGGTGGAGTTAGTGACGGACATTATGACTCAGTACACAGCAGGACTCAAACCTGCACACTCGGCATCATGGTACACAGTACTGCTGTCTGGATAAAGTACTGTGTACTCTGATGCCCAGTGTGCAGGTTCGAGTCCTGTTGTAGACTGAGAGATAATGTTTGTAACTGTAAGTGAATAATAATGTGCACTTAAGGTCATTATTGTAGGAGAGTTTGATTCTTCTCTACAGTACTAAGTTCATACATTGTATTCTCTGAGTGTTGTTTGGGTATTGTTTAAGTATTGTTTGGGTGTTGTTTAAGTATTGTTTGGGTGTTGTTTAAGTATTGTTTGGGTATTGTTTAAGTATTGTTTAAGTATTGTTTGGGTATTGTTTAAGTATTGTTTAAGTATTGTTTGGGTATTGTTTAAGTATTGTTTGGGTATTATTTAAGTATTGTTTGGGTATTATTTAAGTATTGTTTGGGTATTATTTAAGTATTGTTTGGGTATTATTTAAGTATTGTTTGGGTATTATTTAAGTATTGTTTGGGTATTGTTTAAGTATTGTTTAAGTATTGTTTGGGTATTGTTTAAGTATTGTTTAAGTATTGTTTGGGTATTGTTTAAGTATTGTTTGGGTATTATTTAAGTATTGTTTGGGTATTATTTAAGTATTGTTTGGGTATTATTTAAGTATTGTTTGGGTATTATTTAAGTATTGTTTGGGTATTATTTAAGTATTGTTTGGGTATTATTTAAGTATTGTTTGGGTATTGTTTAAGTATTGTTTAAGTATTGTTTGGGTATTGTTTAAGTATTGTTTAAGTATTGTTTGGGTATTGTTTAAGTATTGTTTGGGTATTGTTTAAGTATTGTTTGGGTATTGTTTAAGTATTGTTTAAGTATTGTTTGGGTATTGTTTAAGTATTGTTTGGGTATTGTTTAAGTATTGTTTAAGTATTGTTTGGGTATTGTTTAAGTATTGTTTGGGTATTGTTTAAGTATTGTTTGGGTATTGTTTAAGTATTGTTTGGGTATTGTTTAAGTATTGTTTGGGTATTGTTTAAGTATTGTTTGGGTATTATTTAAGTATTGTTTGGGTATTATTTAAGTATTGTTTGGGTATTATTTAAGTATTGTTTGGGTATTATTTAAGTATTGTTTGGGTATTATTTAAGTATTGTTTGGGTATTATTTAAGTATTGTTTGGGTATTATTTAAGTATTGTTTGGGTATTATTTAAGTATTGTTTGGGTATTATTTAAGTATTGTTTGGGTATTGTTTAAGTATTGTTTGGGTATTGTTTAAGTATTGTTTAAGTATTGTTTGGGTATTGTTTAAGTATTGTTTAAGTATTGTTTGGGTATTGTTTAAGTATTGTTTGGGTATTGTTTAAGTATTGTTTGGGTATTGTTTAAGTATTGTTTGGGTATTGTTTAAGTATTGTTTGGGTATTGTTTAAGTATTGTTTAAGTATTGTTTGGGTATTGTTTAAGTATTGTTTGGGTATTGTTTAAGTATTGTTTGGGTATTGTTTAAGTATTGTTTGGGTATTGTTTAAGTATTGTTTGGGTATTGTTTAAGTATTGTTTAAGTATTGTTTAAGTATTGTTTGGGTATTGTTTAAGTATTGTTTGGGTATTGTTTAAGTATTGTTTAAGTATTGTTTGGGTATTGTTTAAGTATTGTTTGGGTATTGTTTAAGTATTGTTTAAGTATTGTTTAGGTATTGTTTGGGTATTGTTTAAGTATTGTTTAAGTATTGTTTGGGTATTGTTTAAGTATTGTTTGGGTATTGTTTAAGTATTGTTTGGGTATTATTTAAGTATTGTTTGGGTATTGTTTAAGTATTGTCTTGGGTATTATTTAAGTATTGTTTGGGTATTGTTTAAGTATTGTTTGGGTATTATTTAAGTATTGTTTGGGTATTGTTTAAGTATTGTCTTGGGTATTATTTAAGTATTGTTTGGGTATTGTTTAAGTATTGTCTTGGGTATTGTTTAAGTATTGTCTTGGGTATTGTTTAAGTATTGTTTAAGTATTGTTTGGGTATTGTTTAAGTATTGTTTAAGTATTGTTTGGGTATTGTTTAAGTATTGTTTGGGTATTGTTTAAGTATTGTTTGGGTATTATTTAAGTATTGTTTGGGTATTGTTTAAGTATTTTCTTGGGTATTATTTAAGTATTGTTTGGGTATTGTTTAAGTATTGTCTTGGGTATTATTTAAGTATTGTTTGGGTATTGTTTAAGTATTGTTTGGGTATTATTTAAGTATTGTTTGGGTATTGTTTAAGTATTGTCTTGGGTATTATTTAAGTATTGTTTGGGTATTGTTTAAGTATTGTCTTTGGTATTGTTTAAGTATTGTCTTGGGTATTGTTTAAGTATTGTCTTGGGTATTGTTTAAGTATTGTTTAAGTATTGTTTGGGTATTGTTTAAGTATTGTTTGGGTATTGTTTAAGTATTGTTTAAGTATTGTTTGGGTATTGTTTAAGTATTGTTTGGGTATTGTTTAAGTATTGTTTGGGTATTGTTTGGGTATTATTTAAGTATTGTTTGGGTATTGTTTAAGTATTGTTTGGGTATTATTTAAGTATTGTTTGGGTATTGTTTAAGTATTTTCTTGGGTATTATTTAAGTATTGTTTGGGTATTGTTTAAGTATTGTTTGGGTATTGTTTAAGTATTGTTTGGGTATTGTTTAAGTATTGTTTAAGTATTGTTTGGGTATTGTTTAAGTATTGTTTGGGTATTGTTTAAGTATTGTTTAAGTATTGTTTGGGTATTGTTTAAGTATTGTTTAAGTATTGTTTGGGTATTGTTTAAGTATTGTTTGGGTATTGTTTAAGTATTGTTTGGGTATTGTTTAAGTATTGTTTGGGTATTGTTTAAGTATTGTTTGGGTATTATTTAAGTATTGTTTGGGTATTATTTAAGTATTGTTTGGGTATTATTTAAGTATTGTTTGGGTATTATTTAAGTATTGTTTGGGTATTATTTAAGTATTGTTTGGGTATTATTTAAGTATTGTTTGGGTATTATTTAAGTATTGTTTGGGTATTATTTAAGTATTGTTTGGGTATTATTTAAGTATTGTTTGGGTATTGTTTAAGTATTGTTTGGGTATTGTTTAAGTATTGTTTAAGTATTGTTTGGGTATTGTTTAAGTATTGTTTAAGTATTGTTTGGGTATTGTTTAAGTATTGTTTGGGTATTGTTTAAGTATTGTTTGGGTATTGTTTAAGTATTGTTTGGGTATTGTTTAAGTATTGTTTGGGTATTGTTTAAGTATTGTTTAAGTATTGTTTGGGTATTGTTTAAGTATTGTTTGGGTATTGTTTAAGTATTGTTTGGGTATTGTTTAAGTATTGTTTGGGTATTGTTTAAGTATTGTTTAAGTATTGTTTGGGTATTGTTTAAGTATTGTTTGGGTATTGTTTAAGTATTGTTTAAGTATTGTTTGGGTATTGTTTAAGTATTGTTTGGGTATTGTTTAAGTATTGTTTAAGTATTGTTTAAGTATTGTTTGGGTATTGTTTAAGTATTGTTTAAGTATTGTTTGGGTATTGTTTAAGTATTGTTTGGGTATTGTTTAAGTATTGTTTGGGTATTATTTAAGTATTGTTTGGGTATTGTTTAAGTATTGTCTTGGGTATTATTTAAGTATTGTTTGGGTATTGTTTAAGTATTGTTTGGGTATTATTTAAGTATTGTTTGGGTATTGTTTAAGTATTGTCTTGGGTATTATTTAAGTATTGTTTGGGTATTGTTTAAGTATTGTCTTGGGTATTGTTTAAGTATTGTCTTGGGTATTGTTTAAGTATTGTTTAAGTATTGTTTGGGTATTGTTTAAGTATTGTTTAAGTATTGTTTGGGTATTGTTTAAGTATTGTTTGGGTATTGTTTAAGTATTGTTTGGGTATTATTTAAGTATTGTTTGGGTATTGTTTAAGTATTTTCTTGGGTATTATTTAAGTATTGTTTGGGTATTGTTTAAGTATTGTCTTGGGTATTATTTAAGTATTGTTTGGGTATTGTTTAAGTATTGTTTGGGTATTATTTAAGTATTGTTTTGGTATTGTTTAAGTATTGTCTTGGGTATTATTTAAGTATTGTTTAGGGTATTGTTGTTTTTAAGTATTGTCTTGTATTGTTTAAGTATTGTCTTGGGTATTGTTTTAAGTATTGTCTTGGTTATTGTTTAGTATTGTTTAAGTATTGTTTGAGTATTGTTTAAGTATTGTTTGAATATTGTTTAAGTATTGTTTTAAGTATTGTTTGAATTATTGTTTAAGTATTGTTTGGTATTGTTTAAGTATTGTTTAGATTATTGTTTAGGGTATTATTTAAGTATTGTTTGGGTATTGTTTAAAGTATTGTTTGGGTATTATTTAAGTATTGTTTGGGTATTGTTTAAGTATTTTCTTGGGTATTATTTAAGTATTGTTTGGGTATTGTTTTAAGTATTAATCTTGGGTATATTGTTTAAGTATTTTCTTGGGTATTGTTTTATATTGTATCAACTCAGGTTGGGTTTAATAGGTTTATAATCAATATCTCAAGCAGTTTTATTATATTATTTTTAAGGGGAAGCGACAGGTTGGGTTTTATTATTCAAAACAGAATCACGGAATTAATTATTTCGTTTTAAATGTAAAGTGAGGGTGTGGTCCTGTCTCTCTCTCTCTCTCTCTCTCTCTCTCTCTGTGTTATAGTGTGTTTGTCTCTCTCTCTCTCTCTCTCTGTGTTTGACAGTGTTTGTCTCTCTCTCTCTCTCTCTCTCTCTCTCTCTCTCTCTCTCTCTCTCTCTCTCTCTCTCTTACTCAGTGTTATACAGTGTTAGTCTCTCTCTCTCTCTCTCTCTCTCTCTCTCTCTCTCTCTCTTACTCAGTGTTATACAGTGTTAGTCTCTCTCTCTCTCTCTCTCTCTCTCTCTCTCTCTCTCTCTCTCTTACTCAGTGTTATACAGTGTTAGTCTCTCTCTCTCTCTCTCTCTCTCTCTCTCTCTCTCTTACTCAGTGTTATACAGTGTTAGTCTCTCTCTCTCTCTCTCTCTCTCTCTCTCTAACTCAGTGTTATACAGTGTTAGTCTCTCTCTCTCTCTCTCTCTCTCTCTCTCTTACTCAGTGTTATACAGTGTTAGTCTCTCTCTCTCTCTCTCTCTCTCTCTCTCTCTCTCTTACTCAGTGTTATACAGTGTTAGTCTCTCTCTCTCTCTCTCTCTCTCTCTCTCTCTCTCTTACTCAGTGTTATACAGTGTTAGTCTCTCTCTCTCTCTCTCTCTCTCTCTCTCTCTTACTCAGTGTTATACAGTGTTAGTCTCTCTCTCTCTCTCTCTCTCTCTCTCTCTCTTACTCAGTGTTATACAGTGTTAGTCTCTCTCTCTCTCTCTCTATTACTCAGTGTTATACAGTGTTAGACTCTCTCTCTCTCTCTATTACTCAGTGTTATACAGTGTTAGTCTCTCTCTCTCTCTCTCTCTCTCTCTCTCTCTCTCTCTCTCTCTTACTCAGTGTTATACAGTGTTAGTCTCTCTCTCTCTCTCTCTCTCTCTCTCTCTTACTCAGTGTTATACAGTGTTAGTCTCTCTCTCTCTCTCTCTCTATTACTCAGTGTTATACAGTGTTAGACTCTCTCTCTCTCTCTCTCTATTACTCAGTGTTATACAGTGTTAGACTCTCTCTCTCTCTCTCTCTCTCTCTTACTCAGTGTTATACAGTGTTAGTCTCTCTCTCTCTCTCTCTCTCTCTCTTACTCAGTGTTATACAGTGTTAGTCTCTCTCTCTCTCTCTCTTACTCAGTGTTATACAGTGTTAGTCTCTCTCTCTCTCTCTCTTACTCAGTGTTAGTCTCTCTCTCTCTCTCTCTTACTCAGTGTTATACAGTGTTAGTCTCTCTCTCTCTCTCTCTCTCTCTCTCTCTCTTACTCAGTGTTATACGGTGTTAGTCTCTCTCTCTCTCTCTCTCTTACTCAGTGTTAGTCTCTCTCTCTCTCTCTCTTACTCAGTGTTATACAGTGTTAGTCTCTCTCTCTCTCTCTCTCTCTTACTCAGTGTTATACAGTGTTAGTCTCTCTCTCTCTCTCTCTCTCTCTCTCTCTCTCTCTGGAGCCATTATGTACCTCTGTAATGTTTTGAGTACTGCCCACACCTTGAGCATGGGCTGCATTATAAAGATAATACCGTAACTGGCCCTTAATAATGATTCAGATATAGGTGAACAATTCAGCATGTTCAGACATGTTGGTGTAAAGGATCGTGGTGAGATTTAGTAAAGAAGATCGGACACCACCAAGCATAGTTTCTACTATATATAAATACTTTACAGTCAGCAAACTGGTGGAGTTAGTGACGGACATTATGACTCAGTACACAGCAGGACTCAAACCTGCACACTCGGCGTCATGGTACACAGTACTGCTGTCTGGATAAAGTACTGTGTACTCTGATGCCCAGTGTGAGGTTCGAAGTCCTGTTGTAGACTGAGAGATAATGTTTGTAACTGTAAGTGAATAATAATGTGCACTTAAGGTCATTATTGTAGGAGGAGTTTGATTCTTCTCTACAGTACTAAGTTCATACATTGTATTCTCTGGATGTTGTTTGGGTATTGTTTAAGTATTGTTTTGGGTGTTGTTTAAGAATATTGTTTGGGTGTTGTTTAAGTATTGTTTGGGTATTGTTTAAGTATTGTTTAAGTATTGTTTGGGTATTGTTTAAGTATTGTTTAAGTATTGTTTTGGGTATTGTTTTAAGTATTGTTTGGGTATTATTTAAGTATTGTTTGGTATTATTTAAGTATTGTTTGGGTTATTATTTAAGTATTGTTTGGGTATTATTTAAGTATTGTTTGGGTATTATTTAAGTATTGTTTAGATTATTGTTTAAGTATTGTTTAAGTATTGTTTAGTATTGTTTAAGTATTGTTTAAGTATTGTTTGGGTATTGTTTAAGTATTGTTTGGGTATTATTTAAGTATTGTTTGGAATATTATTTAAGTATTGTTTGGGTATTATTTAATTTAAGTATTGTTTGGGTATTATTTAAGTATTGTTTGGGTATTATTTAAGTATTGTTTGGGTATTATTTAAGTATTGTTTGGGTATTGTTTAAGTATTGTTTAAGTATTGTTTGGGTATTGTTTAAGTATTGTTTAAGTATTGTTTAGGTTGTTATTGTTTAAGTATTGTTTGGGTATTGTTTAAGTATTGTTTGGGTATTGTTTTAAGTATTGTTTAAGTATTGTTTGGGTATTGTTTAAGTATTGTTTGGGTATTGTTTAAGTTATTGTTTAAGTATTGTTTGGGTGTTGTTTAAGTATTGTTTAGATATTGTTTAAGTATTGTTTGTATTGTTTGAAGTATTGTTTAGGGTATTGTTTAAGTATTGTTTGGGTATTGTTTAAGTATTGTTTGGGTATTATTTAAGTATTGTTTGGGTATTATTTAAGTATTGTTTAGTATTATTTAAGTATTGTTTGGGTATTATTTAAGTATTGTTTGGGTATTATTTAAGTATTGTTTGGGTATTATTATATTAAGTATTGTTTGATTATTATTTATTGTTTAGTTTATTGTTTAAGTATTGTTTGGGAATTATTATTTAAGTATTGTTTGGGATTATTTAAGTTTAAGTATTGTTTTTGGGTATTATTTAAGTTTAAGTTTGGGTTGTTTAAGTATTGTTTGGGTATTGTTTAAGTATTGTTTAAGTATTGTTTGGGTATTGTTTAAGTATTGTTTAAGTATTGTTTAAGGGTATTGTTTAGGGTAGTTTAGTTTAGTTTAGGTTGTTTAAGTATTGTTTGGGTATTGTTTAAGTATTGTTTAAGTATTGTTTGGGTATTGTTTTAAGTATTGTTTGGGTATTGTTTAAGTATTGTTTGGGTATTGTTTAAGTATTGTTTGGGTATTGTTTAAGTATTGTTTGGGTATTGTTTAAGTATTGTTTTAAGTATTGTTTAAGTATTGTTTGGGAGTATTGTTTAAGTATTGTTTGGGTATTGTTTAAGTATTGTTTAAGTATTGTTTGGGTATTGTTTAAGTATTGTTTGGGTATTGTTTTAAGTATTGTTTAAGTATTGTTTTAGGTATTGTTTGGGAATATTGTTTAAGTATTGTTTTAAGTGTTGTTTGGGTATTATTGTTTAAGTATTGTTTGGGTATTGTTTAAGTATTTGTTTGTTTTAAGTATTATATTTGTATTGTTTGGGTATTGTTTAAAGTATTGTCTTGGGTATTATTTAAGTATTGTTTGGGTATTGTTTAAGTATTGTTTGAGGTATTATTTAAGTATTGTTTGGGAGTATTGTTTTAAGTATTGTCTTGGGTTATTATTTAAGTATTGTTTGGGTATTGTTTAAGTATTGTCTTGGGTTATTGTTTAAGTATTGTCTTGGGTATTGTTTAAGAAGTATTGTTTTAAGTATTGTTTGGGTTATTGTTTAAGTATTGTTTAAGTATTGTTTTGGGTATTGTTTAAGTATTGTTTGGGTATTGTTTAAGTATTGTTTAGGGTATTATTTAAGTATTGTTTGGGTATTGTTTAAGTATTTTCTTGGGTATTATTTAAGTATTGTTTGGGTATTGTTTAAGTATTGTCTTGGATATTATTTAAGTATTGTTTGGGAGTATTGTTTTAAGTATTGTTTGGGTATTATTTAAGTATTGTTTGGGTATTGTTTAAGTATTGTCTTGGGTATTATTTAAGTATTGTTTGGGTATTGTTTGAAGTATTGTCTTTGGTATTGTTTTAAGTATTGTCTTGGGTATTGTTTAAGTATTGTCTTGGGTATTGTTTAAGTTATTGTTTTAAGTATTGTTTGGGATTGTTTAAGTATTGTTTAGGTATTGTTTAAGTATTGTTTAAGTATTGTTTGGGTATTGTTTAAGTTTATTGTTTGGGTGTTGTTTAAGTATTGTTTGGGTATTGTTTGAGTTTGTTTATTTAATTGTTTAAGTATTGTTTGGGTAGTTTAAGTATTGTTTGGGTGTTATTTAAGAATATTGTTTGGGTATTGTTTAAGTATTTTCTTAGGGTATTATTTAAGTATTGTTTAGGGTATTGTTTAAGTATTGTTTGGGTATTGTTTAAGTATTGTTTGGTAGTTGTTTAAGTATTGTTTAAGTATTGTTTGGGTATTGTTTAAGTATTGTTTGGGTATTGTTTAAGTATTGTTTAAGTATTGTTTGGGTATTGTTTAAGTATTGTTTAAGTATTGTTTAGGGTATTGTTTTAAGTATTGTTTGGGAGGTGTTTAAGTATTGTTTGGGTATTGTTTAAGTATTGTTTGGGTATTGTTTTAAGTATTGTTTGGGTATTATTTAAGTATTGTTTGATATTATTTAAGTATTGTTTGGGATTATTATTTAAGTATTGTTTGTTATTATTTAAGTATTGTTTGGGTATTATTTAAGTATTGTTTGGGTATTATTTAAGTATTGTTTGGGTATTATTTAAGTATTGTTTGGGTATTATTTAAGTATTGTTTGGGTATTATTTAAGTATTGTTTTGGGTGTTTGTTTAAGTTATTGTTTAGGTTATTGTTTAAGTATTGTTTTAAGTATTGTTTAGGGTATTGTTTAAGTATTGTTTTAAGTATTGTTTGGGTATTGTTTTAAGTATTGTTTGGGTATTGTTTAAGTATTGTTTGGGTATTGTTTAAGTATTGTTTGAGTATTGTTTAAGTATTGTTTGGGTATTGTTTAAGTATTGTTTAAGTATTGTTTGGGTATTGTTTAAGTATTGTTTGGGTATTGTTTTAAGTATTGTTTGGGATGTTGTTTAAAGTATTGTTTGGGATTGTTTAAGTATTGTTTAAGTATTGTTTGGGTATTGTTTAAGTATTGTTTAGATTGTTTAATTGTAATTGTTTGTTTAAGTATTGTTTGGGTATTGTTTTAAGTATTGTTTGGGTATTGTTTAAGTATTGTTTAAGTATTGTTTAAGTATTGTTTAAGGGTATTGTTTAAGTATTGTTTAAGTATTGTTTGTTATTGTTTAAGTATTGTTTGGGTATTGTTTAAGTATTGTTTGGGATATTATTTAAGTATTGTTTAGGGTATTGTTTTAAGTATTGTCTTAGGTATTATTTAAGTATTGTTTGGGTATTGTTTAAGTATTGTTTGATTATTATTTAAGTATTGTTTGGGTATTGTTTAAGTATTGTCTTGGGTATTATTTAAGTATTGTTTGGGTATTGTTTAAGTATTGTCTTGGGTATTGTTTAAGTATTGTCTTGGGAATATTGTTTAAGTATTGTTTAAGTATTGTTTGGATTGTTTTATTGTATTGTTTAAGTATTGTTTGGGTATTGTTTAAGTATTGTTTTGGGTATTGTTTAAGTATTGTTTGGGATTATTATTTAAGTATTGTTTGGGTATTGTTTAAGTATTTTCTTAGTATTATTTAAGTATTGTTTGGGTATTGTTTAAGTATTGTCTTGGGATTATTATTTAAGTATTGTTTGGGTATTGTTTAAGTATTGTTTAGTATTATTTAAGTATTGTTTTGGTATTGTTTAAGTATTGTCTTGGGTATTATTTAAGTATTGTTTGGGTATTGTTTAAGTATTGTCTTGGGTATTGTTTAAGTATTGTCTTGGGTATTGTTTAAGTATTGTCTTGGGTATTGTTTAAGTATTGTTTAAGTATTGTTTGGGTGTTTGAAGTATTGTTTGGGTATTGTTTAAGTATTGTTTAAGTATTGTTTGGGTATTGTTTAAGTATTGTTTGGGTATTGTTTAAGTATTGTTTGGGTATTGTTTGGGTATTATTTAAGTATTGTTTGGGTATTGTTTAAGTATTGTTTGGGTATTATTTAAGTATTGTTTGGGTATTGTTTAAGTATTTTCTTGGGTATTATTTAAGTATTGTTTGGGTATTGTTTAAGTATTGTCTTGGGTATTGTTTAAGTATTTTCTTGGGTATTGTTTATATTAGTATCAACTCAGGTTGGGTTTAATAGGTTTATAATCAATATCTCAAGCGGTTTATTATATTATTTTTTAAGGGGAAGCGACGAGTTGGGTTTTATTATTCAAAACAGAATCACGGAATTAATTATTTCGTTTTAAATGTAAAGTGAGGGTGTGGTCCTGTCTCTCTCTCTCTCTCTCTCTCTCTCTCTCTTACTCAGTGTTATACAGTGTTAGTCTCTCTCTCCCTCTCTCTCTCTCTCTCTCTTAGTGTTATACAGTGTTAGTCTCTCTCTCTCTCTCTCTCTCTCTCTCTCTCTCTCTCTCTCTCTCTCTCTCTCTCTCTCTCTCTGTGTGAGACTGTGTTTGTCTCTCTCTCTCTCTCTCTCTCTCTCTCTCTCTCTCTCTCTTACTCAGTGTTATACAGTGTTAGTCTCTCTCTCTCTCTCTCTCTCTCTCTCTCTCTCTCTCTCTCTCTTACTCAGTGTTATACAGTGTTAGTCTCTCTCTCTCTCTCTCTCTCTCTCTCTCTCTCTCTCTTACTCAGTGTTATACAGTGTTAGTCTCTCTCTCTCTCTCTCTCTCTCTCTCTGACTCTGTGTTATACAGTGTTAGTCTCTCTCTCTCTCTCTCTCTCTCTCTCTCTTCACTCAGTGTTATGCAGTGTTAGTCTCTCTCTCTCTCTCTCTCTCTCTCTCTCTCTCTCTTACTCAGTGTTATACAGTGTTAGTCTCTCTCTCTCTCTCTCTCTCTCTCTCTCTCTCTTCTTACTCCAGTGTTATACAGTGTTATGTCTCTCTCTCTCTCTCTCTCTCTCTCTCTTACTCAGTGTTATACAGTGTTAGTCTCTCTCTCTCTCTCTCTCTCTCTCTCTCTCTTACTCAGTGTTATACAGTGTTAGTCTCTCTCTCTCTCTCTCTCTATTACTCAGTGTTATACAGTGTTAGACTCTCTCTCTCTCTCTATTACTCATTGTTATACAGTGTTAGTCTCTCTCTCTCTCTCTCTCTCTCTCTCTCTCTCTCTCTCTCTCTTACTCAGTGTTATACAGTGTTAGTCTCTCTCTCTCTCTCTCTCTCTCTCTCTCTCTTACTCAGTGTTATACAGTGTTAGTCTCTCTCTCTCTCTCTCTCTATTACTCAGTGTTATACAGTGTTAGACTCTCTCTCTCTCTCTCTCTATTTCTCAGTGTTATAGAGTTTTAGACTCTCTCTCTCTCTCTCTCTCTCTCTTACTCAGTGTTATACAGTGTTAGTCTCTCTCTCTCTCTCTCTCTCTCTCTCTTACTCAGTGTTATACAGTGTTAGTCTCTCTCTCTCTCTCTCTTACTCAGTGTTATACAGTGTTAGTCTCTCTCTCTCTCTCTCTTACTCAGTGTTAGTCTCTCTCTCTCTCTCTCTTACTCAGTGTTATACAGTGTTAGTCTCTCTCTCTCTCTCTCTCTCTCTCTCTCTCTTACTCAGTGTTATACGGTGTTAGTCTCTCTCTCTCTCTCTCTCTTACTCAGTGTTAGTCTCTCTCTCTCTCTCTCTTACTCAGTGTTATACAGTGTTAGTCTCTCTCTCTCTCTCTCTCTCTTACTCAGTGTTATACAGTGTTAGTCTCTCTCTCTCTCTCTCTCTCTCTCTCTCTCTCTCTCTCTCTCTCTCTCTCTTACTCAGTGTTATACAGTGTTAGTCTCTCTCTCTCTCTCTCTCTCTCTCTCTCTCTCTCTCTCTCTCTCTCTCTCTCTCTCTCTCTCTCTCTCTCTCTCTCTTACTCAGTGTTATACAGTGTTAGTCTCTCTCTCTCTCTCTCTCTCTCTCTCTCTCTCTCTTACTCAGTGTTATACAGTGTTAGTCTCTCTCTCTCTCTTACTCAGTGTTATACAGTGTTAGTCTCTCTCTCTCTCTCTCTCTCTCTCTCTCTCTCTCTCTCTCTCTCTCTCTCTCTCTCTCTCTCTCTCAACAAGGTCACGTGGTTATATATAATTTTCATACCGGTTATTGATTTAAGTCAGTCACTGTGAATTATACACATATATACCAACTCTCCACAGATTTCATTGCCACATATCTTATATATACGATATACAACAGTAAGTGGATATACCAGGTATAATAAAAACATACACAAGCAACATGTATATTTGTATAATTTGTAATTGTTGGTGATAAGAGGGATACCCGAATGTGGTAGTGTGCGCCCGCAGCTCAGTGGTGGGAGCCTGGAAGGTGTAGTGTGCGCCCGCAGCTCAGTGGTGGGAGCCTGGAAGGTGTAGTGTGCGCCTGCAGCTCAGTGGTGGGAGCCTGGAAGGTGTAGTGTGCGCCCGCAGCTCAGTGGTGGGAGCCTGGAAGGTGTGAGTGCGCCCGCAG
>NC_091298.1:68688557-68691057 GCF_038502225.1 Cherax quadricarinatus
AAATAACTGCTGCAGCATATGGGCGCCTAGCAAACCTCAGAACAGCATTCCGACATCTTAATAAGGAATCATTCAGGACCCTGTACACCGTGTATGTTAGGCCCATATTGGAGTATGCGGCACCAGTTTGGAACCCACACCTAGCCAAGCACGTAAAGAAACTAGAGAAAGTGCAAAGGTTTGCAACAAGACTAGTCCCAGAGCTAAGAGGTATGTCCTACGAGGAGAGGTTAAGGGAAATCAACCTGACGACACTGGAGGACAGGAGAGATAGGGGGGACATGATAACGACTTACAAAATACTGAGAGGAATTGACAAGGTGGACAAAGACAGGATGTTCCAGAGATTGGACACAGTAACAAGGGGACACAGTTGGAAGTTGAAGACACAGATGAATCACAGGGATGTTAGGAAGTATTTCTTCAGCCACAGAGTAGTCAGTAAGTGGAATAGTTTGGGAAGCGATGTAGTGGAGGCAGGATCCATACATAGCTTTAAGCAGAGGTATGATAAAGCTCACGGCTCAGGGAGAGTGACCTAGTAGCGATCAGTGAAGAGGCGGGGCCAGGAGCTCGGACTCGACCCCCGCAACCTCAACTAGGTGAGTACAACTAGGTGAGTACACACACACACACACACACACACACACACACACACACACACACACACACACACACACACGACAGTTTGCGTGCAGACGGTAACGCTATAATGTTACCATTCACGAACACGGAAGTATGTTTGGAATCTCCCCGTGGCACTTGTCCTCTTGAACCACCCACTCGTCGAACTCACTTATATTCCATCAAACCTCTTCTCATGACCGCCCAACGACCCTGAATGCTATAAAGTATAATTAAAAAAACATGCAAACATACACAAATCTAGAAGGTTACATTAAAATTAATAAATAAGAGTAATGGAGAAGTCGAAGCCAAGGTCAGTGGACAATATCCGGACGTGGTTGTGAGCCAATATGGCGTCGAGTTTCTCTGGCCTAGTGACTTCCCCGTCAAGTCACTATTTTGTCGTTTTTTTTCACGTTTTCTCTCTCTATATATGGGAATTTGACGTAGGCCTGGCTGTTTTAATTGTCTATGGATGTTCTTTGTGTTTATATTGAGGTATTAGTGGTAAGATGAGGGAGAGAGAGGCAGTGTAGACCGGCTCTCTTGACATACTTGACTTAAAACGTGTTTTAGTAGGGTCAGTCCCTGCTGTCAGGTCCCTGCTGTCAGGTCCCTGCTGTCAGGTCCCTGCTGTCAGGTCCCTGCTGTTAGGTCCCTGCTGTCAGGTCCCTGCTGTCAGGTCCCTGCTGTTAGGTCCCTGCTGTTAGGTCCCTGCTGTCAGGTCCCTGCTGTCAGGTCCCTGCTGTTAGGTCCCTGCTGTCAGGTCCCTGCTGTTAGGTCCCTGCTGTCAGGTCCCTGCTGTCAGGTCCCTGCTGTTAGGTCCCTGCTGTTAGGTCCCTGCTGTCAGGTCCCTGCTGTTAGGTCCCTGCTGTCAGGTCCCTGCTGTCAGGTCCCTGCTGTCAGGTCCCTGCTGTCAGGTCCCTGCTGTCAGGTCCCTGCTGTTAGGTCCCTGCTGTTAGGTCCCTGCTGTCAGGTCCCTGCTGTCAGGTCCCTGCTGTCAGGTCCCTGCTGTCAGGTCCCTGCTGTCAGGTCCCTGCTGTTAGGTCCCTGCTGTCAGGTCCCTGCTGTTAGGTCCCTGCTGTCAGGTCCCTGCTGTCAGGTCCCTGCTGTTAGGTCCCTGCTGTTAGGTCCCTGCTGTCAGGTCCCTGCTGTTAGGTCCCTGCTGTCAGGTCCCTGCTGTCAGGTCCCTGCTGTCAGGTCCCTGCTGTCAGGTCCCTGCTGTCAGGTCCCTGCTGTTAGGTCCCTGCTGTCAGGTCCCTGCTGTTAGGTCCCTGCTGTCAGGTCCCTGCTGTTAGGTCCCTGCTGTCAGGTCCCTGCTGTCAGGTCCCTGCTGTTAGGTCCCTGCTGTTAGGTCCCTGCTGTCAGGTCCCTGCTGTTAGGTCCCTGCTGTTAGGTCCCTGCTGTTAGGTCCCTGCTGTTAGGTCCCTCCTGTTAGGTCCCTGCTGTCAGGTCCCTGCTGTCAGGTCCCTGCTATCAGGTCCCTGCTGTTAGGTCCCTACTGTCAGGTCCCTGCTGTCAGGTCCCTGCTGTCAGGTCCCTGCTGTTAGGTCCCTGCTGTTAGGTCCCTGCTGTTAGGTCCCTGCTGTCAGGTCCCTGCTGTCAGGTCCCTGCTGTTAGGTCCCTGCTGTTAGGTCCCTGCTGTCAGGTCCCTGCTGTTAGGTCCCTGCTGTTAGGTCCCTGCTGTCAGGTCCCTGCTGTTAGGTCCCTGCTGTTAGGTCCCTGCTGTTAGGTCCCTGCTGTCAGGTCCCTGCTGTCAGGCCCCTGCTGTTAGGTCCCTGCTGTCAGGTCCCTGCTGTTAGGTCCCTGCTGTCAGGTCCCTGCTGTCAGGTCCCTGCTGTCAGGTCCCTGCTGTCAGGTCCCTGCTGTCATG
>NC_091298.1:68696057-68726057 GCF_038502225.1 Cherax quadricarinatus
ACCAGGTAGAACCTTCATGCTGGGGGTTCAACACCAGGTAGAACCTTCATGCTGGGGGTTCAACACCAGGTAGAACCTTCATGCTGGGGCTTCAACACCAGGTAGAACCTTCATGCTGGGGGTTCAACACCAGGTAGAACCTTCATGCTGGGGGTTCAACACCAGGTAGAAGCCTTCATGCTGGGGGTTCAACACCAGGTAGAACCTTCATGCTGGGGGTTCAACACCAGGTAGAACCTTCATGCTGGGGGTTCAACACCAGGTAGAACCTTCATGCTGAGGGTTCAACACCAGGTAGAACCTTCATGCTGGAGGTTCAACACCAGGTAGAACCTTCATGCTGGAGGTTCAACACCAGGTAGAACCTTCATGCTGGAGGTTCAACACCAGGTAGAACCTTCATGCTGGGGGTTCAACACCAGGTAGAACCTTCATGCTGAGGGTTCAACACCAGGTAGAACCTTCATGCTGAGGGTTCAACACCAGGTAGAACCTTCATGCTGGGGGTTCAACACCAGGTAGAACCTTCATGCTTAGGGTTCAACACCAGGTAGAACCTTCATGCTGGGGGTTCAACACCAGGTAGAACCTTCATGCTGGGGGTTCAACACCAGGTAGAACCTTCATGCTGGGGGTTCAGCACCAGGTAGAACCTTCATGCTGGAGGTTCAACACCAGGTAGAACCTTCATGCTGGGGGTTCAACACCAGGTAGAACCTTCATGCTGGAGGTTCAGCACCAGGTAGAACCTTCATGCTGGGGGTTCAACACCAGGTAGAACCTTCATGCTGGGGGTTCAGCACCAGGTAGAACCTTCATGCTGGGGGTTCAGCACCAGGTAGAACCTTCATGCTGGAGGTTCAACACCAGGTAGAACCTTCATGCTGGGGGTTCAACACCAGGTAGAACCTTCATGCTGGGGGTTCAGCACCAGGTAGAACCTTCATGCTGGAGGTTCAGCACCAGGTAGAACCTTCATGCTGGGGGTTCAACACCAGGTAGAACCTTCATGCTGGGGGTTCAACACCAGGTAGAACCTTCATGCTGGGGGTTCAACACCAGGTAGAACCTTCATGCTGGGGGTTCAACACCAGGTAGAACCTTCATGCTGGGGGTTCAACACCAGGTAGAACCTTCATGCTGGGGGTTCAACACCAGGTAGAACCTTCATGCTGGGGGTTCAACACCAGGTAGAACCTTCATGCTGGGGGTTCAACACCAGGTAGAACCTTCATGCTGGAGGTTCAACACCAGGTAGAACCTTCATGCTGGGGGTTCAGCACCAGGTAGAACCTTCATGCTGGGGGTTCAGCACCAGGTAGAACCTTCATGCTGGGGGTTCAACACCAGGTAGAACCTTCATGCTGGGGGTTCAACACCAGGTAGAACCTTCATGCTGGAGGTTCAACACCAGGTAGAACCTTCATGCTGGGGGTTCAGCACCAGGTAGAACCTTCATGCTGGGGGTTCAACACCAGGTAGAACCTTCATGCCAGGGGTTCAACACCAGGTAGAACCTTCATGCTGGGGGTTCAACACCAGGTAGAACCTTCATGCTGGAGGTTCAACACCAGGTAGAACCTTCATGCTGGAGGTTCAACACCAGGTAGAACCTTCATGCTGGAGGTTCAACACCCAAAATTAATAATTTTGTACCAAAAAAAACCTAGAAAACTGACCTGACCTTATTATAACAACGTAATTTACTTTAGTCTAATCCAACTAAATATATTTTGACAAGTTTGCAATAATTTAAGAATAAACACAGTGAAATATATATTTTTGTTAGGTTCAAATTGATTTTTTTCGACATTGTTGCATACACAAATTTTTGTTTGTCTTATTCGGCAAGAAGAGTGTTGGTATTTAAGCCAAAATCCCAAGTTTTACCTCTTCGGCATATATATATATATATATATATATATATATATATATATATATATATATATATATATATATATATATATATATATATATATATATATGCAAGCTCCTGATGATATGACTGCAACACGAAAGGCCTCGAGCTGTCATTCAACTCCCCCAGTGGTTGCTTTGCATGTTGTATCGCTTGTTCGTGATTTTATATATCCAGCTGCAGTGCCAACAGCAGTGCCAGCAGCAGTGCCAACAGCAGCAGTAACCATTACAACAGTAACAGTAAACGGGAGTGCACTGTACGTCACGCTTGGTTTCAAGACTATCTACCATGAACCATCATAAAAAATAATCCAGGTGATTGTTGGAATTTCCCCCCCCCCTTTCCCAGACTGTTCCTCCCCCTTCCCTCCCCCTCATACACTACCTGTGCCTCCCCCCACCGGTGGTGCCTGCCCTGAGGGCCACAACAACAGTGCCACACTGGGTTATTATTGTCTAGATGTGGGTGAGTCTAGTGCCTCTAGCAGGACCTAGGTGATAGTGAGGGGTAATGGTTGTGGTAGTGTAGTGGTTGTGGTAGTGTAGTGGTTGTGGTAGTGTAGTGGTTGTGGTAGTGAGGGGTAGTGGTTGTGGTAGTGTAGTGGTTGTGGTAGTGTAGTGGTTGTGGTAGTGTAGTGGTTGTGGTAGTGTAGTGGTTGTGGTAGTGTAGTGGTTGTGGTAGTGTAGTGGTTGTGGTAGTGGGGGTAGTGAGGGGTAGTGGTTGTGGTAGTGTAGTGGTTGTGGTAGTGTAGTGGTTGTGGTAGTGTAGTGGTTGTGGTAGTGGGGGTAGTGAGGAGTAGTGGTTGTGGTAGTGTAGGGGTAGTGGTTGTGGTAGTGTAGTGGTAGTGGGGGTAGTGGTTGTGGTAGTGTAGTGGTTGTGGTAGTGTAGTGGTTGTGGTAGTGTAGTGGTTGTGGTAGTGAGGGGTAGTGGTTGTGGTAGTGTAGTGGTTGTGGTAGTGTAGTGGTTGTGGTAGTGTAGTGGTTGTGGTAGTGTAGTGGTTGTGGTAGTGTAGTGGTAGTGGGGGTAGTGGTTGTGGTAGTGTAGTGGTTGTGGTAGTGTAGTGGTTGTGGTAGTGTAGTGGTTGTGGTAGTGTAGTGGTTGTGGTAGTGAGGGGTAGTGGTTGTGGTAGTGTAGTGGTTGTGGTAGTGTAGTGGTTGTGGTAGTGTAGTGGTTGTGGTAGTGTAGTGGTTGTGGTAGTGTAGTGGTAGTGGGGGTAGTGGTTGTGGTAGTGTAGTGGTTGTGGTAGTGTAGTGGTTGTGGTAGTGTAGTGGTTGTGGTAGTGTAGTGGTTGTGGTAGTGTAGTGGTTGTGGTAGTGTAGTGGTTGTGGTAGTGTAGTGGTTGTGGTAGTGAGGGGTAGTGGTTGTGGTAGTGTAGTGGTTGTGGTAGTGTAGTGGTTGTGGTAGTGTAGTGGTTGTGGTAGTGGGAGTAGTGAGGGGTAGTGGTTGTGGTAGTGTAGTGGTTGTGGTAGTGGGGGTAGTGAGGGGTAGTGGTTGTGGTAGTGTAGGGGTAGTGGTTATGGTAGTGGGGGTAGTGGTTGTGGTAGTGTAGTGGTTGTGGTAGTGGGGGTAGTGGTTATGGTAGTGGGGGTAGTGGTTGTGGTAGTGTAGTGGTTGTGGTAGTGGGGGTAGTGAGGGGTAGTGGTTGTGGTAGTGTTGTGGTAGTGTAGTGGTTGTGGTAGTGTAGTGGTTGTGGTAGTGTAGTGGTTGTGGTAGTGTAGTGGTTGTGGTAGTGAGGGGTAGTGGTTGTGGTAGTGTAGTGGTTGTGGTAGTGTAGTGGTAGTGGGGGTAGTGGTTGTGGTAGTGTAGTGGTTGTGGTAGTGTAGTGGTTGTGGTAGTGTAGTGGTTGTGGTAGTGGGAGTAGTGAGGGGTAGTGGTTGTGGTAGTGTAGTGGTTGTGGTAGTGTAGTGGTTGTGGTAGTGGGAGTAGTGAGGGGTAGTGGTTGTGGTAGTGTAGTGGTTGTGGTAGTGGGGGTAGTGAGGAGTAGTGGTTGTGGTAGTGTAGTGGTTGTGGTAGTGGGGGTAGTGGTTGTGGTAGTGTAGGGGTAGTGGTTGTGGTAGTGTAGTGGTTGTGGTAGTGGGGGTAGTGAGGGGTAGTGGTTGTGGTAGTGTTGTGGTAGTGTAGTGGTAGTGATTGTGGTAGTTTAGTGGTAGTGGGGGTAGTGAGAGGTAGTGGTTGTGGTAGTGTAGTGGTAGTGGTTGTGGTAGTGAGGGGTAGTGGTTGTGGTAGTGTAGGGGTAGTGGTTATGGTAGTGAGGGGTAGTGGTTGTGGTAGTGTAGTGGTTGTGGTAGTGGGGGTAGTGAGGGGTAGTGGTTGTGGTAGTGTAGGGGTAGTGGTTTTGGTAGTGGGGGTAGTGAGGGGTAGTGGTTGTGGTAGTGTAGTGGTTGTGGTAGTGGGGGTAGTGAGGGGTAGTGGTTGTGGTAGTGTTGTGGTAGTGTAGTGGTAGTGATTGTGGTAGTTTAGTGGTAGTGGGGGTAGTGAGAGGTAGTGGTTGTGGTAGTGTAGTGGTAGTGGTTGTGGTAGTGAGGGGTAGTGGTTGTGGTAGTGTAGTGGTTGTGGTAGTGTTGTGGTAGTGGGGGTAGTGGTTGTGGTAGTGTAGGGGTAGTGGTTGTGGTAGTGTAGGGGTAGTGGTTGTGGTAGTGAGGGGTAGTGGTTGTGGTAGTGTAGTGGTTGTGGTAGTGGGGGTAGTGAGGGATAGTGGTTGTGGTAGTGTAGGGGTAGTGGTTGTGGTAGTGAGGGGTAGTGGTTGTGGTAGTGTAGGGGTAGTGGTTGTGGTAGTGGGGGTAGTGAGGGATAGTGGTTGTGGTAGTGTAGGGGTAGTGGTTGTGGTAGTGGGGGTAGTGAGGGTTAGTGGTTGTGGTAGTGTAGGGGTAGTGGTTGTGGTAGTGAGGGGTAGTGAGGGGTAGTGGTTGTGGTAGTGTAGGGGTAGTGGTTGTGGTAGTGAGGGGTAGTGGTTGTGGTAGTGTAGTGGTTGTGGTAGTGGGGGTAGTGAGGGATAGTGGTTGTGGTAGTGTAGGGGTAGTGGTTGTGGTAGTGAGGGGTAGTGAGGGGTAGTGGTTGTGGTAGTGTAGGGGTAGTGGTTGTGGTAGTGGGGGTAGTGAGGGATAGTGGTTGTGGTAGTGTAGGGGTAGTGGTTGTGGTAGTGGGGGTAGTGAGGGATAGTGGTTGTGGTAGTGTAGGGGTAGTGGTTGTGGTAGTGAGGGGTAGTGAGGGGTAGTGGTTGTGGTAGTGTAGGGGTAGTGGTTGTGGTAGTGAGGGGTAGTGGTTGTGGTAGTGTAGTGGTTGTGGTAGTGGGGGTAGTGAGGGATAGTGGTTGTGGTAGTGTAGGGGTAGTGGTTGTGGTAGTGAGGGGTAGTGAGGGGTAGTGGTTGTGGTAGTGTAGTGGTTGTGGTAGTGTTGTGGTAGTGGGGGTAGTGAGGAGTAGTGGTTGTGGTAGTGTAGGGGTAGTGGTTATGGTAGTGAGGGGTAGTGGTTGTGGTAGTGTAGTGGTTGTGGTAGTGGGGGTAGTGAGGGATAGTGGTTGTGGTAGTGTAGGGGTAGTGGTTGTGGTAGTGAGGGGTAGTGGTTGTGGTAGTGTAGTGGTTGTGGTAGTGTTGTGGTAGTGGGGGTAGTGAGGAGTAGTGGTTGTGGTAGTGTAGGGGTAGTGGTTATGGTAGTGAGGGGTAGTGGTTGTGGTAGTGTAGTGGTTGTGGTAGTGGGGGTAGTGAGGGGTAGTGGTTGTGGTAGTGTAGTGGTTGTGGTAGTGTTGTGGTAGTGGGGGTAGTGAGGGGTAGTGGTTGTGGTAGTGTAGGGGTAGTGGTTGTAGTAGTGTAGTGGTAGTGGGGGTAGTGAGGGGTAGTGGTTGTGGTAGTGGGGGTAGTGAGGGGTAGTGGTTGTGGTAGTGGGGGTAGTGTAGGGGTAGTGGTTGTGGTAGTGTTGTGGTAGTGTAGTGGTAGTGATTGTGTTAGTTTAGTGGTAGTGAGGGTAGTGAGGGGTAGTGGTTGTGGTAGTGTAGTGGTAGTGGTTGTGGTAGTGTAGTGGTAGTGGTTGTGGTAGTGTAGTGGTAGTGGGGGTAGTGAGGGGTAGTGGTTGTGGTAGTGTAGTGGTAGTGGTTGGGGTAGTGTAGTGGTAGTGGGGGTAGTGAGGGGTAGTGGTTGTGGTAGTGTAGTGGTAGTGGTTGTGGTAGTGTAGTGGTAGTGGGGGTAGTGAGGGGTAGTGGTTGTGGTAGTGTAGTGGTAGTGGTTGGGGTAGTGTAGTGGTAGTGAGGGGTAGTGGTTGTGGTAGTGGGGGTAGTGAGGGGTAGTGGTTGTGGTAGTGTATGGGTTGTGGTAGTGTAGTGGTAGTGGGAGTAGTGAGGGGTAGTGGTTGTGGTAATGTAGAGGTAGTGGTTGTGGTAGTGGTTTTGTAGTGGTAGTGGTTGTGGCAGTGTAGTGGTAGTGGGGGTAGTGAGGGGTAGTGGTTGTGGTAGTGTAGGGGTAGTGGTTGTGGTAGTGTAGTGGTTGTGATAGTGTAGTGGTAGTGGGGGTAGTGAGGGGCAGTGGTTGTGGTAATGTAGGGGTAGTGTAGTGGTAGTGGGGGTAGTGAGGGGTAGTGGTTGTGGTAGTGTAGGGGTAGTGTAGTGGTAGTGGGGGTACTGAGGGGTAGTGTAGTGGTTGTGGTAGTGTACACACACACACACACACACACACACACACACACACACACACACACACACACACACACACACACACACACACACACACATCTCCTGAAGCGCACATCAACCAAATAACTGCTGCAGCATATGGGCGCCTAGCAAACCTCAGAACAGCATTCCGACATCTTAATAAGGAATCATTCAGGACCCTGTACACCGTGTACGTTAGGCCCATATTGGAGTATGCGGCACCAGTTTGGAACCCACACCTAGCCAAGCACGTAAAGAAACTAGAGAAAGTGCAAAGGTTTGCAACAAGACTAGTCCCAGAGCTAAGAGGTATGTCCTACGAGGAGAGGTTAAGGGAAATCAACCTGACGACACTGGAGGACAGGAGAGATAGGGGGGACATGATAACGACATACAAAATACTGAGAGGAATTGACAAGGTGGACAAAGACAGGATGTTCCAGAGACTGGACACAGTAACAAGGGGACACAGTTGGAAGCTGAAGACTCAGATGAATCACAGGGATGTTAGGAAGTATTTCTTCAGCCACAGAGTAGTCAGTAAGTGGAATAGTTTGGGAAGCGATGTAGTGGAGGCAGGATCCATACATAGCTTTAAGCAGAGGTATGATAAAGCTCACGGTTCAGGGAGAGTGACCTAGTAGCGATCAGTGAAGAGGCGGGGCCAGGAGCTCGGACTCGACCCCCGCAACCTCAACTAGGTGAGTACAACTAGGTGAGTACACACACACACACATATATATATATATATATATATATATATATATATATATATATATATATATATATATATATATATATATATATATATATTCCACACGCAGCTGGGAAACTTACAGACCTCCTGAAAAAAGTAAACGATGGTTCCACTATCTTAAATGCTCCACCAACCATCAAGGCATGGCACAACCTGCTACTTTTTGGCAATGTCTGCTTAGCTGTGCCGGAAAGAAGGGGAAAGAGGCTAGCCTCAATGATAATTAAATCCTTAAGAGATTTTCCTAGAGTTGATAACCTCATTCACCTTCCCCGTCAACACAAAAAAGGGAGAGGCAGAACCCCCACTCACTCTACTGACAGTGAAAAAGTCAGAGTCCAGGTGAGCAAGAAAATTGAAGAGGGCAACACAGTGGGGGCAATCAGAATTATTACCAGTGAAGATACAGTTGCTCCCAGGGATGCTGACACGGCTGAAGCACTTAGAGGAAAGCACCCTGCCAGGGAAACCAGTGGCACCAACAGTTCCAACACCTCTGTCCCCACTATGGAACCATTGATTGTGGAAGACTCAGACATTTACAAAGCAATAATGTCGTTCCCATCTGGCTCTGCTGGGGGTTACACTGGAATAAGGCCACAGCATTTAAAGGAAATGGTTAATCCAGTTATTGGGGAAATTGCAGAGACACTGCTTTCAGAGATCACAAGGTTCGTCAACAATTCCTTGGCTGGTCTGATTCCTGATGAAATTAGACCTTTCTTTTTTGGTGCAACACTTTGTGCACTTAAAAAGAAGGATGGAGGAATTCGGCCAATTGCAGTAGGCAACACGTTACGCCGCCTCGTATCCAAAGCTGCTGTCCGAAGTATTCGTGCACAGGCAGCCTTGATGCTTCAACCAAACCAGCTTGGCTTTGGGGTCTCTCAAGGAAGTGAAGCAGCGGTTCATGCAACAAGGGCATATATCAACAACCTGCCTGAGGACAATGCAGTGGTAAAATTAGATTTCAAGAATGCGTTCAATCTCCTGAAAAGAGACGTGGTATTAGCAGCAGTACAAGAACATTTCCCTGGTCTCTTCCCTTTTGTTTCAGCTGGTTATAGCAAGGAATCAATGCTTCTCTTTGGAGAGCATGAAATCACATCATCGGAGGGTGTCCAACAAGGAGATCCTCTTGCACCATTTCTCTTCTGTATTGCAGTTAGGGAAATCACAGTCAGACTGACCAGCGAGCTAAACATCTGGTTCCTAGATGATGGCACACTAGCAGGTACAAAGGAGTCCCTCCTACATGACCTTACACAGGTAATGACACGGGGACAGGAAATGGGTCTCATCCTGAATCCATCCAAATGTGAAATCATCTCAGTCAGTCAACAAGTGATAAATGCAGTGAGATCAAAACTACCAGGAGCAGCAGTCATTGCCCCCACAAATAGTGTCTTGCTAGGAGCACCTCTGGGAAGCAATGCCATTGACACAATTCTCAGGAAGAAATTGGAAGAGTTAAGGAGAATGGAACAACGAATAGGCAATCTGGACACCCACGATGCCTTGTACCTTCTCACAAAGTGCTTGAGTCTGCCCAGGTTGACATATTTCCTAAGATGTGCACCTTCATATGATAACCCTATACTGCACGAATATGACAGTATTCTGAGGCAGATTTTTACGAAAGTACTTAACCTTACTCTAGAAGACGGGCAGTGGAACCAAGCTACACTTCCAGTCAGACTAGGAGGCATTGGTGTCCGCAAGTCATCACAGATTGCGTTACCTGCTTTTCTGTCCTCGTGTATTGCATCCAGAGAGCTTGTAGCAGCGATTCTCCCTGAACATCTTAGGGACAAGATTGGAGCCCAGGACCAAAAATTCATTGACGGAGCAATGATCTGGGATAATCTAACGGGCTCAGAAACCAGACCTGCTCCCCCCAACAACTACAAACAATCGCACTGGGATGGTCCAATAGTGGAAAATATAGCCTCAAGGATGCTTCAGAGTGTGTCAGGGAAGGATAGAGCCCGCCTCCTGGCAGTGAGAGCCCCTCATGCTGGGGACTTTCTGTTGGCTGTTCCCAACTCCAGCCTTGGCACACGCCTCGACCCACAGACCATCCGCATCGGTGTTGCCCTTCGACTTGCCGCCCCTATTCTCGCCGAACACAGGTGTATTTGTGGCAGTGAAGCAGCAGACCGATTCGGGTACCATGGTCTTGTGTGCCGTAAATCCGAGGGAAAGATTGCAAGACATGAGGAGGTTAATAACATTATCAAGAGGAGCCTCACAACAGCTGGATGCCCAGCAGTAAGGGAGCCACCCCAACTATGCAGATCTGATGGCAGCCAGAAGCGTCCAGATGGTATCACCCTTCAAGCCTGGACAGATGGGAAGCAGGTGGTGTGGGACTATACATGTGCATCTACCTTGGCTGATACCTATCTCCAATACACCAGGGAGGAAGGAGAAGCAGCTGCCAGCTTCAGGGAGTCCCAAAAGTCTAGAAAATATGGAGAACTTGCCCATCATTATATGTTTGTTCCCATAGGCTCAGAGACCCTTGGCTCATGGGGAAAGAGTGCATCTAATTTCCTTAAGGAGTTGGGAAAAAGACTCATCAGGGTAACTAGGGATCCCAGGGCAGCTAGTTTTCTGTTCCAGCGGCTCAGTGCGGCTGTTCAAAGGGGTAATGCATGCTGCATTTTGGGCACACGCCCCAGCTCTGAGGAGCTGGATGAGATTTTCGCCTTATAATCGGTGATACACACGTAACAACATGTACCGTATATGCCACCTTTATATCAACAATGTATCTCTTAAATCTTCTGTGCCATATTATGTAATAAAATATTCCTATTGGTAAAAAAAAAAAAAAATAGTTCAAAAGATGGGGTGGTAGGGGAAGTGGAATATTCAAATGGCTTCAGGAAGAAATCCAAATATTCTTCCTTGAAGCCTTTTTATCCACTTCTCCGAGGCTATGGGTCCCACAATTTACACCAGAGGTGGACCCCATCCTATATATATATATATATATAATATGGGAGGGGAACTCAATATGAGGGAGGTAGTGAGAAGGGGGGTGAAAGATGACACAATAAAGAGGGGAGGTGGGGGGTTGATAATGGGGGAATAAAAACAGGGGTGGAGAGGGGAGACCAGGAGGTGGTGGTTGGGGGGGGGGGAGACCCTAGCCTTCACCTCTGACCTGCTGTCATCTGAACCACCCCTACCCCTCACATCCACCTTCCCCTCCCCCCCCACCCCCCCCCCCTCCTCTAGTAACACAAACAGGGTGCATTACAGACTAACCTGTTCCACTATCTTGTACCTCCAATGATAAACAAAAATATTATCCCCTCTCCCCCCTTCCCCTCCCCTCCCCTTCCCCTCCCCTCCCCTCCCCTTCCCCCCTCCAACAACAAACACTCAGAACAAACAAACAACTAAAGTTCTACTGAATAAATAAAATTTACCTTCTGAATGCCAGAGTAATTATAAATGGAAGGGGGAGGGATGAGGGGGGAGGGATGAGAGGGGAGGGATGAGGGGGGAGGGATGAGAGGGGATGGATGAGGGGGAGGATTGAGAGGGGAGGGATGAGGGGGGAGGGATGAGAGGGGAGGGATGAGGGGGGAGGGATGAGGGGGGGATGAGAGGGGAGGGATGACAGAAGGGGAGTAGGAGGAGATGGGGAGGGATGAGAGGGGAGGGAAGTGTAGAGGGACCACGACTCTTCACACACTCTTACCATTAATAACCTTTAATAAGTGTAGAGGGACCACGACTCTTCACACACTCTTACCATTAATAACCTTCAATAAGTGTAGAGGGACCACGACTCTTCACACACTCTTACCATTAATAACCTTCAATAAGTGTAGAGGGACCACGACTCTTCACACACTCTTACCATTAATAACGTTCAATAAGTGTAGAGGGACCACGACTCTTCACACACTCTTACCATTAATAACCTTCAATAAGTGTAGAGGGACCACGACTCTTCACACACTCTTACCATTAATAACCTTTAATAAGTGTAGAGGGACCACGACTCTTCACACACTCTTACCATTAATAACCTTTAATAAGTGTAGAGGGACCACGACTCTTCACACACTCTTACCATTAATAACCTTTAATAAGTGTAGAGGGACCACGACTCTTCACACTCTTACCATTAATAACCTTCAATAAGTGTAGAGGGACCACGACTCTTCACACACTCTTACCATTAATAACCTTCAATAAGTGTAGAAGGACCACGACTCTTCACACACTCTTACCATTAATAACCTTCAATAAGTGTAGAGGGACCACGACTCTTCACACACTCTTACCATTAATAACCTTCAATAAGTGTAGAGGGACCACGACTCTTCACACAAGAGACATCATCAGCAAACTTCTATTTGTCTTCAAGAAACAACTCGATAGATTCCTCAAAACAATTGCTGATCAGCCAGGTTGTGGTGCACACGTTGAAATACTGGAGGCTGACACTAACAACTTGATGAACAACCGCAGCAACCTGGTCTGGGACCCGGCAGCGGGGGCGCTGCCCCCTCTGGAAGCCACTACAGGCAACCTTGGGCCTCTTAACATTTACAACAACTGGAAGCTGTGCACTGTGCGAACAAGTGGAGAAAATTCAATACGCAGCTTTAGGAGGAGTTATGACAAGGTTCAAGAAGTCAGTGAAGGTGGTGAAAGTTAAGACACCTGCTATTACTGTTTACCTAGCAGTAAGTAGGTACCAGGGTGTTATTAGACTGGTGTGGGTGGCATCCTGGGGACAAAATCAACCTAAGTTGCAGGAAATGCTCTGCATGACCAGGGACTTCCTATATAGTAGTATGTCACTGATGACAGCTATGGTCTGTATAAGTTGTATCATGTACTGCTAGTAATAAAGATTATTATTATTATTATTATTATTATTATTATTATTAGAGGCGGGGGTCTTCTCTTATTCTTAGTATTTTCTACAGAAGAAGTTACTAGCCTCTTGCTCCCGGCATTTTAGTCGCCTCATACGACACGCATGACTTACAGGAGAACGATTCTTTTCCACATCCCCATGGAGAATACAGGAAATAAAGAAGAACAAGAACTATTAAGAAACATGAAGAAAAACCTAGATGTAAGTATATATATATATATATATATATATATATATATATATATATATATATATATATATATATATATATATATATATGTGTGTGTGTGTGTGTGTGTGTATGTGTGTGTGTGTATGTGTGTGTGTGTGTGTATATATATATGCATGTGCATACCTGTGTAGTATGACCTATGTGTAAGTAGAAGTAGCAAGATATACCAGTTATCCAGCGTGACTACCAACCTACCACAGGATGGTAGTACCTCCCTGGGTGGTTGTTGTCTACCAACCTTCTACCACAGGATGGTAGTACCTCCCTGGGTGGTTGTTGTCTACCAACCTTCTACCACAGGATGGTAGTACCTCCCTGGGTGGTTGCTGTCTACCAACCTTCTACCACAGGATGGTAGTACCTCCCTGGGTGGTTGTTGTCTACCAACCTTCTACCACAGGATGGTAGTACCTCCCTGGGTGGTTGTTGTCTACCAACCTTCTACCACAGGATGGTAGTACCTCCCTGGGTGGTTGCTGACTACCAACCTACCACAGGATGGTAGTACCTCCCTGGGTGGTTGTTGTCTACCAACCTTCTACCACAGGATGGTAGTACCTCCCTGGGTGGTTGCTGACTACCAACCTACTACCACAGGATGGTAGTACCTCCCTGGGTGGTTGCTGTCTACCAACCTACTACCACAGGATGGTAGTACCTCCCTGGGTGGTTGTTGTCTACCAACCTACTACCACAGGATGGTAGTACCTCCCTGGGTGGTTGTTGTCTACCAACCTACTACCACAGGATGGTAGTACCTCCCTGGGTGGTTGTTGTCTACCAACCTACTACCACAGGATGGTAGTACCTCCCTGGGTGGTTGTTGTCTACCAACCTACTACCACAGGATGGTAGTACCTCCCTGGGTGGTTGTTGTCTACCATCCTACCACAGGATGGTAGTACCTCCCTGGGTGGTTGTTGTCTACCAACCTACTACCACAGGATGGTAGTACCTCCCTGGGTGGTTGTTGTCTACCAACCTACTACCACAGGATGGTAGTACCTCCCTGGGTGGTTGCTGTCTACCAACCTACTACCACAGGATGGTAGTACCTTCCTGGGTGGTTGCTCTCTACCAACCTACTACCACAGGATGGTAGTACCTCCCTGGGTGGTTGTTGACTACCAACCTACTACCACAGGATGGTAGTACCTCCCTGGGTGGTTGTTGTCTACCAACCTTCTACCACAGGATGGTAGTACCTCCCTGGGTGGTTGCTGACTACCAACCTACTACCACAGGATGGTAGTACCTCCCTGGGTGGTTGCTGACTACCAACCTACTACCACAGGATGGTAGTACCTCCCTGGGTGGTTGCTGACTACCAACCTACTACCACAGGATGGTAGTACCTCCCTGGGTGGTTGCTCTCTACCAACCTACTACCACAGGATGGTAGTACCTCCGTGGGTGGTTGTTGACTACCAACCTACTACCACAGGATGGTAGTACCTCCCTGGGTGGTTGTTGACTACCAACCTACTACCACAGGATGGTAGTACCTCCCTGGGTGGTTGCTGACTACCAACCTACTACCACAGGATGGTAATACCTCCCTGGGTGGTTGCTGTCTACCAACCTACTACCACAGGATGGTAGTACCTCCCTGGGTGGTTGCTCTCTACCAACCTACTACCACAGGATGGTAGTACCTCCCTGGGTGGTTGTTGACTACCAACCTACTACCACAGGATGGTAGTACCTCCCTGGGTGGTTGTTGTCTACCAACCTTCTACCACAGGATGGTAGTACCTCCCTGGGTGGTTGCTGACTACCAACCTACTACCACAGAATGGTAGTACCTCCCTGGGTGGTTGCTGACTACCAACCTACTACCACAGGATGGTAGTACCTCCCTGGGTGGTTGCTGACTACCAACCTACTACCACAGGATGGTAGTACCTCCCTGGGTGGTTGCTCTCTACCAACCTACTACCACAGGATGGTAGTACCTCCCTGGGTGGTTGTTGACTACCAACCTACTACCACAGGATGGTAGTACCTCCCTGGGTGGTTGTTGACTACCAACCTACTACCACAGGATGGTAGTACCTCCCTGGGTGGTTGCTGACTACCAACCTACTACCACAGGATGGTAATACCTCCCTGGGTGGTTGCTCTCTACCAACCTACTACCACAGGATGGTAGTACCTCCCTGGGTGGTTGCTGTCTACCAACCTACTACCACAGGATGGTAGTACCTCCCTGGGTGGTTGTTGTCTACCAACCTACTACCACAGGATGGTAGTACCTCCCTGGGTGGTTGTTGTCTACCAACCTACTACCACAGGATGGTAGTACCTCCCTGGGTGGTTGTTGTCTACCAACCTACTACCACAGGATGGTAGTACCTCCCTGGGTGGTTGCTCTCTACCAACCTACTACCACAGGATGGTAGTACCTCCCTGGGTGGTTGTTGACTACCAACCTACTACCACAGGATGGTAGTACCTCCCTGGGTGGTTGTTGTCTACCAACCTTCTACCACAGGATGGTAGTACCTCCCTGGGTGGTTGCTGACTACCAACCTACTACCACAGGATGGTAGTACCTCCCTGGGTGGTTGCTGACTACCAACCTACTACCACAGGATGGTAGTACCTCCCTGGGTGGTTGCTGACTACCAACCTACTACCACAGGATGGTAGTACCTCCCTGGGTGGTTGCTCTCTACCAACCTACTACCACAGGATGGTAGTACCTCCCTGGGTGGTTGTTGACTACCAACCTACTACCACAGGATGGTAGTACCTCCCTGGGTGGTTGTTGACTACCAACCTACTACCACAGGATGGTAGTACCTCCCTGGGTGGTTGCTGACTACCAACCTACTACCACAGGATGGTAGTACCTCCCTGGGTGGTTGCTCTCTACCAACCTACTACCACAGGATGGTAGTACCTCCCTGGGTGGTTGCTGTCTACCAACCTACTACCACAGGATGGTAGTACCTCCCTGGGTGGTTGTTGTCTACCAACCTACTACCACAGGATGGTAGTACCTCCCTGGGTGGTTGTTGTCTACCAACCTACTACCACAGGATGGTAGTACCTCCCTGGGTGGTTGTTGTCTACCAACCTACTACCACAGGATGGTAGTACCTCCCTGGGTGGTTGTTGTCTACCAACCTACTACCACAGGATGGTAGTACCTCCCTGGGTGGTTGTTGTCTACCATCCTACCACAGGATGGTAGTACCTCCCTGGGTGGTTGTTGTCTACCAACCTACTACCACAGGATGGTAGTACCTCCCTGGGTGGTTGTTGTCTACCAACCTACTACCACAGGATGGTAGTACCTCCCTGGGTGGTTGCTGTCTACCAACCTACTACCACAGGATGGTAGTACCTTCCTGGGTGGTTGCTCTCTACCAACCTACTACCACAGGATGGTAGTACCTCCCTGGGTGGTTGTTGACTACCAACCTACTACCACAGGATGGTAGTACCTCCCTGGGTGGTTGTTGTCTACCAACCTTCTACCACAGGATGGTAGTACCTCCCTGGGTGGTTGCTGACTACCAACCTACTACCACAGGATGGTAGTACCTCCCTGGGTGGTTGTTGACTACCAACCTACTACCACAGGATGGTAGTACCTCCCTGGGTGGTTGCTGACTACCAACCTACTACCACAGGATGGTAGTACCTCCCTGGGTGGTTGCTCTCTACCAACCTACTTCCACAGGATGGTAGTACCTCCCTGGGTGGTTGTTGACTACCAACCTACTACCACAGGATGGTAGTACCTCCCTGGGTGGTTGTTGACTACCAACCTACTACCACAGGATGGTAGTACCTCCCTGGGTGGTTGCTGACTACCAACCTACTACCACAGGATGGTAATACCTCCCTGGGTGGTTGCTGTCTACCAACCTACTACCACAGGATGGTAGTACCTCCCTGGGTGGTTGCTCTCTACCAACCTACTACCACAGGATGGTAGTACCTCCCTGGGTGGTTGTTGACTACCAACCTACTACCACAGGATGGTAGTACCTCCCTGGGTGGTTGTTGTCTACCAACCTTCTACCACAGGATGGTAGTACCTCCCTGGGTGGTTGCTGACTACCAACCTACTACCACAGGATGGTAGTACCTCCCTGGGTGGTTGCTGACTACCAACCTACTACCACAGGATGGTAGTACCTCCCTGGGTGGTTGCTGACTACCAACCTACTACCACAGGATGGTAGTACCTCCCTGGGTGGTTGCTCTCTACCAACCTACTACCACAGGATGGTAGTACCTCCCTGGGTGGTTGTTGACTACCAACCTACTACCACAGGATGGTAGTACCTCCCTGGGTGGTTGTTGACTACCAACCTACTACCACAGGATGGTAGTACCTCCCTGGGTGGTTGCTGACTACCAACCTACTACCACAGGATGGTAATACCTCCTTGGGTGGTTGCTCTCTACCAACCTACTACCACAGGATGGTAGTACCTCCCTGGGTGGTTGCTGTCTACCAACCTACTACCACAGGATGGTAGTACCTCCCTGGGTGGTTGTTGTCTACCAACCTACTACCACAGGATGGTAGTACCTCCCTGGGTGGTTGTTGTCTACCAACCTACTACCACAGGATGGTAGTACCTCCCTGGGTGGTTGTTCTCTACCAACCTACTACCACAGGATGGTAGTACCTCCCTGGGTGGTTGTTGACTACCAACCTACTACCACAGGATGGTAGTACCTCCCTGGGTGGTTGTCTACCAACCTTCTACCACAGGATGGTAGTACCTCCTTGGGTGGTTGCTGACTACCAACCTACTACCACAGGATGGTAGTACCTCCCTGGGTGGTTGCTGACTACCAACCTACTACCACAGGATGGTAGTACCTCCCTGGGTGGTTGCTGACTACCAACCTACTACCACAGGATGGTAGTACCTCCCTGGGTGGTTGCTCTCTACCAACCTACTACCACAGGATGGTAGTACCTCCCTGGGTGGTTGTTGACTACCAACCTACTACCACAGGATGGTAGTACCTCCCTGGGTGGTTGTTGACTACCAACCTACTACCACAGGATGGTAGTACCTCCCTGGGTGGTTGCTGACTACCAACCTACTACCACAGGATGGTAGTACCTCCCTGGGTGGTTGCTCTCTACCAACCTACTACCACAGGATGGTAGTACCTCCCTGGGTGGTTGCTGTCTACCAACCTACTACCACAGGATGGTAGTACCTCCCTGGGTGGTTGTTGTCTACCAACCTACTACCACAGGATGGTAGTACCTCCCTGGGTGGTTGTTGTCTACCAACCTACTACCACAGGATGGTAGTACCTCCCTGGGTGGTTGTTGTCTACCAACCTACTACCACAGGATGGTAGTACCTCCCTGGGTGGTTGCTGTCTACCAACCTACTACCACAGGATGGTAGTACCACCCTGGGTGGTTGCTGTCTACCATCCTACTACCACAGGATGGTAGTACCACCCTGGGTGGTTGCTGTCTACCATCCTACTACCACAGGATGGTAGTACCACCCTGGGTGGTTGCTGTCTACCAACCTACTACCACAGGATGGTAGTACCACCCTGGGTGGTTGCTGTCTACCATCCTACTACCACAGGATGGTAGTACCTCCCTGGGTGGTTGCTCTCTACCAACCTACTACCACAGGACGGTAGTACCTCCCTGGGTGGTTGCTGTCTACCAACCTACTACCACAGGATGGTAGTACCTCCCTGGGTGGTTGCTGTCTACCAACCTACTACCACAGGATGGTAGTACCTCCCTGGGTGGTTGTTGTCTACCAACCTACTACCACAGGATGGTAGTACCTCCCTGGGTGGTTGCTGTCTACCAACCTACTACCACAGGATGGTAGTACCTCCCTGGGTGGTTGCTGTCTACCAACCTACTACCACAGGATGGTAGTACCACCCTGGGTGGTTGCTGTCTACCAACCTACTACCACAGGACGGTAGTACCTCCCTGGGTGGTTGCTGTCTACCAACCTACTACCACAGGACGGTAGTACCTCCCTGGGTAGTTGCTGTCTACCAACCTACTACCACAGGATGGTAGTACCACCCTGGGTGGTTGCTGTCTACCAACCTACTACCACAGGATGGTAGTACCTCCCTGGGTGGTTGCTGTCTACCAACCTACTACCACAGGATGGTAGTACCTTTCTGGGTGGTTGTTGTCTACCAACCTACTACCACAGGATGGTAGTACCTCCCTGGGTGGTTGCTGTCTACCAACCTACTACCACAGGATGGTAGTACCTCCCTGGGTGGTTGTTGTCTACCAACCTACTACCACAGGATGGTAGTACCTCCCTGGGTGGTTGTTGTCTACCAACCTACTACCACAGGATGGTAGTACCTCCCTGGGTGGTTGCTGTCTACCAACCTACTACCACAGGATGGTAGTACCTCCCTGGGTGGTTGTTGTCTACCAACCTACTACCACAGGATGGTAGTACCTCCCTGGGTGGTTGCTGTCTACCAACCTACTACCACAGGATGGTAGTACCTCCCTGGGTGGTTGTTGTCTACCAACCTACTACCACAGGATGGTAGTACCTCCCTGGGTGGTTGCTGACTACCAACCTACTACCACAGGATGGTAGTACCTCCCTGGGTGGTTGCTGTCTACCAACCTACTACCACAGGATGGTAGTACCTCCCTGGGTGGTTGTTGTCTACCAACCTACTACCACAGGACTGTAGTACCTCCCTGGGTGGTTGCTGTCTACCTACCTACTACCACAGGATGGTAGTACCTCCCTGGGTGGTTGCTGTCTACCAACCTACTACCACAGGATGGTAGTACCTCCCTGGGTGGTTGCTGTCTACCAACCTACTACCACAGGATGGTAGTACCTCCCTGGGTGGTTGCTGTCTACCAACCTACTACCACAGGATGGTAGTACCTCCCTGGGTAGTTGCTGTCTACCAACCTACTACCACAGGACGGTAGTACCTCCCTGGGTGGTTGTTGTCTACCAACCTACTACCACAGGATGGTAGTACCTCCCTGGGTGGTTGTTGTCTACCAACCTACTACCACAGGATGGTAGTACCTCCCTGGGTGGTTGCTGTCTACCAACCTACTACCACAGGATGGTAGTACCTCCCTGGGTAGTTGCTGTCTACCAACCTACTACCACAGGATGGTAGTACGTCCCTGGGTGGTTGCTGACTACCAACCTACTACCACAGGATGGTAGTACGTCCCTGGGTGGTTGCTGACTACCAACCTACTACCACAGGATGGTAGTACCTCCCTGGGTGGTTGCTGACTACCAACCTACTACCACAGGATGGTAGTACCTCCCTGGGTGGTTGTTGTCTACCAACCTACTACCACAGGATGGTAGTACGTCCCTGGGTGGTTGCTGACTACCAACCTACTACCACAGGATGGTAGTACGTCCCTGGGTGGTTGCTGACTACCAACCTACTACCACAGGATGGTAGTACCTCCCTGGGTGGTTGCTGACTACCAACCTACTACCACAGGATGGTAGTACCTCCCTGGGTGGTTGTTGTCTACCAACCTACTACCACAGGATGGTAGTACGTCCCTGGGTGGTTGCTGACTACCAACCTACTACCACAGGATGGTAGTACGTCCCTGGGTGGTTGCTGACTACCAACCTACTACCACAGGATGGTAGTACCTCCCTGGGTGGTTGCTGACTACCAACCTACTACCACAGGATGGTAGTACGTCCCTGGGTGGTTGCTGACTACCAACCTACTACCACAGGATGGTAGTACCTCCCTGGGTGGTTGCTGACTACCAACCTACTACCACAGGATGGTAGTACGTCCCTGGGTGGTTGCTGACTACCAACCTACTACCACAGGATGGTAGTACCTCCCTGGGTGGTTGCTGACTACCAACCTACTACCACAGGATGGTAGTACGTCCCTGGGTGGTTGCTGACTACCAACCTACTACCACAGGATGGTAGTACGTCCCTGGGTGGTTGCTGACTACCAACCTACTACCACAGGATGGTAGTACGTCCCTGGGTGGTTGCTGACTACCAACCTACTACCACAGGATGGTAGTACGTCCCTGGGTGGTTGCTGACTACCAACCTACTACCACAGGATGGTAGTACCTCCCTGGGTGGTTGCTGACTACCAACCTACTACCACAGGATGGTAGTACGTCCCTGGGTGGTTGCTGACTACCAACCTACTACCACAGGATGGTAGTACCTCCCTGGGTGGTTGCTGACTACCAACCTACTACCACAGGATGGTAGTACGTCCCTGGGTGGTTGCTGACTACCAACCTACTACCACAGGATGGTAGTACCTCCCTGGGTGGTTGCTGACTACCAACCTACTACCACAGGATGGTAGTACGTCCCTGGGTGGTTGCTGACTACCAACCTACTACCACAGGATGGTAGTACGTCCCTGGGTGGTTGCTGACTACCAACCTACTACCACAGGATGGTAGTACGTCCCTGGGTGGTTGCTGACTACCAACCTACTACCACAGGATGGTAGTACGTCCCTGGGTGGTTGCTGACTACCAACCTACTACCACAGGATGGTAGTACGTCCCTGGGTGGTTGCTGACTATCAACCTACTACCACAGGATGGTAGTACGTCCCTGGGTGGTTGCTGACTACCAACCTACTACCACAGGATGGTAGTACCTCCCTGGGTGGTTGCTGACTACCAACCTACTACCACAGGATGGTAGTACCTCCCTGGGTGGTTGCTGATTACCAACCTACTACATAACATTTATGAAGGGAGTCAGGGAAACTGGCAGGCCGGACTTGAGTCCTGGAGGTGGGAAGTACAGTGTCTGCACTCTGAAGGACGGGTGTTAATGTTACAGTTTTATAACTGTAGTGTAAGAGCGCTTCTGGCAAGACAGTAATGGAGTGAATGCTGAAAGTTTTTCTTTCTTGGGCGACCCTACCTTGGTGGGAGACGGCCGATGTGTTAATAACAAATGAAGAGGCGGAGTCAGTAGACTCGACCCCTACAAGCACACACCGGCAGCACACACAACAAATTAGTGGGACTGATTAGCTATAATTTGCACATGGAAATTGAAAGGTAGCATTCCCAAGAGGTGGGTCAGCCTGTGGGTGAGGTGGGTCAGCCTGTGTGTGAGGTGGGTCAGCCTGTGTGTGAGGTGGGTCAGCCTGTGGGTGAGGTGGGTCAGCCTGTGTGTGAGGTGGGTCAGCCTGTGTGTGAGGTGGGTCAGCCTGTGGGTGAGGTGGGTCAGCCTGTGTGTGAGGTGGGTCAGCCTGTGGGTGAGGTGGGTCAGCCTGTGTGTGAGGTGGGTCAGCCTGTGTGTGAGGTGGGTCAGCCTGTGGGTGAGGTGGGTCAGCCTGTGTGTGAGGTGGGTCAGCCTGTGGGTGAGGTAGGTCAGCCTGTGTGTGAGGTGGGTCAGCCTGTGGGTAAGGTGGGTCAGCCTGTGGGTGATTTGGGTCAGCCTGTGGGTGATTTGGGTCAGCCTGTGTGTGAGGTGGGTCAGCCTGTGGGTGAGGTGGGTCAGCCTGTGTGTGATTTGGGTCAGCCTGTGGGTGAGGTGGGTCACCCTGTGGGTGAGGTGGGTCAGCCTGTGGGTGATTTGGGTCAGCCTGTGGGTGAGGTGGGTCAGCCTGTGTGTGAGGTGGGTCAGCCTGTGGGTGAGGTGGGTCAGCCTGTGGGTGATTTGGGTCAGCCTGTGGGTGAGGTGGGTCACCCTGTGGGTGAGGTGGGTCAGCCTGTGTGTGAGGTGGGTCAGCCTGTGGGTGAGGTGGGTCAGCCTGTGTGTGAGGTGGGTCAGCCTGTGTGTGAGGTGGGTCAGCCTGTGGGTGAGGTAGGTCAGCCTGTGTGTGAGGTGGGTCAGCCTGTGGGTAAGGTGGGTCAGCCTGTGTGTGATTTGGGTCAGCCTGTGGGTGACGTGGGTAAGCATGTGGGTGGGGTGGGTCAGCATGTGGGTGGGGGTTGGTCAGGAGGTGGGGGGTAGGTCAGCATGTGGGTGAGGTGGGTCAGCAGGTGGGTAGTCCTGGGAGGAGCATACTACCCACATCAATGTTTATCATCACAATCACAAGAAAAAAATGGCAAAGTGGATAACTAGAAACTTCAGAACAAGAGATGCCAAGCCAGTGAAGATGTTCTTCCAGTCACTTGTTCTCTCCCAGGCTGGAACACTGCTCTAACAGCCTCCTTCAAGGTGGTATTACACATCTGGAAAACTGCAGAGAGACTCCTCACTGCATGTATAGTCAAACATTGGTACTCCTTGGAACGTAGGCGAGAGAGCTACATCATAATCCACACAAGGGAAATTCTGGAGGGACTGGTTCCAAACGCACACATTGAAATCACTGCATGTAAAAGCAAGTTCCTTGGTAGACGGTGCAAGATGTGTCCGGTGAAAAACAAGGGTGGAAGGAACACAAGAGAACTTAAGTGTAAGGGGACCAAGACTAATAGATTTCGTTCTTGTGTAAGTGGTATAACAAACAAACTTCTGGTTATCCTCAAAAGGGAACCCGATAAGGTATACCTGGGAGTGGTAATGTCCGAAGTCCTCACCTTCAAGGATCACAACAGTGCCACAACCACATTTGCCAGGAAACTGACAGGATGGATAATGAGAACATTCAAGACAAGAGATGCTAAGCCAGTGATGATCCTTTTTAAATCACTTGTTCTCTCTAGGCTGGAATACTGCTGTACATTAACATCAACATTCCAGGCAGGTGAAATTGCAGATCTAGAGAGTGTACAGAGAACCTTTACTGCACGTATAACTTCCATCAAACACCTTAACTACTGGGAACGCTTGGAAGCACTTGACTTGTACTCACTGGAGCGTAGGCGAGAGAGATATATCATAATCTACACCTGGAAGATTCTGGAGGGACGGGTCGCTAATCTACACACAGAAATCACTCCCTATGAAAGCAAAAGCCTTGGCAGGCGATGCAACATACCCCCAGTGAAAAGTAGGGGCACCACTGGTACACTATGAGAAAACACCATAAGTGTCCGGGGCCCAAGACTGTTCAACAACCTCCCACCAGCCATAAGGGGCATTACCAATAGACCTCTGGTTGTCTTCAAGAGGGAGCTGGACAGATACCTAAAGTCAGTGCCAGATCAGCCGGGCTGTGGTTCATACGTTGGACTACATGCAGCCAGCAGTAACAGCCTGGTTGATCAGGCCCTGATCCACCAGAAGGCCTGGTCATGGACCGGGCCGCGGGAATGTTAATCCCTGGAATGCCCTTCAGGTAGACTCCAGGTAGGCCTACGAGGACTGTACGGAGCTGGTAGGCCTTTGATGGGTGTACTCTGAGGGATACCTGGGAGGGCAGGCCTATTGGAAGAGGTACCTGGGAGGGCAGGTCTGGAAGAGGTATGAACTGGGGTATCTGGCAACTGCCTTCATGCACAACACATTCCAGCAACCTATTACCACACCTCACTTTATACATATATATATATATATATATATATATATATATATATATATATATATATATATATATATATTGTAGTGGGTAATTTACACTATGTATGATAACCGTACTTTTGTGTATATGGTCAGTTGATCGACCTACCTGAGGGTATTTCGGGGGTCAACACCCCCCGCGGCCCGGTCCATGACAGGCCTCGCTTGGCGGGTGACTATATTCATTACGTACGTCAACAAACACGGATATTAACCAAAATATATTCCGAAATCTTTGCAGGAAAATGAGTAAGCAGCATCTTGATAGAAACTGCAGTTGCAGACTGCTTTCACGACGACAATGTCAACAGTGCTGAGGTAAAAACTCACAGGTGTGTTAGGTAGGATCTTGGTGTTAATTGATCTGCAATATTTACCAGTTTGGTTTAGAGGGTATTTTAGTGCACGTTTTGCAACATGGGCAGGTAGACTGCAGTCTGAATGTATAATACACTACTCTGTTGTAGTGTTATGGGCAGAGTGAGGTTAGTTCTGAGGGCAGGGTTGTTGTAGCTCAGTGGTAGTGTTGGTGGTGCTTGTGGTGGTGGTGGTGCTTGTGGTGGTGGTGCCTGTGGTAGTATCGCTCGTGGTGTTAGTGGTGGTGGTGCTTGTGGTGGTGGTGGTGCTTGTGGTGGTGGTGCCTGTGGTTGTACCGCTTGTGGTGCCTGTGGTAGTACCGCTTGTGGTGTTAGGTGCCTGTGGTTGTACCGCTTGTGGTGCCTGTGGTAGTACCGCTTGTGGTGTTAATGGTGATGGTGCTTGTGGTGGTGTTGCCTGTGGTAGTACCGCTCGTGGTGTTAGTGGTGGTGGTGCTTGTGGTGGTGTTGCCTGTGGTTGTACCGCTTGTGGTGCCTGTGGTAGTACCGCTTGTGGTGTTAATGGTGGTGGTGCTTGTGGTGGTGGTGCCTGTGGTTGTACCGCTTGTGGTGCCTGTGGTAGTACCGCTCGTGGTGTTAGTGGTGGTGGTGCTTGTGGTGGTGTTGCCTGTGGTTGTACCGCTTGTGGTGCCTGTGGTAGTACCGCTTGTGGTGTTAATGGTGGTGGTGCTTGTGGTGGTGGTGCCTGTGGTTGTACCGCTTGTGGTGTTAATGGTGATGGTGCTTGTGGTGGTGTTGCCTGTGGTAGTACCGCTCGTGGTGTTAATGGTGGTGGTGCTTGTGGTGGTGGTGCCTGTGGTTGTACCGCTTGTGGTGCTTGTGGTAGTACCGCTTGTGGTGTTAATGGTGGTGGTGCTTGTGGTGGTGGTGCCTGTGGTTGTACCGCTTGTGGTGTTAATGGTGATGGTGCTTGTGGTGGTGTTGCCTGTGGTAGTACCGCTCGTGGTGTTAATGGTGGTGGTGCTTGTGGTGGTGGTGCCTGTGGTTGTACCGCTTGTGGTGTTAATGGTGATGGTGCTTGTGGTGGTGTTGCCTGTGGTTGTACCGCTTGTGGTGCTTGTGGTAGTACCGCTTGTGGTGTTAATGGTGGTGGTGCTTGTGGTGGTGTTGCCTGTGGTTGTACCGCTTGTGGTGCTTGTGGTAGTACCGCTGGTGGTGTTAATGGTGGTGGTGCTTGTGGTGGTGTTGCCTGTGGTTGTACCGCTTGTGGTGCCTGTGGTAGTACCGCTGGTGGTGTTAATGGTGGTGGTGCTTGTGGTAGTGGTGCCTGTGGTTGTACCGCTTGTGGTGCTTGTGGTAGTACCGCTTGTGGTGTTAATGGTGGTGGTGCTTGTGGTGGTGGTGCCTGTGGTTGTACCGCTTGTGGTGCTTGTGGTAGTACCGCTGGTGGTGTTAATGGTGGTGGTGCTTGTGGTAGTGGTGCCTGTGGTGGTGTTGCCTGTGGTTGTACCGCTTGTGGTGCCTGTGGTAGTACCGCTCGTGGTGTTAATGGTGGTGGTGCTTGTGGTGGTGGTGGTGCTTGTGGTGGTGGTGGTGCTTGTGGTGGTGTTGCCTGTGGTTGTACCGCTTGTGGTGCCTGTGGTAGTACCGCTTGTGGTGTTAGTGGTGGTGGTTCTTGTGGTGGTGGTGCCTGTGGTTGTACCGCTTGTGGTGCCTGTGGTAGTACCGCTTGTGGTGTTAGTGGTGGTGCTGCTTGTGGTGGTGGTGCCTGTGGTTGTACCGCTTGTGGTGCCTGTGGTAGTACCGCTTGTGGTGTTAATGGTGGTGGTGCTTGTGGTAGTACCGCTTGTGGTGTTAATTGTGGTGGTGCTTGTGGTGGTGTTGCCTGTGGTTGTACCGCTTGTGGTGCTTGTGGTAGTACCGCTTGTGGTGTTAATGGTGGTGGTGCTTGTGGTGGTGTTGCCTGTGGTTGTACCGCTTGTGGTGCCTGTGGTAGTACCGCTTGTGGTGTTAGTGGTGGTGGTGCTTGTGGTGGTGATGCCTGTGGTGGTGTTGCCTGTGGAAGTACCGCTTGTGGTGCCTGTGGTAGTACCGCTTGTGGTGTTAGTGGTGGTGGTGTTAGTGGTGGTGGTGCTTGTGGTGGTGATGCCTGTGGTGGTGGTGCCTGTGGTTGTACCGCTTGTGGTGCCTGTGGTAGTACCGCTCGTGGTGTTAGTGGTGGTGGTGGTGTTAGTGGTGGTGGTGCTTGTGGTGGTGGTGCCTGTGGTAGTATCGCTTGTGGTGTTAGTGGTGGTGGTGGTGTTAGTGGTGGCAGTGTTAATGGCGGTGGTGCTTGTGGTGGTGGTGCCTGTGGTGGTGGTGCCTGTGGTTGTACCGCTTGTGGTGCCTGTGGTAGTACCGCTCGTGGTGTTAATGGTGGTGGTGCTTGTGGTGGTGTTGCCTGTGGTTGTACCGCTTGTGGTGCCTGTGGTAGTACCGCTCGTGGTGTTAGTGGTGGTGGTGCCTGTGGTGGTGTTGCCTGTGGTGGTGTTGCCTGTGGTTGTACCGCTTGTGGTGCCTGTGGTAGTACCGCTCGTGGTGTTAGTGGTGATGGTGCTTGTGGTGGTGGTGCCTGTGGTTGTACCGCTTGTGGTGCCTGTGGTAGTACCGCTCGTGGTGTTAGTGGTGGTGGTGCTTGTGGTGGTGTTGCCTGTGGTTGTACCGCTTATGGTGCCTGTGGTAGTACCGCTCGTGGTGTTAGTGGTGGTGGTGCTTGTGGTGGTGTTGCCTGTGGTTGTACCGCTCGTGGTGTTAGTGGTGATGGTGGTGTTAGTGGTGGCAGTGTTAATGGTGGTGGTGCTAGTGGTGGTGTTGCCTGTGGTTGTACCGCTTGTGGTGCCTGTGGTAGTACCGCTTGTGGTGCCTGTGGTAGTACCGCTTGTGGTGCCTGTGGTAGTACCGCTCGTGGTGTTAGTGGTGATGGTGGTGTTAGTGGTGGCAGTGTTAATGGTGGTGGTGCTAGTGGTGGTGTTGCCTGTGGTTGTACCGCTTGTGGTGCCTGTGGTAGTACCGCTTGTGGTGCCTGTGGTAGTACCGCTTGTGGTGCCTGTGGTAGTACCGCTTGTGGTGCCTGTGGTAGTACCGCTTGTGGTGCCTGTGGTTGTACCGCTTGTGGTGTTAGTGGTGATGGTGCTTGTGGTGGTGGTGCCTGTGGTTGTACCGCTTATGGTGCCTGTGGTAGTACCGCTCGTGGTGTTAGTGGTGATGGTGGTGTTAGTGGTGGCAGTGTTAATGGCGGTGGTGCTAGTGGTGGTGTTACCAAACAACAGAAATGTGTTAAACACACCAGTATGCAACATACTGGAAAAACATCACTGGACAGACTTACCACAAGCAACGAGAAGAACCAAACGTCTGAGCCAATTCCAGTTGCTGCTGTTGCAGCTGCTGTCCAAGTTGCCCCTGCTGTTGCTACAGCTGCTTTTTTGCTGCTGCAGGTGTTAGTATTAACGCTGCTGTTATTGCTACGGTTGTCCCTGCTGCTGTTACAGCTTCTGCTGTTGCGACTATAATATAAACATCGATAAACCCCCGACACCCACACACCAGGTATGCCACACTTGACCTGGTGTTCTCCACACCAACAATGTTACACTTGACCTGGTATTCTGCACACCTGACCTGGTATTATGACCCGCCACGCTGTATACAAAGCCTCACAGAGTGTAAATATAGCGAATAAATTGCCACCCATTCACTTAGTTTATGAGTGTGGGAGAGTGTGGGAGGGAGTGTGTGGGAGGGAATGTTGGAGTGTGTGGGTGTGTGGGAGGGAATGTTGGAGTGTGTGGGTGTGTGGGAGGGAATGTGGGAGAGTGTGGGTGTGTGGGAGGGAATGTTGGAGTGTGTGGGTGTGTGGGAGGGAATGTTGGAGTGTGTGGGTGTGTGGGAGGGAATGTTGGAGTGTGTGGGTGTGTGGGAGGGAATGTGGGAGAGTGTGGGTGTGTGGGAGGGAATGTTGGAGTGTGTGGGTGTATGGGAGGGAATGTTGGAGTGTGTGGGTGTGTGGGAGGGAATGTGGGAGAGTGTGGGTGTGTGGGAGGGAATGTTGGAGTGTGTGGGAGGGAATGTGGGAGAGTGTGGGTGTGTGGGAGGGAATGTGGGAGAGTGTGGGTGTAGGAGGGAATGTGGGAGAGTGTGGGTGTGTGGGAGGGAATGCGGGAGTGTGTGGGTGTTTGGGGAGGGAATATGGGAGTGTGTGGGAGTAGGGACTGTCCTGGAGTAGGTAAAGGGAGGCAGGGTGGCAATAGCTAAAATAAAGGGAGCAAAGAACACAATAATGAAGGTTCAGTTGGTAGCAGTCTCAGCTCACATAGTGAAGGTCCAGGGTTCGATCCCCGGCACAAGGGGATAAACGTTGGTCATGTCACCTTACACCTGCTGTCCCTATTTACCTAGCAGTAAGTAGGTACCTGGGTGTTAGTCAACTGTTGTGGGTCGCATCCCAGGAGATATTTGCAGAGAGCCCAGGGCAGGCTTACCCTACCCCAGAGCCCAGGGTAGGCTTACCCTACCTCAGAGCCCAGGGCAGGCTCACCCTATCCCAGAGAGCCCAGGGCTGGCTCACCCTGCCCGAGAGCCCAGGGCTGGCTCATCCTGCCCCAGAGAGCCCAGGGCTGGTTCACCCTACCCCAGAGAGTCCAGGGCTGGTTCATCCTGCCCCAGAGAGCCCAGGGCTGGTTCACCCTACCCCAGAGAGCCCAAGGCAGGCTCACTCTAAACCAGATAGCCCAGGACTAGCTGATCCTGCCCCAGAGAGCCCAAGGCACACTCACCCTGCCTCAGAGAGCCCAGGGCTGGTTCACCCCAGACTCCGGGTACACCTTCCAGCGTGCCTCAAGGTGATCCACTTATAGACAACTGTGAGAAGTCAGCAACTGGCTGGAGGCAACACTGGGGCTCAATAGGGGTTCCAGGAGGCCAGTGAAGGGGGTTCCATATCAGTAGAAAGGATTCCAAATCAGTGAAGAGGGTTCCAGATTAGTGGAGAGAGTTCCAGGCCAGCAGAGAGCATTCCAGATCAGCAGAAGGTGTTCCAGGCCAAAATAGGGTGTTCCAGGAAACCAAAGGAAGGGTTTCCAGGACTTTGGATGCTGTTTCAGACTAGAGGAAGGCTTCCAGCAGGCCTATAACAAAGATTCCAGCAAGCTTATAAAGGAAAGGTTCCAGCAGGCCTATAACAAAGATTCCAGCAAGCTTATAAAGGAAAGGTTCCAGCAGGCCTATAACAAAGATTCCAGCAAGCTTATAAAGGAAAGGTTCCAGCAGGCCTATAACAAAGATTCCAGCAAGCTTATAAAGGAAAGGTTCCAGCAGGCATATAACAAAGATTCCAGCAAGCTTATAAAGGAGGGTTAGCCGCAGAATAATGCACGGCTAAACCACAGGTTAGAATGGTAAGTTAGACTATCCTTAGGTCCAAACTGGTTCGTTAAGTCACGACTTGATAATGATGAGGATGGTGCGAACCGTGCTGCTTGCTCTTACAGTGTGTGGCTGGAATGTGAAGATGTGAAGTGTGTATAACTATCACAGGAGACAATAATGTGTATATATATAACAAGAGATAATAATGTGTATAACTCTAACAGGAGGCAATAATGTGTATATTTCTCAGCAGAGATAAACGTGTCTCCCATCCGAGACGTATCTCTCAGAGACATATTTCCCAAGAGAGACTAATGCCAGTGATTCACTGAACCTAACACGTAACAAGATCTTAAT
>NC_091298.1:68731057-68733557 GCF_038502225.1 Cherax quadricarinatus
CTATCTATGGTTGCAGCGGTTGATTCACAGCTCCTGACCCCGCCTCTTTACTGGTCGCTACTAGGTCCACTCTCTCCCTGCTCTATGAGCTTTATCGTACCTCTTCTTAAAGCTATGTATGGACCGCGTGCGTGTGTGTGTGTGTACTCACCTAGTTGTACTCACCTAGTTGAGGTTGCGGGGGTCGAGTCCGAGCTCCTGGCCCCGCCTCTTCACTGATCGCTACTAGGTCACTCTCCCTGAGCCGTGAGCTTTATCGTACCTCTGCTTAAAGCTATGTATGGATCCTGCCTCCACTACATCGCTTCCCAAACTATTCCACTTACTGACTACTCTGTGGCTGAAGAAATACTTCCTAACATCCCTGTGATTCATCTGTGTCTTTAGCTTCCAACTGTGTCCCCTTGTTACTGTGTCCAATCTCTGGAACATCCTGTTTTTGTCCACCTTGTCAATTCCTCTCAGTATTTTGTATGTCGTTATCATGTCCCCCCTATCTCTCCTGTCCTCCAGTGTCGTCAGGTTGATTTCCCTTAACCTCTCCTCGTAGGACATACCTCTTAGCTCTGGGACTAGTCTTGTTGCAAACCTTTGCACTTTCTCTAGTTTCTTTACGTGCTTGGCTAGGTGTGGGTTCCAAACTGGTGCCGCATACTCCAATATGGGCCTAACGTATACGGTGTACAGGGTCCTGAACGATTCCTTATTAAGATGTCGGAATGCTGTTCTGAGGTTTGCTAGGCGCCCATATGCTGCAGCAGTTATTTGGTTGATGTGCGCTTCAGGAGATGTGCCTGGTGTTATACTCACCCCAAGATCTTTTTCCTTGAGTGAGGTTTGTAGTCTCTGACCCCCTAGACTGTACTCCGTTTGCGGCCTTCTTTGCCCTTCCCCAATCTTCATGACTTTGCACTTGGTGGGATTGAACTCCAGGAGCCAATTGCTGGACCAGTTCTGCAGCCTGTCCAGATCCCTTTGTAGTTCTGCCTGGTCTTCGATCGAGTGTATTCTTCTCATCAACTTCACGTCATCTGCAAACAGGGACACCTCAGAGTCTATTCCTTCCGTCATGTCGTTCACAAATACCAGAAACAGCACTGGTCCTAGGACTGACCCCTGCGGGACCCCGCTGGTCACAGGTGCCCACTCTGACACCTCGCCACGTACCATGACTCGCTGCTGTCTTCCTGACAAGTATTCCCTGATCCATTGTAGTGCCTTCCCTGTTATCCCTGCTTGGTCCTCCAGTTTTTGCACCAATCTCTTGTGTGGAACTGTGTCAAACGCCTTCTTGCAGTCCAAGAAAATGCAATCCACCCACCCCTCTCTCTCTTGTCTTACTGCTGTCACCATGTCATAGAACTCCAGTAGGTTTGTGACACAGGATTTCCCGTCCCTGAAACCATGCTGGCTGCTGTTGATGAGATCATTCCTTTCTAGGTGTTCCACCACTCTTCTCCTGATAATCTTCTCCATGATTTTGCATACTATACATGTCAGTGACACTGGTCTGTAGTTTAATGCTTCATGTCTGTCTCCTTTTTTAAAGATTGGGACTACATTTGCTGTCTTCCATGCCTCAGGCAATCTCCCTGTTTCGATAGATGTATTGAATATTGTTGTTAGGGGTACACATAGCGCCTCTGCTCCCTCTCTCAATACCCATGGGGAGATGTTATCTGGCCCCATTGCCTTTGAGGTATCTAGCTCACTCAGAAGCCTCTTCACTTCTTCCTCGGTTGTGTGCACTGTGTCCAGCACTTGGTGGTGTGCCCCACCTCTCCGTCTTTCTGGAGTCCCTTCTGTCTCCTCTGTGAACACTTCTTTGAATCTCTTGTTGAGTTCTTCACATACTTCCCGGTCATTTCCTGTTGTCTCTCCTCCTTCCTTCCTTAGCCTGATTACCTGGTCCTTGACTGTTGTTTTCCTCCTGATGTGGCTGTACAACAGTTTCGGGTCAGATTTGGCTTTCGCTGCTATGTCATTTTCATATTGTCTTTGGGCCTCCCTTCTTATCTGTGCATATTCATTTCTGGCTCTACGACTGTTCTCCTTATTCTCCTGGGTCCTTTGCCTTCTATATTTCTTCCATTCCCTAGCACACTTGGTTTTTGCCTCCCTGCACCTTTGGGTAAACCATGGGCTCATCCTGGCTTTTTCATTACTCCTGTTACCCTTGGGTACAAACCTCTCCTCAGCCTCCTTGCATTTTATTGCTACATATTCCATCATCTCATTAACTGGTTTCCCTGCCAGTTCTCTGTCCCACTGAACCCCGTTCAGGTAGTTCCTCATTCCTGTGTAGTCCCCTTTCTTGTAGTTTGGCTTCATTCGTCCTGGCCTTCCTGCTTCTCCCTCCACTTGTAGCTCTACTGTGTATTCGAAGCTTACAACCACATGGTCACTGGCCCCAAGGGGTCTTTCATATGTGATGTCCTCGATATCTGCACTACTGAAGGTGAATACTAAGTCCAGCCTTGCTGGTTCATCCTCTCCTCTC
>NC_091298.1:68743557-68748557 GCF_038502225.1 Cherax quadricarinatus
ACAATACACAAGAAACACTGTATACAATACACAAGAAACACTGTATACAATACACAAGAAACACTGTATACAATACACAAGAAACACTGTATACAATACACAAGAAACACTGTATACAATACACAAGAAACACTGTATACAATACACAAGAAACACTGTATACAATACACAAGAAACACTGTATACAATACACAAGAAACACTGTATACAATACACAAGAAACACTGTATACAATACACAAGAAACACTGTATACAATACACAAGAAACACTGTACAATACACAAGAAACACTGTATACAATACACAAGAAACACTGTATACAATACACAAGAAACACTGTACAATACACAAGAAACACTGTACAATACACAAGAAACACTGTACAATACACAAGAAACACTGTATACAATACACAAGAAACACTGTACAATACACAAGAAACACTGTATACAATACACAAGAAACACTGTATACAATACACAAGAAACACTGTACAATACACAAGGAACACTGTATACAATACACAAGAAACACTGTATACAATACACAAGAAACACTGTACAATACACAAGAAACACTGTATACAATACACAAGAAACACTGTATACAATACACAAGAAACACTGTACAATACACAAGAAACACTGTACAATACACAAGAAACACTGTACAATACACAAGAAACACTGTACAATACACAAGAAACACTGTACAATACACAAGAAACACTGTACAATACACAAGAAACACTGTACAATACACAAGAAACACTGTACAATACACAAGAAACACTGTACAATACACAGGAGGGTCACCAGACAGAAGGAAAGGAACACGTAAAAGACTTGGGAATAATTATGTCAGCTGACCTTTAAAGAATGCATTAAGACAGACATCACGACAGCCAGGAAGATGACGGGTGGGGACTGACAACTTTCAAAGGAAAATAATGCCGATGGTGACACTCTTCAAATCGCTAGTGCTCCCTCACTTAGAATATTGCTCAGTGTTGACGGCCCCGTTCAGGAGAAATATCAGAGCTGGAACAAATACAGAGATCGTTTACGGCCCACACTGAGCCAGTCAAGCTTTTAAATTACTGGGAACGCCTTCAAGTCTTGAACATGTACTCACTGGAGCGGAGGAGAGAGAGGTACATGATAATATATACCTCGAAGGTACTCGAGGGCTTGGTCCCAAATCTACACACTGCCGTAACAACATACTGGAGTGAGAGATATGGGAGGAAGTGCAGAATAAACACAGTGAAGAGCAGGGGCGCAGTGAGCACAATAAGAGAACACTGTGTCAACATTCGTGGTGCGGTGGGGACGATATGAGATCCTGTCTGTAATAAAATTGGTAGAATTACCGACAATATGTAAGGTACGGCTTTGTCAAGCCGTAACGGCTTGACAAAGCTCCTGGAGGGCGAAACGTTGCCACAATAAAATGTTACATTAGTTGCACTTGTGTCCTTTTACTTTACAGATCCTGTCTGAACGTTACAGGAACACATACGCAACCACTAACAATCCTACCTGAGTGTTACAAGCAACCCCTGGGTATTTTGTATGTTGTGATCATGTCTCCGCTGATCTTATTTTCTGGTGCAATGAATGGAACGAATTCTGTGAGAGAGAGATGAGAGAGAGAGAGAGAGAGAGAGAGAGAGAGAGAGAGAGAGAGAGAGAGAGAGAGAGAGAGAGAGAGAGAGAGTGAAGGAGGTCGATATGCTCTCAAAATTCTCTCTTTCTCTCTGGCTTTACTTTAAAGTTATTGAGAATTATTATAATTGTTACCATTGCTGCTCTTATAATTAGATAATTAGCATATGACCTTACTTACTGTGACCTTACTGACCTTACTGTGACCTTACTAACCTTACTTACTGTGACCTTACTGACCTTAGTGTGTGAGTTAGTGGTTCGTCTCCCTCATAACTCCTCCATATGAACCCCCTTCCACCAATACTATTACCACAACTACCATTACCTACCACAACAACATACCACCACCAATACCCACTACCACCACCACTACAATCCACCACCACCACCACCTACCACTCCCCCAGACCTCCCCAATCAAGCACCACCACTCCAGTTTCTTCAGCCAGTTCCTGTGAGAGGATTTTTGGTTACCACAGCGTAAAATCCTGTGAGTGTCGCCCAATGGATTCCTTACCTGACGGACCTGTAAAGACAGGACCTGCTACAGGCTTAACCAGAACGTTGCAGAATGATTACCTGGAATGGTTCCAGGTTATCTGCATCCAGAATGATTCCCGGTTGTGAATTCCGGGTAAATTGGGAGACGTCACGCTATGTTTGTTGATTCCATTCCTTATAAGAACGAGAGAAAGGAGGAGCGCTGCAGGAGGTCTACTGGTTCATGCTAGGCAGGTCCAAGTCACCTACTGGCCCGTGCTAGGCAGGTCCAAGTCACCTGCTGGCCCATATTTGGCAGGTCCTTCTCAAACCCAAACCCACGAATAAAAATATTCGCCCAACACATTATCAATACCAGCCAAGAAATAAACTTTAATATACGCAAACTTGTGTGTTAAGTCGTTAGAACTGGAAGATTAAAGTGGACACAGGAACGACAGGAAGATTAAAGTGGACACAGGAACGACAGGAAGATTAAAGTGGACACAGGAACGACAGGAAGATTAAAGTGGACACTGGAACGACAGGAAGGTTAAAGTGGACACTGGAACGACAGGAAGATTAAAGTGGACACTGGAACGACAGGAAGATTAAAGTGGACACAGGAACGACAGGAAGATTAAAGTGGACACTGGAACGACAGGAAGATTAAAGTGGACACTGGAACGACAGGAAGATTAAAGTGGACACTGGAACGACAGGAAGATTAAAGTGGACACAGGAACGACAGGAAGATTAAAGTGGACACTGGAACGACAGGAAGATTAAAGTGGACACTGGAACGACAGGAAGATTAAAGTGGACACAGGAACGACAGGAAGGTTAAAGTGGACACTGGAACGACAGGAAGGTTAAAGTGGACACTGGAACGACAGGAAGGTTAAAGTGGACACTGGAACGACAGGAAGGTTAAAGTGGACACAGGAACGACAGGAAGGTTAAAGTGGACACTGGAACGACAGGAAGGTTAAAGTGGACACTGGAACGACAGGAAGGTTAAAGTGGACACAGGAACGACAGGAAGGTTAAAGTGGACATAGGAACGACAGGAAGGTTAAAATGGACACAGGAACGACAGGAAGGTTAAAGTGGACACTGGAACGACAGGAAGGTTAAAGTGGACACTGGAACGACAGGAAGATTAAAGTGGACACTGGAACGACAGGAAGGTTAAAGTGGACACTGGAACGACAGGAAGGTTAAAGTGGACACAGGAACGACAGGAAGGTTAAAGTGGACATAGGAACGACAGGAAGGTTAAAGTGGACACAGGAACGACAGGAAGGTTAAAGTGGACACTGGAACGACAGGAAGGTTAAAGTGGACACTGGAACGACAGGAAGGTTAAAGTGGACACAGGAACGACAGGAAGGTTAAAGTGGACACAGGAACGACAGGAAGGTTAAAGTGGACACAGGAACGACAGGAAGGTTAAAGTGGACACAGGAACGACAGGAAGGTTAAAGTGGACACAGGAACGACAGGAAGGTTAAAGTGGACACAGGAACGACAGGAAGGTTAAAGTGGACACAGGAACGACAGGAAGGTTAAAGTGGACACAGGAACGACAGGAAGGTTAAAGTGGACACAGGAACGACAGGAAGGTTAAAGTGAACACTGGAACGACAGGAAGGTTAAAGTGGACACAGGAACGACAGGAAGGTTAAAGTGGACACAGGAACGACAGGAAGGTTAAAGTGGACACTGGAACGACAGGAAGGTTAAAGTGGACACAGGAACGACAGGAAGGTTAAAGTGGACATAGGAACGACAGGAAGGTTAAAGTGGACACAGGAACGACAGGAAGGTTAAAGTGAACACAGGAACGACAGGAAGGTTAAAGTGGACATAGGAACGACAGGAAGGTTAAAGTGGACACAGGAACGACAGGAAGGTTAAAGTGGACACAGGAACGACAGAAAGGTTAAAGTGGACACTGGAACGACAGGAAGGTTAAAGTGAACACTGGAACGACAGGAAGGTTAAAGTGGACACTGGAACGACAGGAAGGTTAAAGTGGACACTGGAACGACAGGAAGGTTAAAGTGGACACTGGAACGACAGGAAGGTTAAAGTGAACACTGGAACGACAGGAAGGTTAAAGTGGACACTGGAACGACAGGAAGGTTAAAGTGGACACTGGAACGACAGGAAGGTAGATTAAAGTGGACACAAGAACGACAGGAAGGAAGATTAAAGTGGACACAGGAACGACAGGAAGGTTAAAGTGGACACTGGAACGACAGGAAGGTAGATTAAAGTGGACACAGGAACGACAGGAAGGTGAAAGTGGACACTGGAACGACAGAAAGGTAGATTAAAGTGGACACAGGAACGACAGGAAGGAAGATTAAAGTGGACACAGGAACGACAGGAAGGAAGATTAAAGTGGACACAGGAACGACAGGAAGGTTAAAGTGGACACTGGGACGAGGAAGGAAGATTAAAGTGGACACAGGAACGACAGGAAGGTTAAAGTGGACACTGGAACGACGGGAATGAAGATTAAAGTGGACACAGGAAGGTAGATTAAAGTAGACACAGGAACGACAGGAAGGTAGATTAAGGTGGACACAGGAACGACAGGAAGGTAGATTAAGGTGGACACAGGAACGACAGGAAGGTAGATTAAAGTAGACACAGGAACGACATGAAGGTTAAAGTGGACACAGGAACGACAGGAAGATTAAAGTGGACACAGGAACGACAGGAAAGGAGGTGGGAGTCAAGTAGATAGTACCTGGCTTAAAGGTAGGTAGTACCTAGCTGAAAGGTAGGTAGTACCTGGCTTAAATGTAGGTAGTACCTGGCTTAAATGTAGGTAGTAC
>NC_091298.1:68753557-68881057 GCF_038502225.1 Cherax quadricarinatus
TGTTGGTGAGACAGTATTGTGATGTTGGTGAGACAGTATTGTGATGTTGGTGAGACAGTATTGTGATGTTGGTGAGACAGTATTGTGATGTTGGTGAGACAGTATTGTGATGTTGGTGAGACAGTATTGTGATGTTGGTGAGACAATATTGTGGTGTTGGTGAGACAGTATTGTGATGTTGGTGAGACAGTATTGTGATGTTGGTGAGACAGTATTGTGATGTTGGTGAGACAGTATTGTGGTGTTGGTGAGACAGTATTGTGATGTTGGTGAGACAATATTGTGGTGTTGGTGAGACAGTATTGTGATGTTGGTGAGACAGTATTGTGATGTTGGTGAGACAGTATTGTGATGTTGGTGAGACAGTATTGTGATGTTGGTGAGACAGTATTGTGGTGTTGGTGAGACAGTATTGTGGTGTTGGTGAGACAGTATTGTGGTGTTGGTGAGACAGTATTGTGGTGTTGGTGAGACAGTATTGTGATGTTGGTGAGACAGTATTGTGATGTTGGTGAGACAGTATTGTGGTGTTGGTGAGACAGTATTGTGGTGTTGGTGAGACAATATTGTGGTGTTGGTGAGACAATATTGTGATGTTGGTGAGACAATATTGTGGTGTTGGTGAGACAATATTGTGGTGTTGGTGAGACAATATTGTGGTGTTGGTGAGACAGTATTGTGATGTTGGTGAGACAGTATTGTGGTGTTGGTGAGACAATATTGTGGTGTTGGTGAGACAGTATTGTGGTGTTGGTGAGACAGTATTGTGGTGTTGGTGAGACAGTATTGTGGTGTTGGTGAGACAGTATTGTGGTGTTGGTGAGACAATATTGTGGTGTTGGTGAGACAGTATTGTGGTGTTGGTGAGACAGTATTGTGGTGTTGGTGAGACAGTATTGTGGTGTTGGTGAGACAGTATTGTGGTGTTGGTGAGACAGTATTGTGGTGTTGGTGAGACAGTATTGTGGTGTTGGTGAGACAGTATTGTGGTGTTGGTGAGACAGTATTGTGGTGTTGGTGAGACAATATTGTGATGTTGGTGAGACAGTATTGTGGTGTTGGTGAGACAGTATTGTGATGTTGGTGAGACAATATTGTGGTGTTGGTGAGACAATATTGTGGTGTTGGTGAGACAATATTGTGATGTTGGTGAGACAGTATTGTGGTGTTGGTGAGACAGTATTGTGATGTTGGTGAGACAGTATTGTGGTGTTGGTGAGACAGTATTGTGATGGTGTTGGTGAGACAGTATTGTGATGGTGTTGGTGAGACAGTATTGTGATGGTGTTGGTGAGACAGTATTGTGATGGTGTTGGTGAGACAGTATTGTGATGGTGTTGGTGAGACAGTATTGTGGTGTTGGTGAGACAGTATTGTGGTGTTGGTGAGACAGTATTGTGGTGTTGGTGAGACAATATTGTGATGTTGGTGAGACAATATTGTGATGTTGGTGAGACAATATTGTGATGTTGGTGGGACAATATTGTGGTGTTGGTGAGACAATATTGTGATGTTGGTGAGACAATATTGTGATGTTGGTGAGACAGTATTGTGGTGTTGGTGAGACAGTATTGTGGTGTTGGTGAGACAGTATTGTGATGTTGGTGAGACAGTATTGTGGTGTTGGTGAGACAGTATTGTGATGTTGGTGAGACAATATTGTGATGTTGGTGAGACAGTATTGTGGTGGGACAATATTGTGGTGTTGGTGAGACAGTATTGTGATGTTGGTGAGACAGTATTGTGATGTTGGTGAGACAGTATTGTGGTGTTGGTGAGACAGTATTGTGGTGTTGGTGAGACAGTATTGTGGTGTTGGTGAGACAGTATTGTGGTGTTGGTGAGACAGTATTGTGGTGTTGGTGAGACAGTATTGTGATGTTGGTGAGACAGTATTGTGATGTTGGTGAGACAGTATTGTGGTGTTGGTGAGACAGTATTGTGGTGTTGGTGAGACAGTATTGTGGTGTTGGTGAGACAGTATTGTGATGTTGGTGAGACAGTATTGTGATGTTGGTGAGACAGTATTGTGGTGTTGGTGAGACAGTATTGTGGTGTTGGTGAGACAGTATTGTGGTGTTGGTGAGACAGTATTGTGGTGTTGGTGAGACAGTATTGTGGTGTTGGTGAGACAGTATTGTGGTGTTGGTGAGACAGTATTGTGGTGTTGGTGAGACAGTATTGTGATGTTGGTGAGACAGTATTGTGGTGTTGGTGAGACAGTATTGTGGTGTTGGTGAGACAGTATTGTGGTGTTGGTGAGACAGTATTGTGGTGTTGGTGAGACAGTATTGTGATGTTGGTGAGACAGTATTGTGATGTTGGTGAGACAGTATTGTGGTGTTGGTGAGACAGTATTGTGATGTTGGTGAGACAGTATTGTGATGTTGTTGGTGAGACAGTATTGTGATGTTGGTGAGACAGTATTGTGATGTTGTTGGTGAGACAGTATTGTGATGTTGGTGAGACAGTATTGTGATGTTGGTGAGACAGTATTGTGGTGTTGGTGAGACAGTATTGTGATGTTGGTGAGACAGTATTGTGGTGTTGGTGAGACAGTATTGTGGTGTTGGTGAGACAGTATTGTGATGTTGGTGAGACAGTATTGTGGTGGGACAATATTGTGGTGTTGGTGAGACAGTATTGTGGTGTTGGTGAGACAGTATTGTGATGTTGGTGAGACAGTATTGTGATGTTGGTGAGACAGTATTGTGATGTTGGTGAGACAGTATTGTGATGTTGGTGAGACAGTATTGTGATGTTGGTGAGACAGTATTGTGGTGTTGGTGAGACAGTATTGTGATGTTGGTGAGACAGTATTGTGATGTTGGTGAGACAGTATTGTGATGTTGGTGAGACAGTATTGTGGTGTTGGTGAGACAGTATTGTGGTGTTGGTGAGACAGTATTGTGATGTTGGTGAGACAGTATTGTGATGTTGGTGAGACAGTATTGTGATGTTGGTGAGACAGTATTGTGATGTTGGTGAGACAGTATTGTGATGTTGTTGGTGAGACAGTATTGTGATGTTGGTGAGACAGTATTGTGATGTTGTTGGTGAGACAGTATTGTGATGTTGTTGGTGAGACAGTATTGTGATGTTGGTGAGACAGTATTGTGATGTTGGTGAGACAGTATTGTGATGTTGGTGAGACAGTATTGTGATGTTGGTGAGACAGTATTGTGGTGTTGGTGAGACAGTATTGTGATGTTGGTGAGACAGTATTGTGATGTTGGTGAGACAGTATTGTGGTGTTGGTGAGACAGTATTGTGATGTTGGTGAGACAGTATTGTGGTGTTGGTGAGACAATATTGTGGTGTTGGTGAGACAGTATTGTGGTGTTGGTGAGACAGTATTGTGGTGTTGGTGAGACAGTATTGTGGTGTTGGTGAGACAGTATTGTGGTGTTGGTGAGACAGTATTGTGGTGTTGGTGAGACAGTATTGTGGTGTTGGTGAGACAGTATTGTGGTGTTGGTGAGACAGTATTGTGGTGTTGGTGAGACAGTATTGTGATGTTGGTGAGACAGTATTGTGGTGTTGTTGGTGAGACAGTATTGTGGTGTTGGTGGAACAATATTGTGGTGTTGGTGAGACAGTATTGTGGTGTTGGTGAGACAGTATTGTGGTGTTGGTGAGACAGTATTGTGGTGTTGGTGAGACAGTATTGTGGTGTTGGTGAGACAGTATTGTGGTGTTGGTGAGACAGTATTGTGGTGTTGGTGAGACAGTATTGTGGTGTTGGTGAGACAGTATTGTGGTGTTGGTGAGACAGTATTGTGGTGTTGGTGAGACAGTATTGTGATGTTGGTGAGACAGTATTGTGGTGTTGGTGAGACAGTATTGTGATGTTGGTGAGACAGTATTGTGGTGTTGGTGAGACAGTATTGTGATGTTGGTGAGACAGTATTGTGGTGTTGGTGAGACAGTATTGTGGTGTTGGTGAGACAGTATTGTGGTGTTGGTGAGACAGTATTGTGGTGTTGGTGAGACAGTATTGTGGTGTTGGTGAGACAGTATTGTGGTGTTGGTGAGACAGTATTGTGGTGTTGGTGAGACAGTATTGTGGTGTTGGTGAGACAGTATTGTGGTGTTGGTGAGACAGTATTGTGATGTTGGTGAGACAGTATTGTGATGGTGCTGGTGAGACAATATTGTGGTGTTGGTGAGACAGTATTGTGGTGTTGGTGAGACAGTATTGTGATGGTGCTGGTGAGACAATATTGTGGTGTTGGTGAGACAGTATTGTGATGTTGGTGAGACAGTATTGTGATGTTGGTGAGACAGTATTGTGATGTTGGTGAGACAGTATTGTGGTGTTGGTGAGACAGTATTGTGGTGTTGGTGAGACAGTATTGTGGTGTTGGTGAGACAGTATTGTGGTGTTGGTGAGACAGTATTGTGGTGTTGGTGAGACAGTATTGTGATGTTGGTGAGACAGTATTGTGGTGTTGGTGAGACAGTATTGTGGTGTTGGTGAGACAGTATTGTGATGTTGGTGAGACAGTATTGTGGTGTTGGTGAGACAGTATTGTGATGTTGGTGAGACAGTATTGTGGTGTTGGTGAGACAGTATTGTGGTGTTGGTGAGACAGTATTGTGGTGTTGGTGAGACAGTATTGTGATGTTGGTGAGACAGTATTGTGGTGTTGTTGGTGAGACAGTATTGTGGTGTTGGTGAGACAGTATTGTGGTGTTGGTGAGACAGTATTGTGGTGTTGGTGAGACAGTATTGTGGTGTTGGTGAGACAGTATTGTGGTGTTGGTGAGACAGTATTGTGGTGTTGGTGAGACAGTATTGTGGTGTTGGTGAGACAGTATTGTGGTGTTGGTGAGACAGTATTGTGGTGTTGGTGAGACAGTATTGTGGTGTTGGTGAGACAGTATTGTGGTGTTGGTGAGACAGTATTGTGGTGTTGGTGAGACAGTATTGTGGTGTTGGTGAGACAGTATTGTGGTGTTGGTGAGACAGTATTGTGATGTTGGTGAGACAGTATTGTGGTGTTGGTGAGACAGTATTGTGGTGTTGGTGAGACAGTATTGTGGTGTTGGTGAGACAGTATTGTGGTGTTGGTGAGACAGTATTGTGGTGTTGGTGAGACAGTATTGTGGTGTTGGTGAGACAGTATTGTGATGTTGGTGAGACAATATTGTGGTGTTGGTGAGACAGTATTGTGGTGTTGGTGAGACAGTATTGTGATGTTGGTGAGACAATATTGTGGTGTTGGTGAGACAGTATTGTGATGTTGGTGAGACAATATTGTGGTGTTGGTGAGACAGTATTGTGGTGTTGGTGAGACAGTATTGTGGTGTTGGTGAGACAGTATTGTGGTGTTGGTGAGACAATATTGTGGTGTTGGTGAGACAGTGTTGGTGAGACAGTATTGTGGTGTTGGTGAGACAGTATTGTGGTGTTGGTGAGACAGTATTGTGGTGTTGGTGAGACAATATTGTGATGTTGGTGAGACAATATTGTGATGTTGGTGAGACAGTATTGTGGTGCTGGTGAGACAGTATTGTGGTGTTGGTGAGACAGTATTGTGGTGTTGGTGAGACAGTATTGTGGTGTTGGTGAGACAGTATTGTGGTGTTGGTGAGACAGTATTGTGGTGTTGGTGAGACAGTATTGTGGTGTTGGTGAGACAGTATTGTGGTGTTGGTGAGACAGTATTGTGGTGTTGGTGAGACAGTATTGTGATGTTGGTGAGACAGTATTGTGATGTTGGTGAGACAGTATTGTGGTGTTGGTGAGACAGTATTGTGGTGTTGGTGGGACAATATTGTGGTGTTGGTGAGACAGTATTGTGGTGTTGGTGAGACAGTATTGTGGTGTTGGTGAGACAGTATTGTGATGTTGGTGAGACAGTATTGTGATGTTGGTGAGACAGTATTGTGGTGTTGGTGAGACAGTATTGTGATGTTGGTGAGACAGTATTGTGGTGTTGGTGAGACAGTATTGTGATGTTGGTGAGACAGTATTGTGATGTTGGTGAGACAGTATTGTGATGTTGGTGAGACAGTATTGTGATGTTGGTGAGACAGTATTGTGATGTTGGTGAGACAGTATTGTGATGTTGGTGAGACAGTATTGTGGTGTTGGTGAGACAGTATTGTGATGTTGGTGAGACAGTATTGTGATGTTGGTGAGACAGTATTGTGATGTTGGTGAGACAGTATTGTGATGTTGGTGAGACAGTATTGTGGTGTTGGTGAGACAGTATTGTGATGTTGGTGAGACAGTATTGTGATGTTGGTGAGACAGTATTGTGGTGTTGGTGAGACAGTATTGTGATGTTGGTGAGACAGTATTGTGGTGTTGGTGAGACAGTATTGTGGTGTTGGTGAGACAGTATTGTGATGTTGGTGAGACAGTATTGTGGTGTTGGTGAGACAGTATTGTGATGTTGGTGAGACAGTATTGTGGTGTTGGTGAGACAGTATTGTGATGTTGGTGAGACAGTATTGTGGTGTTGGTGAGACAGTATTGTGATGTTGGTGAGACAGTATTGTGGTGTTGGTGAGAGACAGTATTGTGATGTTGGTGAGACAGTATTGTGGTGTTGGTGAGACAGTATTGTGGTGTTGGTGAGACAGTATTGTGGTGTTGGTGAGACAGTATTGTGATGTTGGTGAGACAGTATTGTGATGTTGGTGAGACAGTATTGTGGTGTTGGTGAGACAGTATTGTGATGTTGGTGAGACAGTATTGTGATGTTGGTGAGACAGTATTGTGATGTTGGTGAGACAGTATTGTGGTGTTGGTGAGACAGTATTGTGATGTTGGTGAGACAGTATTGTGGTGTTGGTGAGACAGTATTGTGGTGTTGGTGAGACAGTATTGTGGTGTTGGTGAGACAGTATTGTGGTGTTGGTGAGACAGTATTGTGGTGTTGGTGAGACAGTATTGTGGTGTTGGTGAGACAGTATTGTGGTGTTGGTGAGACAGTATTGTGGTGTTGGTGAGACAGTATTGTGGTGTTGGTGAGACAGTATTGTGATGTTGGTGAGACAGTATTGTGGTGTTGGTGAGACAGTATTGTGGTGTTGGTGAGACAGTATTGTGATGTTGGTGAGACAGTATTGTGATGTTGGTGAGACAGTATTGTGGTGTTGGTGAGACAGTATTGTGGTGTTGGTGAGACAGTATTGTGGTGTTGGTGAGACAGTATTGTGGTGTTGGTGAGACAGTATTGTGATGTTGGTGAGACAGTATTGTGGTGTTGGTGAGACAGTATTGTGGTGTTGGTGAGACAGTATTGTGATGTTGGTGAGACAGTATTGTGATGTTGGTGAGACAGTATTGTGGTGTTGGTGAGACAGTATTGTGATGTTGGTGAGACAGTATTGTGATGTTGGTGAGACAGTATTGTGATGTTGGTGAGACAGTATTGTGATGTTGGTGAGACAGTATTGTGATGTTGGTGAGACAGTATTGTGATGTTGGTGAGACAGTGGTGTTGGTGAGACAGTATTGTGGTGTTGGTGAGACAGTATTGTGATGTTGGTGAGACAGTATTGTGGTGTTGGTGAGACAGTATTGTGGTGTTGGTGAGACAGTATTGTGATGTTGGTGAGACAGTATTGTGGTGTTGGTGAGACAGTATTGTGGTGTTGGTGAGACAGTATTGTGGTGTTGGTGAGACAGTATTGTGATGTTGGTGAGACAGTATTGTGATGTTGGTGAGACAGTATTGTGATGTTGGTGAGACAGTATTGTGGTGTTGGTGAGACAGTATTGTGATGTTGGTGAGACAGTATTGTGATGTTGGTGAGACAGTATTGTGATGTTGGTGAGACAGTATTGTGGTGTTGGTGAGACAGTATTGTGATGTTGGTGAGACAGTATTGTGGTGTTGGTGAGACAGTATTGTGGTGTTGGTGAGACAGTATTGTGGTGTTGGTGAGACAGTATTGTGGTGTTGGTGAGACAGTATTGTGATGTTGGTGAGACAGTATTGTGATGTTGGTGAGACAGTATTGTGATGTTGGTGAGACAGTATTGTGATGTTGGTGAGACAGTATTGTGGTGTTGGTGAGACAGTATTGTGATGTTGGTGAGACAGTATTGTGATGTTGGTGAGACAGTATTGTGGTGTTGGTGAGACAATATTGTGATGTTGGTGAGACAGTATTGTGGTGTTGGTGAGACAGTATTGTGGTGTTGGTGAGACAATATTGTGGTGTTGGTGAGACAGTATTGTGGTGTTGGTGAGACAATATTGTGGTGTTGGTGAGACAGTATTGTGGTGTTGGTGAGACAGTATTGTGGTGTTGGTGAGACAATATTGTGGTGTTGGTGAGACAGTATTGTGGTGTTGGTGAGACAGTATTGTGGTGTTGGTGAGACAGTATTGTGGTGTTGGTGAGACAGTATTGTGGTGTTGGTGAGACAGTATTGTGGTGTTGGTGAGACAGTATTGTGATGTTGGTGAGACAGTATTGTGGTGTTGGTGAGACAATATTGTGATGTTGGTGAGACAGTATTGTGGTGTTGGTGAGACAGTATTGTGGTGTTGGTGAGACAGTATTGTGGTGTTGGTGAGACAATATTGTGGTGTTGGTGAGACAATATTGTGGTGTTGGTGAGACAATATTGTGGTGTTGGTGAGACAATATTGTGGTGTTGGTGAGACAATATTGTGGTGTTGGTGAGACAGTATTGTGGTGTTGGTGAGACAGTATTGTGGTGTTGGTGAGACAGTATTGTGGTGTTGGTGAGACAGTATTGTGATGTTGGTGAGACAATATTGTGGTGTTGGTGAGACAGTATTGTGGTGTTGGTGAGACAGTATTGTGGTGTTGGTGAGACAGTATTGTGGTGTTGGTGAGACAGTATTGTGGTGTTGGTGAGACAGTATTGTGGTGTTGGTGAGACAGTATTGTGATGGTGCTGGTGGGACAATATTGTGGTGTTGGTGAGACAGTATTGTGGTGTTGGTGAGACAGTATTGTGGTGTTGGTGAGACAGTATTGTGGTGTTGGTGAGACAGTATTGTGATGGTGCTGGTGAGACAATATTGTGGTGTTGGTGAGACAGTATTGTGGTGTTGGTGAGACAGTATTGTGGTGTTGGTGAGACAGTATTGTGATGTTGGTGAGACAGTATTGTGATGGTGCTGGTGAGACAATATTGTGGTGGTGAGACAGTGTGTGTTGGTGGGACAATATTGTGGTGTTGGTGAGACAATATTGTGGTGTTGGTGAGACAGTATTGTGGTGTTGGTGAGACAGTATTGTGGTGTTGGTGAGACAGTATTGTGGTGTTGGTGAGACAATATTGTGGTGGTGCTGGTGGAACAATATTGTGGTGTTGGTGAGACAGTATTGTGGTGTTGGTGAGACAGTATTGTGGTGTTGGTGAGACAATATTGTGGTGTTGGTGAGACAGTATTGTGGTGTTGGTGAGACAGTATTGTGGTGTTGGTGAGACAGTATTGTGATGTTGGTGAGACAGTATTGTGGTGTTGGTGAGACAGTATTGTGGTGTTGGTGAGACAGTATTGTGGTGTTGGTGAGACAGTATTGTGGTGTTGGTGAGACAATATTGTGGTGTTGGTGGAACAATATTGTGGTGTTGGTGAGACAATATTGTGGTGTTGGTGAGACAATATTGTGGTGTTGGTGAGACAATATTGTGGTGTTGGTGAGACAATATTGTGGTGTTGGTGAGACAGTATTGTGGTGTTGGTGAGACAGTATTGTGGTGGTGCTGGTGGAACAATATTGTGGTGTTGGTGGAACAACTGTGTTATGGTAGGATCATCATTGTTCCAGCCAGAACTGACTTCTATTACTGGGGAGGTGAGGGGTCGAGGTGGGGGTCCAGGTGAGGAGTCTTGGTAGGGGTAGAGGTGGGGGGTAGAGGTGAGGGGTGGAGGTGGAGGCAACACTGTGAGTGTGGATGTAAGGGACATGAGGAAGTAGAGAGGGGTGGATCAAAATTGCGAGGGGAGGGGAGGAAGGGGGATGGAAGAAAGGGGAAGGGGAGGCGGGGGGAGCAATCAGCTAAGTGAGATCGTGACTAGAGAGAGAGATTAGTTAGTGGTCCCGTAACTCACTAACTTTCCCAAGCTCACTCACTCACTCACTTCCCCCCAAGCACACTCACTCACTTCACCCCAAGCACACTCACTTCCCCCCAAGCACACTCACTCACTTCCCCCCAAGCACACTCACTCACTTCCCCCCAAACACACTCACTCACTCACTCACTTCCCCCCAAGCACACTCACTCACTCACTTCCCCCCAAGCACACTCACTCACTCACTTCCCCCCAAGCACACTCACTCACTTCCCCCAAAACACACTCACTCACTCACTTCCCCCCAAGCACACTCACTCACTTCCCCCCAAGCACACTCACTCACTTCCCCACAAGCACACTCACTTCCCCACAAGCACACTCACTCACTTCCCCCAAGCACACTCACTCACTCACTTCCCCCCAAGCACACTCACTCACTCACTTCCCCCAAGCACACTCACTCACTCACTTCCCCCCAAGCACACTCACTCACTCACTTCCCCCCAAGCACACTCACTCACTCCCCCCCAAGCACACTCACTCACTCACTTCCCCCCAAGCACACTCACTTCCCCCAAGTACACTCACTCACTTCCCCCCAAGCACACTCACTCACTTCACCCCAAGCACACTCACTCACTTCCCCCCAAGCACACTCACTCACTTCCCCCAAGCACACTCACTCACTTCCCCCCAAGCACACTCACTCACTTCCCCCCAAGCACACTCACTCACTTCCCCCCAAGCACACTCACTCACTTCCCCCAAGCACACTCACTTCCCCCAAGCACACTCACTCACTTCCCCCCAAGCACACTCACTCACTTCCCCCCAAGCACACTCACTCACTTCCCCCAAGCACACTCACTTCCCCCAAGCACACTCACTCACTTCCCCCCAAGCACAATCACTCACTCACTTCCCCCCAAGCACACTCACTCACTTCCCCCCAAGCACACTCACTCACTTCCCCCCAAGCACACTCACTCACTCCCCCCCAAGCACACGCACTCCCTTCCCCCCAAGCACACTCACTCACTTCCCCCCAAGCACACTCACTCACTTACCCCCAAGCACACTCACTCACTTCCCCCCAAGCACACTCACTCACTTCCCCCAAGCACACTCACTCACTCACTTCTCCCCAAGCACACTCACTCACTTCCCCCAAGCACACTCACTTCCCCCAAGCACACTCACTCACTTACCCCCAAGCACACTCACTCACTTCCCCCCAAGCACACTCACTCACTTCCCCCAAGCACACTCACTTCCCCCAAGCACACTCACTCACTTCCCCCCAAGCACACTCACTCACTCACTTCCCCCCAAGCACACTCACTCACTTCCCCCCAAGCACACTCACTCACTTCCCCCCAAGCACACTCACTCACTTCCCCCCAAGCACACTCACTCCCCCCCAAGCACACTCACTCACTTCCCCCAAGCACACTCACTCACTTCCCCCAAGCACACTCACTCACTTCCCCCCAAGCACACTCACTCACTTCCCCCCAAGCACACTCACTCACTTCCCCCCAAGCACACTCACTCCCCCCCAAGCACACTCACTCACTTCCCCCCAAGCACACTCACTCACTTCCCCCCAAGCACACTCACTCACTTACCCCCAAGCACACTCACTCACTTCCCCCCAAGCACACACACTCACTTCCCCCAAGCACACTCACTCACTCACTTCTCCCTAAGCACACTCACTCACTTCCCCCAAGCACACTCACTCCCCCCCAAGCACACTCACTCGCTTCCCCCCAAGCACACTCACTCACTTCTCCCCAAGCACACTCACTCACTTCCCCCAAGCACACTCACTCACTTCCCCCCAAGCACACTCACTCCCTCCCAAGCACACTCACTCACTTCCCCCCAAGCACACTCACTCACTCACTTCTCCCCAAGCACACTCACTCACTTCCCTCAAGCACACTCACTCACTTCCCCCCAAGCACACTCACTCACTTCCCCCCAAGCACACTCACTCACTTACCCCCAAGCACACTCACTCACTTCCCCCCAAGCACACTCACTTCCCCCCAAGCACACTCACTCCCCCCCAAGCACACTCACTCACTTCCCCCCAAGCACACTCACTCACTTCCCCCCAAGCACACTCACTCACCCCCAAGCACACTCACTCACTTCCCCCCAAGCACACTCACTCACTTCCCCCAAGCACACTCACTCACTTCTCCCCAAGCACACTCACTCACTTCCCCCAAGCACACTCACTTCCCCCAAGCACACTCACTCACTTCCCCCCAAGCACACTCACTCACTTCCCCCAAGCACACTCACTCACTTCCCCCCAAGCACACTCACTCACTTACCCCCAAGCACACACACTTCCCCCCAAGCACAGTCACTCACTTCCCCCCAAGCACACTCACTCCCCCTCAAGCACACTCACTCACTTCCCCCCAAGCACACTCACTCACTTCCCCCCAAGCACACTCACTCACTTACCCCCAAGCACACTCACTCACTTCCCCCCAAGCACACTCACTCACTTCCCCCAAGCACACTCACTCACTCACTTCTCCCCAAGCACACTCACTCACTTCCCCCAAGCACACTCACTCCCCCCCAAGCACACTCACTCACTTCCCCCCAAGCACACTCACTCACTTCTCCCCAAGCACACTCACTCACTGCCCCCAAGCACACTCACTCACTTCCCCCCAAGCACACTCACTCCCTCCCAAGCACCCTCACTCACTTCCCCCCAAGCACACTCACTCACTCACTTCTCCCCAAGCACACTCACTCACTTCCCCCAAGCACACTCACTCACTTCCCCCCAAGCACACTCACTCCCCCCCAAGCACACTCACTCACTTCCCCCAAGCACACTCACTCCCCCCAAGCACACTCACTTCCCCCCAAATACACTCACTCACTCACTCCCCCCCAAGCACACTCACTCACTCACTCCCCCCCAAGCACACTCACTCACTCACTTTCCCCCAAGCACACTCACTCACTCACTTTCCCCCAAGCACACTCACTCACTCACTTCCCCCAAGCACACTCACTCCCCCCAAGCACACTCACTCACTCACTTCCCCCCAAGCACACTCACTCACTTCTCCCCAAGCACACTCACTTACTTCCTCCCAAGCACACTCACTCACTTCCCCCAGCACACTCACTCACTCACTTCCCCCCAAGCACACTCACTCACTTCCCCCCAAGCACACTCACTCACTTCCCCCAGCACACTCACTCACTCACTTCCCCCCAAGCACACTCACTTCCCCCCAAGCACACTCACTTCCCCCCAAGCACACTCACTTCCCCCCAAGCACACTCACTGCCCCCAAGCACACTCACTCACTCACTTCCCCCCAAGCACACTCACTCACTTCCCCCAGCACACTCACTCACTCACTTCCCCCCAAGCACACTCACTTCCCCCCAAGCACACTCACTTCCCCCCAAGCACACTCACTTCCCCCCAAGCACACTCACTCACTTCTCCCCAAGCACACTCACTTACTTCCTCCCAAGCACACTCACTCACTTCCCCCAGCACACTCACTCACTCACTTCCCCCCAAGCACACTCACTCACTCACTTCCCCCCAAGCACACTCACTCACTTCCCCCAGCACACTCACTCACTCACTTCCCCCCAAGCACACTCACTTCCCCCCAAGCACACTCACTTCCCCCCAAGCACACTCACTTCCCCCCAAGCACACTCACTCCCCCCAAGCACACTCACTCACTCACTTCTCCCCAAGCACACTCACTTACTTCCTCCCAAGCACACTCACTCACTTCCCCCAGCACACTCACTCACTCACTTCCCCCCAAGCACACTCACTCACTCACTTCCCCCCAAGCACACTCACTCACTTCCCCCAGCACACTCACTCACTCACTTCCCCCCAAGCACACTCACTTCCTCCCAAGCACACTCACTTCCCCCCAAGCACACTCACTTCCCCCCAAGCACACTCACTCCCCCCAAGCACACTCACTCACTCACTTCCCCCCAAGCACACTCACTCACTCACTTCCCCCCAAGCACACTCACTCACTCACTTCCCCCCAAGCACACTCACTCACTTCCCCCAGCACACTCACTCACTCACTTCCCCCCAAGCACACTCACTTCCCCCCAAGCACACTCACTTCCCCCCAAACACACTCACTTCCCCCCAAGCACACTCACTCCCCCCAAGCACACTCACTCACTTCCCCCAGCACACTCACTCACTCACTTCCCCCCAAGCACACTCACTTCCCCCCAAGCACACTCACTTCCCCCCAAGCACACTCACTTCCCCCCAAGCACACTCACTCCCCCCAAGCACACTCACTCACTCACTTCTCCCCAAGCACACTCACTTACTTCCTCCCAAGCACACTCACTCACTTCCCCCAGCACACTCACTCACTCACTTCCCCCCAAGCACACTCACTCACTCACTTCCCCCCAAGCACACTCACTCACTTCCCCCAGCACACTCACTCACTCACTTCCCCCCAAGCACACTCACTTCCTCCCAAGCACACTCACTTCCCCCCAAGCACACTCACTTCCCCCCAAGCACACTCACTCCCCCCAAGCACACTCACTCACTCACTTCCCCCCAAGCACACTCACTCACTCACTTCCCCCCAAGCACACTCACTCACTCACTTCCCCCCAAGCACACTCACTCACTTCCCCCAGCACACTCACTCACTCACTTCCCCCCAAGCACACTCACTTCCCCCCAAGCACACTCACTTCCCCCCAAACACACTCACTTCCCCCCAAGCACACTCACTCCCCCCAAGCACACTCACTCACTCACTTCCCCCCAAGCACACTCACTCACTCACTTCCCGCCAAGCACACTCACTCACTGTACACCTGTTCCTTGCTTCTGAACCATCTGTAGCAGTAACCTGAAACCCCTTGTCTCCACAACTTTAATTCACAACATAAGTCGAGATCCAAGAAAAAAAATATCGTGTGGGGAGAAAGTTAAAAGTCAATAATAATAATAATAATAATAATAATAATAATAATAATAATAATAATAATAATAATAATAATAATAATAATAATAATAATGTTTGTTTCTAGAGGTCCGTAATACAACTTGTACAGACCATAGCTAACATTATTCACATACTATAGAGTCCCTGGTTATGTAGAGCATTACCTGCCAGGGTGCCAGGGAAGGTGTCATGGTGCCAGCGAGGGTGTCAGGGGTGCCAGGGAGGATGTCAGAGGTGTCACGGAGGGTGCCAGGGAGAGTGTCAGGGTACCAGTGAGGGTGTCATGGTGCCAGCGAGGGTGTCAGGGGTGCCAGGGAGGGTGTCATATGAGCCAGGGAGGGTGTCAGTGGTGCCAGGAAGTGTCATGGTGCCAGCGACGGTGTCAGGGATTCCAGGGAGAGTATCAGATGAGCCAGGGAGGGTGTCAGTGGTGCCAGCAACGGTGTCAGGGGTGCCAGGGAGGGTATCAGATGATCCAGGGAGGGTGTCAGTGGTGCCAGGAAGTGTCATGGTGCCAGCGACGGTGTCAGGGGTGCCAGGGAGGATGTCAGAGGTGTCAGGGAGGGTGCCAGGGAGAGTGTCAGGGTACCAGCGAGGGTGTCAGGGTGCCAGATAGGGTGCCAGGGGTACCAGCGAGTGTCATGGTGCCAGGGAGAGTGTCAGAGTGCCAGTGAGGGAATTAGGGTGGAGGGTAAGGGTTCCAGGGAGAATACGGGTGCCTGGGAACTGAAACTGGATCAATGACGGCAGGAAAAATAATACTTAGAAGGAAATAGATGGCATTTGCCAGGTCCTGGTTGAGAGGTGGGGGGAGGGGTGATAGGTGGGATAGGGTGGGATAGGGAACTAGCTTACAGAGAGAGAGAAAGAGAGAAAGGAAAGATTTGTCTGGAAAAAGGAACATTGTGTCGTATCCTAGTTAGTATGGCCTCTCTTATGTAGAGGGTCTTAATATATACCAGTGTGGTCTTGAAGACCAGGTCTGTGGTCTTGAAGACCAGGTCTGTGGTCTTGAAGACCAGGTCTGTGGTCTTGAAGACCAGGTCTGTGGTCTTGAAGACCAGGTCTATGGTCTTGAAGACCAGGTCTATGGTCTTGAAGACCAGGTCTGTGGTCTTGAAGACCAGGTCTGTGGTCTTGAAGACCAGGTCTATGGTCTTGAAGACCAGGTCTATGGTCTTGAAGACCAGGTCTGTGGTCTTGAAGACCAGGTCTGTGGTCTTGAAGACCAGGTCTGTGGTCTTGAAGACCAGGTCTGTGGTCTTGAAGACCAGATCTGGTCTCTTAACAACGCATGTTGTACGAAGAAATACCTTGATTACATGATCATTGTTCAACTGAACAATAGGAAGATACTTTGTTCAGCAGAGAGTGAGGAGAGTGTTCCACGAGAATGTTCCACGACTCACAATACTGAGAAGTCTCTCCTTTAATTTAGAAAACGGTACGCGGGACTTCCCTTATTGCGTTTTCTTCAGCGGTAACTCCTCTAATTATGTTTTTCACACACACACACACACACACACACACACACACACACACACACACACACACACACACACACACACACACACACACACACACACACACACACACACATTGGAAGTTGAAGACACAAATGAGTCAGAGAGATAGTAGGAAGTATTTCTTCAGTCATAGAGTTGTAAGGCAGTGGAATAGCCTAGAAAATGACGTAGTGGAGGCAGGAACCATACACAGTTTTAAGACGAGGTTTGATAAAGCTCATGGAGCGGGGAGAGAGAGGGCCTAGTAGCAACCGGTGAAGAGGCGGGGCCAGGAGCTAGGACTCGACCCCTGCAACCACAAATAGGTGAGTACAAATAGGTGAGTACACACACACACGGGGCCAGGAGCTGAGTCTCGACCCTTGCAACCACAATTAGGTGAGTACACGCACACACACATGGATCCTGCCAGGATTCATTCATCATAGCTTCAAGCAGAGGTATGATAAAGCTTATGGTGCAGGGAGAGTGACCCAGTAGCGGCCAGTGAAGAGGCGGGGCCAGGAGCTATGACTCGACCCCTGGGAGGCAACCACAACTAGGTGAGTACACACATATATATATTTCTCTTTCTAACACCCACCCACCCACACGCCCATCCACAGGCACGCCCACCTTGCCTGTGAGTGGGTGCCAAGGAAGGCGTGGATATCACAGAGACCACAGTCCACTGTGGTCCCTGTGGTCCCTGTGGTCCACTGTGGTCCCTGTGGTCCACTGTGGTCCCTGTGGTCCACTGTGGTCCCTGTGGTCCACTGTGGTCCCTGTGGTCCACTGTGGTCCCTGTGGTCCACTGTGGTCCACTGTGGTCCCTGTGGTCCACTGTGGTCCCTGTGGTCCACTGTGGTCCCTGTGGTCCACTGTGGTCCACTGTGGTCCCTGTGGTCCACTGTGGTCCCTGTGGTCCACTGTGGTCCCTGTGGTCCACTGTGGTCCACTGTGGTCCCTGTGGTCCACTGTGGTCCCTGTGGTCCACTGTGGTCCACTGTGGTCCCTGTGGTCCACTGTGGTCCCTGTGGTCCACTGTGGTCCCTGTGGTCCACTGTGGTCCCTGTGGTCCACTGTGGTCCCTGTGGTCCACTGTGGTCCACTGTGGTCCCTGTGGTCCACTGTGGTCCCTGTGGTCCACTGTGGTCCCTGTGGTCCACTGTGGTCCCTGTGGTCCACTGTGGTCCCTGTGGTCCACTGTGGTCCCTGTGGTCCACTGTGGTCCACTGTGGTCCCTGTGGTCCACTGTGGTCCCTGTGGTCCACTGTGGTCCACTGTGGTCCCTGTGGTCCACTGTGGTCCCTGTGGTCCACTGTGGTCCCTGTGGTCCACTGTGGTCCCTGTGGTCCCTGTGGTCCACTGTGGTCCCTGTGGTCCACTGTGGTCCACTGTGGTCCCTGTAGTCCACTGTGGTCCCTGTGGTCCACTGTGGTCCACTGTGGTCCCTGTGGTCCACTGTGGTCCCTGTGGTCCACTGTGGTCCACTGTGGTCCCTGTGGTCCACTGTGGTCCCTGTGGTCCACTGTGGTCCCTGTGGTCCCTGTGGTCCACTGTGGTCCCTGTGGTCCACTGTGGTCCACTGTGGTCCCTGTGGTCCACTGTGGTCCCTGTGGTCCACTGTGGTCCACTGTGGTCCCTGTGGTCCACTGTGGTCCCTGTGGTCCACTGTGGTCCACTGTGGTCCCTGTGGTCCACTGTGGTCCCTGTGGTCCACTGTGGTCCCTGTGGTCCACTGTGGTCCCTGTGGTCCACTGTGGTCACTTTGACCATTTTTGGGTATCCTCTAGGTAATTTACACATACGTTGCTATATATGATAGTTTGTGTATGTGTATTATGTGTACCTAAATACACTTACACAGCCTGGAATAATGAATTAGACACGTATGTAACATCCAGGTATCTTGGAGACGTTTTGACAACCAGTGGTTATTATCAGTGTTGATAAAGCCAGATGTTGTCTTAAGTCTTCAGCTTGTCTGTATTTTATACCACTCATGTTTAGACAGTATGTGATATGACGGTCATGTTTTGTGTAGTGGCATCCCTTATTAGGACCTGTCTCTCTCTCCTGACCTGCCTCTTGTAGCCTGCCTCTCTCTCTCTCTCTCTCTCTCTCTCTCCCTCTCTCCCGACCTGCTTTTTGTAGCCTGCCTCTTGTAGCCTGCCTCTCCTGACCTGCTTAATGCTGCCTGTCGCTTGTGAGCATCCTTGTTCGTTACCGTCTGTTAAATGGCTGACATAATTCTTGTGAGAGGTCGTTAGCTAGGCAGCCGTGCACTCTCTCTCCGTGTGTCTTCCTCTCCAGAACTGGTAAACAAGATGCAAGAAATACTGAATAATCATGCGGATCATGCTAGCGTGTGTACACGAACACCGTCATGCTAGCGTGTGTACACGAACACAGTCATGCTAGCGTGTGTACACGAACACAGTCATGCTAGCGTGTGTACACGAACACAGTCATGCTAGCATATCCACACAAACGCCAGGCTGACAAAAGGACTTTGGTCTATAACTTGCGAAGAAGTGTTCCCACACAGTGTTCCCACACAGTGTTCCCACACAGTGTTACCATACAGTGTTTCCACACAGTATTACACACAGTATTACTAAACAGTATTATCACACAGTATTACCATGCCTTCAATATACGACACCATACGACGCCCCTTCCTTCCTTCCTTCCTTCCTTGGATCTCATGAAAATCTTCGTGGATGTGAATAGACCTCAATTGAGTTGCTGTGGCTGTCACCTTGTGTTGTCCACCCACACTACTGTACTGAAGGCAAGGGAGGGCAGGTAGGTAGGCAGGGGGAGGGCAGGTAGGTAGGCAGGGGGAGGGCAGGTAGGTAGGCAGGGGAGGGCAGGTAGGTAGGCAGGCAGGGGAGGACAGGTAGGTAGGTGACCAGAGACAGGGAGGGTTGGCAGAGAGGGAAGGGTAAGTAGGTAGACAGGCAGGCAGAGGTGAGGAGAGACAGGGAAGCTGGCAGGGAAGGGGCGTAGGCAGGGAGGGGAGGGTTGGCAGAAAGAGGAGGGTAGGTGGGAAGGCAGGGAGGGAAGGGTAGGTATAGAGGGTAGGGAGGGAGGGAGGCAAGGGTGGTTAGAAGAAAAGGAGCGGGGTCAGAGTGTATGATGAAAGGGTATTTAGAAAAAGAGAGGAGGGAGGCTGAGAAGGATGGAGGGAAGATGAGAAGAAGGTTGGATTACTCCTCTCTCTCTTTCTCTGTCTCTATCTCTGTCACTGTCTGTCTCTGTCTCTGTCTCTCTGTCTCTCTGTCTCTGTCTGTCTGTCTGTCTGTCTGTCTGTCTCTCTCTCTCTCTCTCTCTCTCTCTCTCTCTCTCTCTCTCTCTCTCTCTCTCTCTCTCTCTCTCTCTCTCTCTCTCTCTCTCTCTCTCTCTCTCTCTCTCTCTCTCTCTCTCTCTCTCTCTCTCTCTCTCTCTCTCCCTCTCTCTCTCTCTCTCTCTCTCTCTCTCTCTCTCTCTCTCTATATATCTCTCTCTCTCTCTCTCTCTCTCTCTCTCTCTCTCTCTCTCTCAAGGTTGTCTTCCTAACCTCCTTCCTTATGTATGATGGGAGGCTGTTCAACAGTCTTGGGCCCCTGACACTGAGGCCTCTGGATCTCTCAGAACTACCCTCGTCTGCTAAACTTCTGCAACTCCCTTTCTCTCTCTCTCTCTCTCTCTCACCAAGACATTGTCCACCTCTCAGCACAAGTTCCGAGATTCTCTCCGGACTTTTTAAGATTACGGTAACATTTTTCCATATCGCCTCGGGGCTTCCCAAGACTACCTTGGCATCTTCCAGATTCCCAGAGCACTTCCGGACTTCCTGGAATACTTCAGACTCAATATTTCTACAGTCCTATGGGATATTACTCTCGCCAGAGCACTGCAGAATACCCCGGGATCTTCCAGACTTACTCAGTGTTTCCATAATCTCTGGAGATGTGTATATGCGGTATAAAATACCATATATATACACATCTCTCGGTAAATATGTATGTATGATATACAATACGTACAATGTCTGGGTATCTTTATTTGTAGACGTTTCGCCGACCATTGGCTTTATCAGTACAATATAAGGACATAATCTAGAGAAATATACACAAAAAATGAGGTAATCAATCTCTCATCCTGAGGGACTGATCACCTCAAATACTTTTCCCCAAGGTTGATGGACTGATTACATCATCGTTATTCCACTGCTACTGCTTCTGCCTCTGTATTTGACTGAAGAAGTCTACTGTGTAGGACAGACGTTTCAACAATAAAGGTACCCAACTGTTGCACATGTTTCTTAATCATCAAATGGTCGATATTTTATACCATTATCAGCAACACTAGTGATACCTTATTTCTCCTGCTAAACAAAGTAATTACGAAGTCTCCGGCTGACACATTTGCTTGACCGTCGTCACTACACACCTTGATAGTCATCTTAGTTGTTTGGTATATTGTATTCTCTGTTGTAATGTGTGTGTGTATGTGTGAACCTTGATGATCCTCACTGTAGGTGCGTGAGTTGGGTGTGGGTCTGGGAGCCGGGCTGGGCTGGGTGCTGGACACACCACCTTCCCACTCCTGACAATTTTCCTCTCAACCTACTTATTGTTGCCCTTGTAACATTACACAGCTTCTGAAGAAGAACGTGTGCGAATCCGAAAAGCCTCGAACTAGGATTTTTCCATCTCGTAGTAACTCGTTTTACATAATTTGGACCGTCTTGATCAATAACAACACTGCGACTAGTCAAGGAGTCGAACCCATACTAGTCGCAGTGTTGTTATTGATCAATACCACCTGTTTGTGGGTACAATAATATAAAATGCTATTCGTTGTACTAGTACACCAAACAGGGAGTAGAATGAAATTAGCCTAGAGTCATCCACACCAACGTATGTCCTTGGGTAGCGAGTACAACATCCAGTTCCACTGGATGCGTTACTCTTAGGAATTGTGTGGTCCCGTGGATTAAGGCGTCATGAGTTTTCGCCCACCATGAGGCCGGCCACAGCAGCATAGGTTCGACTCCTTGACTAGTCGCAGTGTTGATAAGTATATTAAATATATATATATATATATATATATATATATATATATATATATATATATATATATATATATATATATATATATATATATATATATATATATAACACTGATCTCTGGCTGAAGGAGACTCGAACCTACGAACCTTGGAACAAGGTACGCAGTGCTTTACCAATCTACCCCACACTGGACCAATACCTTGGAGTCCAGCTTGCGCTAGACTTTGATCCAAGGCAGCCAGCTTTCAGGGAGAAGGCTTACAGCTTTTCATCTCATCCCCTGCATGCATCAGCCTTACTAGAGATTTTAATAATGCAAGGAATTCGCAAGAACAGGCTCTTGCGAATTCCTTGCATATATATATATATATATATATATATATATATATATATATATATATATATATATATATATATATATATATATATATATATATATATATATAATTACTGGTCAGGCCGCAGGAGCCGTATAACTCCTGAAACAAGTCACGGGTAAACCACAGGTAAAGTCCACCTGAGCTCTTCTAAAAGGCCTTCAGAAAAAGTTCTGAAAACTTTGAGGGAAACCCACGTTCAAAGTTTATTTCTGGGAAAACTTTTCTATACGTTTTCAAAATTTCTAAGCTTTCTTCCTAATGATTCTGGGATTTTTGCTAAAGTGCTTCCCAGACTTGGGGAAGTTTTGGGGAAAGTGCTGAAGAAATGTGTTGGACCTTCCAGGTGGTATAAGACTGAACCAGCATCTTCAAGACTTAGTCTTGGACCTTCCAGGTGGTATAAGACTGAACCAGCGTCTTCAAGACTTAGTCTTGGACCTTCCAGGTGGTATAAGACTGAACCAGCATCTTCAAGACTTAGTCTTGGACCTTCCAGGTGGTATAAGACTGAACCAGCATCTTCAAGACTTAGTCTTGGACCTTCCAGGTGGTATAAGACTGAACCAGCGTCTTCAAGACTTAGTCTTGGACCTTCCAGGTGGTATAAGACTGAACCAGCGTCTTCAAGACTTAGTCTTGGACCTTCCTGACAGTGTACGTTATTAGTGTAAGTTATTGACAAGCCTTGAAGGCTCACCCACTTTGATTAGCGACTCACTAAGTCATTGATTAGAGAATCACTGAGTCGTGGGAGTCACGAAGCACAAGCCTTGGATAATCTCCTCTCTCCCTTCCTCCTCCCCTGTCTCTCTCTCTCTCTCTCTCTCTCTCCCTCCTGTCTTACTCCCTCTCCCCTCCATCACAACCTTGATAGAGGACCGGATGATGTATCTCAACACTGAGTTTTGATCATTTGTTTTGAGAGGAAGTTGTGCAAGTTGACTTACTCTTGTGTTGATCTCAGCACTTACCTCGTTAGTTAGTTAGTTACCGTTTTGTCCTAGGCATATGCCGATTAGACACTAGGCCTGTTGTATATGCGCGCGTGCGTGTGTGTGTGTGTGTGTGTGTGTGTGTGTGTGTGTGTGTGTGTGTACTCACCTAGTTGAGGTTGCGGGGGTCGAGTCCGAGCTCCTGGCCCCGCCTCTTCACTGATCGCTACTAGGTCACTCTCCCTGAGCCGTGAGCTTTATCATACCTCTGCTTAAAGCTATGTATGGATCCTGCCTCCACTACATCGCTTCCCAAACTATTCCACTTACTGACTACTCTGTGGCTGAAGAAATACTTCCTAACATCCCTGTGATTCATCTGTGTCTTCAGCTTCCAACTGTGTCCCCTTGTTACTGTGTCCAATCTCTGGAACATCCTGTCTTTGTCCACCTTGTCAATTCCTCTCAGTATTTTGTATGTCGTTATCATGTCCCCCCTATCTCTCCTGTCCTCCAGTGTCGTCAGGTTGATTTCCCTTAACCTCTCCTCGTAGGACATACCTCTTAGCTCTGGGACTAGTCTTGTTGCAAACCTTTGCACTTTCTCTAGTTTCTTTACGTGCTTGGCTAGGTGTGGGTTCCAAACTGGTGCCGCATACTCCAATATGGGCCTAACGTATACGGTGTACAGGGTCCTGAACGATTCCTTATTAAGATGTCGGAATGCTGTTCTGAGGTTTGCTAGGCGCCCATATGCTGCAGCAGTTATTTGGTTGATGTGCGCTTCAGGAGATGTGCCTGGTGTTATACTCACCCCAAGATCTTTTTCCTTGAGTGAGGTTTGTAGTCTCTGACCCCCTAGACTGTACTCCGTCTGCGGCCTTCTTTGCCCTTCCCCAATCTTCATGACTTTGCACTTGGTGGGATTGAACTCCAGGAGCCAATTGCTGGACCAGGTCTGCAGCCTGTCCAGATCCCTTTGTAGTTCTGCCTGGTCTTCGATCGAGTGAATTCTTCTCATCAACTTCACGTCATCTGCAAACAGGGACACCTCAGAGTCTATTCCTTCCGTCATGTCGTTCACAAATACCAGAAACAGCACTGGTCCTAGGACTGACCCCTGCGGGACCCCGCTGGTCACAGGTGCCCACTCTGACACCTCGCCACGTACCATGACTCGCTGCTGTCTTCCTGACAAGTATTCCCTGATCCATTGTAGTGCGTGTGTGTGTGTGTGTGTGTGTGTGTGTGTGTGTGTGTGTGTGTGTGTGTGTGTCTGTGTGTGTCTGTGTGTGTATGTGTGTGTAGTTTAATGCTTCGTGTCAGTCTCTTTTTTTAAAAAAAATGGGACTACATTTGCTGTCTGCCATACCTCAGGTAGTCGTCCTGTGTTCAAGATTGTTGTTAGGGGTACACATAGCGCCTCTGCTTCCTCTCTCAGGACCCATGGAGAGATGTTATCCGGTCCCATCGCCTTTGAGGTATCTAGCTCGCTCAGCAGCCTCTTCACTTCTTCCTCGGTTGTGTGTATTGTGTCCAACACTTGATGGTGTACCCCACCTCTCTTTCTGGAGCCCCTTCTGTCTCCTCTGTGAACACTTCTTTGAATCTCGTGTTGAGTTCCTCACATACTTCACGGTCGTTTCTTGTGATCTCCCCTCCTTCCTTCCTTAGCCTGATTACCTGATCCTTGACTAGTGTTTTCCTGCTGACGTGGCTGTACAACACCTTCGGGTCAAATTTGGCTTTCGCTGCTACGTCATTTTCGTATTGTCATTGGTCCTCCCTTCATACCTCTGTATATTCATTTCTGGCTCTACGACTGCTCTCCTTATTCTCCTGGGTCCTTTGTGTATGTTTGTGTGTGTGTGGAGGGGAGGGTTGGTGTTGCTGTGTTTGTGTAGTGGTAGTATGGTGGTAGTAGTGGTGGTAGTAGTAGTAGTAGTAGCAGTTATAAAGGTGTGTGGCCAGCAGAGAAGGTTGGCCAGGTGCTTCTTGTCATATTGACAGCTGTCTGACCTCCCTTTCCCTCCCCGTCTCCCTCCCCTTCCCACCTTCCACCTCCCTTCCCTTCCCCTCCCCATCCCCCTCCCACCTCCCCTCCTAACTCTGGATAAGCAGTAATGGATGTGTGTGTGTGTGTGTGTGTGTGTGTGTGTGTGTGTGTGTGTGTGTGTGTGTGTGTGTGTGTGTGTGTGTGTGTGTGTGTGTGTGTGTATGTGCGTGTGTTGTGTGTGCGGCTCTGTCGCCTTGGATTACCACGAAGGCGTGAGGAAGGGGGGAGGGAGGAGGGGGCTCCGTGTACTTACCTATCTGGGGGAAGGGGGGTCGAGTCACGGCTCCTGGGCCCCTCCCACAACCACCATCCTGGTATAGCCTGGGACTCAAAGTCAGGCAGTGTCGTACCTGCTCTTGATGCTGTGTGTCCACTCTTCTATCCACCTCATTAACGTTGCTATTATTATATTATTATTATGGACTCAGGGTTTAGCGCTTACAAGGGAATATAATAATGATAAAGGAAGGTACCTGGCCAGGTAGGGCCATGTACCTGGCCAGGTAGGGCCATGTACCTGGCCAGGTAGGGCCATGTACCTGGTCAGGTAGGTCCATGTACCTGGTCAGGTAGGGCCATGTACCTGGTCAGGTAGGGCCATGTACCTGGTCAGGTAGGGCCATGTACCTGGTCAGGTAGGGCCATGTACCTGGTCAGGTAGGGCCATGTACCTGGTCAGGTAGGGCCATGTACCTGGTCAGGTAGGGCCATGTACTTGGTCAGGTAGGGCCATGTGCCTGGCCAGGTAGGGCCATGTACCTGGTCAGGTAGGGCCATGTACCTGGTCAGGTAGGGCCATGTACCTGGTCAGGTAGGGCCATGTACCTGGTCAGGTAGGGCCATGTACCTGGTCAGGTAGGGCCATGTACCTGGTCAGGTAGGGCCATGTACCTGGTCAGGTAGGGCCATGTACCTGGTCAGGTAGGGTCATGTACCTGGCCAGGTAGGGCCATGTACCTGGTCAGGTAGGGCCATGTACTTGGCCAGGTTGGGCCATGTATCATTATTAGATAAAATTTGCAACCTTAAATTCTGGAGGCTGAGTAAGAATTTGTGAATTATCCCAGGTGATAAATTATGGTGGTGGTGATGGAGAGTGAGGGAGGGAGGTGATGCTGGAGAGTGAGGGAGGGAGGTGATGCTGGAGAGTGAGGGAGGGAGGTGGTGATGGAGAGTGAGGGAGGGAGGTGGTGCTGGAGAGTGAGGGAGGGAGGTGGTGATGGAGAGTGAGGGAGGGAGGTGATGCTGGAGAGTGAGGGAGGGAGGTGGTGCTGGAGAGTGAGGGTGGGAGGTGGTGATGGAGAGTGAGGGAGGGAGGTGGTGATGGAGAGTGAGGGAGGGAGGGAGGTGGTGATGGAGAGTGAGGGAGGGAGGTGATGCTGGAGAGTGAGGGAGGGAGGTGGTGATGGAGAGTGAGGGAGGGAGGTGGTGCTGGAGAGTGAGGGAGGGAGGTGATGCTGGAGAGTGAGGGAGGGAGGTGATGCTGGAGAGTGAGGGAGGGAGGTGGTGCTGGAGAGTGAGGGAGGGAGGTGGTGATGGAGAGTGAGGGAGGGAGGTGATGCTGGAGAGTGAGGGAGGGAGGTGGTGCTGGAGAGTGAGGGAGGGAGGTGGTGATGGAGAGTGAGGGAGGGAGGTGATGCTGGAGAGTGAGGGAGGGAGGTGATGCTGGAGAGTGAGGGAGGGAGGTGGTGCTGGAGAGTGAGGGAGGGAGGTGGTGATGGAGAGTGAGGGAGGGAGGTGATGCTGGAGAGTGAGGGAGGGAGGTGGTGATGGAGAGTGAGGGAGGGAGGTGGTGATGGAGAGTGAGGGAGGGAGGTGATGCTGGAGAGTGAGGGAGGGAGGTGGTGATGGAGGGTGAGGGAGGGAGGTGATGATGGAGAGTGAGGGAGGGAGGTGGTGCTGGAGAGTGAGGGAGGGAGGTGGTGATGGAGAGTGAGGGAGGGAGGTGATGCTGGAGAGTGAGGGAGGGAGGTGGTGCTGGAGAGTGAGGGAGGGAGGTGGTGATGGAGAGTGAGGGAGGGAGGTGATGCTGGAGAGTGAGGGAGGGAGGTGGTGCTGGAGAGTGAGGGAGGGAGGTGGTGATGGAGAGTGAGGGAGGGAGGTGATGCTGGAGAGTGAGGGAGGGAGGTGGTGATGGAGAGTGAGGGAGGGAGGTGGTGATGGAGAGTGAGGGAGGGAGGTGATGCTGGAGAGTGAGGGAGGGAGGTGGTGATGGAGAGTGAGGGAGGGAGGTGATGATGGAGAGTGAGGGAGGGAGGTGGTGATGGAGAGTGAGGGAGGGAGGTGATGCTGGAGAGTGAGGGAGGGAGGTGGTGATGGAGAGTGAGGGAGGGAGGTGGTGATGGAGAGTGAGGGAGGGAGGTGGTGATGGAGAGTGAGGGAGGGAGGTGGTGATGGAGAGTGAGGGAGGGAGGTGATGATGGAGAGTGAGGGAGGGAGGGAGGTGGTGATGGAGAGTGAGGGAGGGAGGTGGTGATGGAGAGTGAGGGAGGGAGGTGGTGATGGAGAGTGAGGGAGGGAGGTGATGATGGAGAGTGAGGGAGGGAGGTGGTGATGGAGAGTGAGGGAGGGAGGTGGTGATGGAGAGTGAGGGAGGGAGGTGGTGATGGAGAGTGAGGGAGGGAGGTGATGCTGGAGAGTGAGGGAGGGAGGTGGTGATGGAGAGTGAGGGAGGGAGGTGGTGATGGAGAGTGAGGGAGGGAGGTGGTGATGGAGAGTGAGGGAGGGAGGTGGTGATGGAGAGTGAGGGAGGGAGGTGATGATGGAGAGTGAGGGAGGGAGGGAGGTGGTGATGGAGAGTGAGGGAGGGAGGTGGTGATGGAGAGTGAGGGAGGGAGGTGGTGATGGAGAGTGAGGGAGGGAGGTGATGATGGAGAGTGAGGGAGGGAGGTGGTGATGGAGAGTGAGGGAGGGAGGTGATGATGGAGAGTGAGGGAGGGAGGTGTTGATGGAGAGTGAGGGAAGGAGGTGATGCTGGAGAGTGCGGGAGGGAGGTGGTGATGCTGGAGAGTGAGGGAGGGAGGTGGTGATGGAGAGTGAGGGAGGGAGGTGGTGATGGAGAGTGAGGGAGGGAGGTGGTGATGGAGAGTGAGGGAGGGAGGTGATGATGGAGAGTGAGGGAGGGAGGGAGGTGGTGATGGAGAGTGAGGGAGGGAGGTGGTGATGGAGAGTGAGGGAGGGAGGTGGTGATGGAGAGTGAGGGAGGGAGGTGGTGATGGAGAGTGAGGGAGGGAGGTGATGATGGAGAGTGAGGGAGGGAGGGAGGTGGTGATGGAGAGTGAGGGAGGGAGGTGGTGATGGAGAGTGAGGGAGGGAGGTGATGATGGAGAGTGAGGGAGGGAGGGAGGTGGTGATGGAGAGTGAGGGAGGGAGGTGGTGATGGAGAGTGAGGGAGGGAGGTGGTGATGGAGAGTGAGGGAGGGAGGTGATGCTGGAGAGTGAGGGAGGGAGGTGGTGATGGAGAGTGAGGGAGGGAGGTGGTGATGGAGAGTGAGGGAGGGAGGTGGTGATGGAGAGTGAGGGAGGGAGGTGGTGATGGAGAGTGAGGGAGGGAGGTGATGATGGAGAGTGAGGGAGGGAGGGAGGTGGTGATGGAGAGTGAGGGATGTTGGTGTTGATGGAGAGTGAGGGAGGGAGGTGGTGATGGAGAGTGAGGGAGGGAGGTGATGCTGGAGAGTGAGGGAGGGAGGTGGTGATGGAGAGTGAGGGAGGGAGGTGGTGATGGAGAGTGAGGGAGGGAGGTGGTGATGGAGAGTGAGGGAGGGAGGTGATGGGAGAGTGATGGAGAGTGAGGGAGGGAGGTGGTGATGGAGAGTGAGGGAGGGAGGTGGTGATGAGAGTGAGAGAGTGAGGGAGGGGAGAGGGAGGTGGTGATGGAGAGTGAGGGAGGGAGGTGGTGATGGAGAGTGAGGGAGGGAGGTGGTGATGGAGAGTGAGGGAGGGAGGTGATGATGGAGAGTGAGGGAGGGAGGTGGTGATGGAGAGTGAGGGAGGGAGGTGTTGATGGAGAGTGAGGGAGGGAGGTGGTGATGGAGAGTGAGGGAGGGAGGTGATGCTGGAGAGTGAGGGAGGGAGGTGGTGATGGAGAGTGAGGGAGGGAGGTGATGATGGAGAGTGAGGGAGGGAGGTGGTGATGGAGAGTGAGGGAGGGAGGTGATGATGGAGAGTGAGGGAGGGAGGTGGTGATGGAGAGTGAGGGAGGGAGGTGATGATGGAGAGTGAGGGAGGGAGGTGGTGATGGAGAGTGAGGGAGGGAGGTGGTGATGGAGAGTGAGGGAGGGAGGTGGTGATGGAGAGTGAGGGAGGGAGGTGGTGATGGAGAGTGAGGGAGGGAGGTGGTGATGGAGAGTGAGGGAGGGAGGTGGTGATGGAGAGTGAGGGAGGGAGGTGGTGATGGAGAGTGAGGGAGGGAGGTGGTGATGGAGAGTGAGGGAGGGAGGTGGTGATGGAGAGTGAGGGAGGGAGGTGGTGATGGAGAGTGTGGGAGGGAGGTGATGCTGGAGAGTGAGGGAGGGAGGTGGTGATGGAGAGTGAGGGAGGGAGGTGATGATGGAGAGTGAGGGAGGGAGGTGGTGATGGAGAGTGAGGGAGGGAGGTGATGCTGGAGAGTGAGGGAGGGAGGTGATGATGGAGAGTGAGGGAGGGAGGTGATGCTGGAGAGTGAGGGAGGGAGGTGGTGATGGAGAGTGAGGGAGGGAGGTGATGATGGAGAGTGAGGGAGGGAGGTGGTGATGGAGAGTGAGGGAGGGAGGTGATGCTGGAGAGTGAGGGAGGGAGGTGGTGATGGAGAGTGAGGGAGGGAGGTGATGATGGAGAGTGAGGGAGGGAGGTGGTGATGGAGAGTGAGGGTGGGTGGTGTTGCTGGAGAGTGAGGGAGGGAGGTGGTGATGGAGAGTGAGGGAGGGAGGTGATGATGGAGAGTGAGGGAGGGAGGTGGTGATGGAGAGTGAGGGAGGGAGGTGGTGATGGAGAGTGAGGGAGGGAGGTGGTGATGGAGAGTGAGGGAGGGAGGTGGTGATGGAGAGTGAGGGAGGGAGGTGGTGATGGAGAGTGAGGGAGGGAGGTGATGATGGAGAGTGAGGGAGGGAGGTGATGCTGGAGAGTGAGGGAGGGAGGTGGTGATGCTGGAGAGTGAGGGAGGGAGGTGGTGATGGAGAGTGAGGGAGGGAGGTGATGCTGGAGAGTGAGGGAGGGAGGTGGTGATGGAGAGTGAGGGAGGGAGGTGATGATGGAGAGTGAGGGAGGGAGGTGGTGATGGAGAGTGAGGGAGGGAGGTGGTGATGGAGAGTGAGGGAGGGAGGTGGTGATGGAGAGTGAGGGAGGGAGGTGATGCTGGAGAGTGAGGGAGGGAGGTGGTGATGGAGAGTGAGGGAGGGAGGTGATGCTGGAGAGTGAGGGAGGGAGGTGGTGATGGAGAGTGAGGGAGGGAGGTGATGCTGGAGAGTGAGGGAGGGAGGTGGTGATGGAGAGTGAGGGAGGGAGGTGATGCTGGAGAGTGAGGGAGGGAGGTGGTGATGGAGAGTGAGGGAGGGAGGTGATGCTGGAGAGTGAGGGAGGGTGGTGGTGATGCTGGAGAGTGAGGGAGGGAGGTGGTGATGGAGAGTGAGGGAGGGAGGTGGTGATGGAGAGTGAGGGAGGGAGGTGATGATGGAGAGTGAGGGAGGGAGGTGGTGATGGAGAGTGAGGGAGGGAGGTGGTGATGGAGAGTGAGGGAGGGAGGTGGTGATGGAGAGTGAGGGAGGGAGGTGGTGATGGAGAGTGAGGGAGGGAGGTGGTGATGGAGAGTGAGGGAGGGAGGTGGTGATGGAGAGTGAGGGAGGGAGGTGGTGATGGAGAGTGAGGGAGGGAGGTGGTGATGGAGAGTGAGGGAGGGAGGTGGTGATGGAGAGTGAGGGAGGGAGGTGGTGATGGAGAGTGTGGGAGGGAGGTGATGCTGGAGAGTGAGGGAGGGAGGTGGTGATGGAGAGTGAGGGAGGGAGGTGATGATGGAGAGTGAGGGAGGGAGGTGGTGATGGAGAGTGAGGGAGGGAGGTGATGATGGAGAGTGAGGGAGGGAGGTGATGATGGAGAGTGAGGGAGGGAGGTGATGCTGGAGAGTGAGGGAGGGAGGTGGTGATGGAGAGTGAGGGAGGGAGGTGATGATGGAGAGTGAGGGAGGGAGGTGGTGATGGAGAGTGAGGGAGGGAGGTGATGCTGGAGAGTGAGGGAGGGAGGTGGTGATGGAGAGTGAGGGAGGGAGGTGATGATGGAGAGTGAGGGAGGGAGGTGGTGATGGAGAGTGAGGGAGGGAGGTGATGCTGGAGAGTGAGGGAGGGAGGTGGTGATGGAGAGTGAGGGAGGGAGGTGATGATGGAGAGTGAGGGAGGGAGGTGGTGATGGAGAGTGAGGGAGGGAGGTGGTGATGGAGAGTGAGGGAGGGAGGTGGTGATGGAGAGTGAGGGAGGGAGGTGGTGATGGAGAGTGAGGGAGGGAGGTGGTGATGGAGAGTGAGGGAGGGAGGTGATGATGGAGAGTGAGGGAGGGAGGTGATGCTGGAGAGTGAGGGAGGGAGGTGGTGATGCTGGAGAGTGAGGGAGGGAGGTGGTGATGGAGAGTGAGGGAGGGAGGTGATGCTGGAGAGTGAGGGAGGGAGGTGGTGATGGAGAGTGAGGGAGGGAGGTGATGATGGAGAGTGAGGGAGGGAGGTGGTGATGGAGAGTGAGGGAGGGAGGTGGTGATGGAGAGTGAGGGAGGGAGGTGGTGATGGAGAGTGAGGGAGGGAGGTGAGGGAGAGTGAGGGAGGGAGGTGGTGATGGAGAGTGAGGGAGGGAGGTGATGCTGGAGAGTGAGGGAGGGAGGTGGTGATGGAGAGTGAGGGAGGGAGGTGATGCTGGAGAGTGAGGGAGGGAGGTGGTGATGGAGAGTGAGGGAGGGAGGTGATGCTGGAGAGTGAGGGAGGGAGGTGGTGATGGAGAGTGAGGGAGGGAGGTGATGCTGGAGAGTGAGGGAGGGAGGTGGTGATGCAGATTGATGGAGGTAGGTGATGGGAGAGTGAGGGAGAGGAGGGAGGTGGTGATGGAGAGTGAGGGAGGGAGGTGGAGAGTGAGGGAGGGAGGTGATGCTGGAGAGTGAGGGAGGGAGGTGGTGATGGGAGAGTGAGGGAGGGAGGTGGTGATGGAGAGTGAGGGAGGGAGGTGGTGATGGAGAGTGAGGGAGGGAGGTGATGATGGAGAGTGAGGGAGGGAGGTGGTGATGGAGAGTGAGGGAGGGAGGTGATGCTGGAGAGTGAGGGAGGGAGGTGGTGATGCTGGAGAGTGAGGGAGGGAGGTGGTGATGGAGAGTGAGGGAGGGAGGTGGTGATGGAGAGTGAGGGAGGGAGGTGATGATGGAGAGTGAGGGAGGGAGGTGGTGATGGAGAGTGAGGGAGGGAGGTGATGATGGAGAGTGAGGGAGGGAGGTGGTGATGCTGGAGAGTGAGGGAGGGAGGTGGTGATGGAGAGTGAGGGAGGGAGGTGGTGATGGAGAGTGAGGGAGGGAGGTGGTGATGGAGAGTGAGGGAGGGAGGTGGTGATGGAGAGTGAGGGAGGGAGGTGGTGATGGAGAGTGAGGGAGGGAGGTGATGATGGAGAGTGAGGGAGGGAGGTGGTGATGGAGAGTGAGGGAGGGAGGTGATGCTGGAGAGTGAGGGAGAGGTGATGGGAGGGTGGTGGTGTTGATGGAGAGTGAGGGAGGGAGGTGGTGATGGAGAGTGAGGGAGGGAGGTGGTGATGGAGAGTGAGGGAGGGAGGTGGTGATGGAGAGTGAGGGAGGGAGGTGATGATGGAGAGTGAGGGAGGGAGGTGGTGATGGAGAGTGAGGGAGGGAGGTGATGATGGAGAGTGAGGGAGGGAGGTGGTGATGGGAGAGTGAGGGAGGGAGGTGGTGATGGAGAGTTAGGGAGGGAGGTGATGATGGAGAGTGAGGGAGGGAGGTGATGATGGAGAGTGAGGGAGGGAGGTGATGATGGAGAGTGAGGGAGGGAGGTGCTGATGGAGAGTGAGGGAGGGAGGTGATGATGGAGAGAGAGGGAGGGAGGTGGTGATGTGATGGAGAGTGAGGAGGGAGGTGGTGATGGAGAGTGAGGGAGGGAGGTGATGATGGAGAGTGAGGGAGGGAGGTGATGATGGAGAGTGAGGGAGGGAGGTGATGGAGAGTGAGGGAGGGAGGTGTTGATGGAGAGTGAGGGAGGGAGGTGGTGATGAGAGTGAGGGAGGGAGGTGATGATGGAGAGTGAGGGAGGGAGGTGGTGATGGAGAGTGAGGGAGGGAGGTGATGATGGAGAGTGAGGGAGGGAGGTGATGATGGAGAGTGAGGGAGGGAGGTGGTGATGGAGAGTGAGGGAGGGAGGTGGTGATGGAGAGTGAGGGAGGGAGGTGATGCTGGAGAGTGAGGGAGGGAGGTGGTGATGGAGAGTGAGGGAGGGAGGTGATGATGGAGAGTGAGGGAGGGAGGTGGTGATGGAGAGTGAGGGAGGGAGGTGGTGATGGAGAGTGAGGGAGGGAGGTGATGATGGAGAGTGAGGGAGGGAGGTGATGATGGAGAGTGAGGGAGGGAGGTGGTGATGGAGAGTGAGGGAGGGAGGTGGTGATGGAGAGTGAGGGAGGGAGGTGGTGATGGAGAGTGAGGGAGGGAGGTGATGATGGAGAGTGAGGGAGGGAGGTGGTGATGGAGAGTGAGGGAGGGAGGTGGTGATGGAGAGTGAGGGAGGGAGGTGGTGATGGAGAGTGAGGGAGGGAGGTGGTGATGGAGAGTGAGGGAGGGAGGTGATGATGGAGAGTGAGGGAGGGAGGTGGTGATGGAGAGTGAGGGAGGGAGGTGATGCTGGAGAGTGAGGGAGGGAGGTGATGCTGGAGAGTGAGGGAGGGAGGTGGTGATGGAGAGTGAGGGAGGGAGGTGGTGATGGAGAGTGTGGGAGGGAGGTGATGCTGGAGAGTGAGGGAGGGAGGTGGTGATGGAGAGTGAGGGAGGGAGGTGGTGATGGAGAGTGTGGGAGGGAGGTGGTGATGGAGAGTGAGGGAGGGAGGTGGTGATGGAGAGTGTGGGAGGGAGGTGGTGATGGAGAGTGAGGGAGGGAGGTGGTGATGGAGAGTGAGGGAGGGAGGGAGGTGGTGATGGAGAGTGAGGGAGGGAGGTGGTGATGGAGAGTGTGGGAGGGAGGTGGTGATGGAGAGTGAGGGAGGGAGGTGGTGATGGAGAGTGAGGGAGGGAGGTGGTGATGGAGAGTGAGGGAGGGAGGTGGTGATGGAGAGTGTGAGAGAGAGGTGTTGGTGGTAGCTTTAGTGAAGCTAGCCTGACTCTACCTGGAGGGTATTCTGGGAGTCAACGCCCCCACCACCCGGTCCATGACCAGGCCTCCTGGTGGATCAGGGCCTCATCAACCAGGCTGTTACTGCTGGTCGCACGTAATCCAACGTACGAACCACAGCCCTGCTGATGCGGCACTGACTTTAGGTATCTGTCCAGCTCCCTCTTGAAGACAACCAGAGGTCTACTGGTAATGCCCCTTATGGCTGGTGGGAGGCTGTTGAACAGTCTTGGGCCCCGGACACTTATGGTGTTTTCTCATAGTGTACCAACTGGGACCAGGTAAACCATGTCCTAAACGAAACATGTTGGGAAGATGTCTTAAATGACATGGATCCAAACAAGTGCCTTGAAAGGATCAACTTCCTGGTAGCCGAAGCATGTTCTAGGCATATTCCCCTAAGAAAGAAGAAGAGCAGGAGTAAACTGGAGAGAAAAAGACGCTCCCTCTACAGAAGACGACGAAGAGTCACTGAGCTCCTCAGGAGTGCTAGAATATCTGATACACGAAAGGAGGCGCTGACCAGGGAAGTGGAAACTATCGAACTTAAGCTAAATGACTCTTACAGGAACCAGGAGAGGCAGGAGGAGCTTAAAGCTATTAGTGAAATTGAAAGAAATTCAAAATATTTCTTTTCATATGCCAAAAACAAGGCAAATACCACATCTAGTATCGGGCCCTTACTCAGACAGGATGGGACTTACACAGATGACAACAAGGAAATGAGTGAAATATTGAAATCCCAGTACGACTCTGTATTTAGTGAACCACTAATCGGTCTGAGGATCGACGACCCAAATGATTTCTTCATGAATGAGCCTCAAAACTCCATAAATGTATGCCAGATTTCAGACATTACCCTAACTCCGATAGATTTCGAAAAAGCCATTGACAACATGCCTATGCACTCAGCCCCGGGCCCAGACTCGTGGAACTCTGTTCTCATTAAGAACTGCAAGAAACCCCTCTCGCGTGCCCTAAGTACACTATGGAGGAGGAGCTTGGACATGGGTGAAATTCCACAGTCACTTAAAACAACGGATATAGCCCCACTCCATAAAGGTGGCAGAAAAGCCAGAAAGAGTGCTAAGAAGCAGGATTGCAAATCACCTGGATTCCCAAAATCTGCACAATCCAGGGCAACATGGGTTCAGGGCAGGTCGCTCCTGCCTCTCACAACTACTGGATCACTATGACATGGCCTTGGATGCACTGGAAGAAAATCAGAATGCAGATGTAATATACACAGACTTTGCAAAAGCATTTGACAAATGCGATCATGGCGTAATAGCCCATAAAATACGTGCTAAAGGAATAACTGCGAAAGTGGGGAGATGGATCTTCAACTTCCTAACAAATCGAACACAAAGAGTAGTGGTCAACAGAGTTAAATCGGAGGCTGCCATAGTGAAGAGCTCTGTTCCACAAGGCACAGTACTCGCCCCCATCTTATTCCTTATCCTCATATCAGACATAAACAGAGATATACATCACAGCACCGTATCATCCTTTGCGGATGATACTAGGATCTGCATGAGGCAGTCATCTGCTGAGGACGCGGTTAACCTCCAAGAAGATATAAACAAAGTTTTCCAGTGGACAACGGTAAACAATATGATGTTCAATGAGGACAAATTCTAACTACTCCGTTATGGAAAACTGGAGGAGATAATAACTAGAACAGAGTATACTACTGACTCCGGCCATACAATAGAGCGGAAAAATAATGTAAGGGACCTGGGAGTAGTAATGTCTGAGGATCTCACTTTCAAGGATCACAACAGTGCCACGATCGCACGTGCAAAGAAAATGATAGGATGGATAATGAGAACTTTCAAAACGAGAGATGCCAAGCCCATGATGATCCTTTTCAAATCACTTGTTCTCTCTAGGCTGGAATACTGCTGTACATTAACATCTCCATTCAAAGCAGGTGAAATCGCAGATCTAGAGAGTGTACAGAGATCCTTTACTGCACGTATAAGTTCTGTCAAGCACCTTAACTACTGGGAACGCTTGGAAGCACTTGACTTGTACTCGTTGGAACGCAGGAGGGAGAGATATATCATAATCTACACTTGGAAAATCTTGGAAGGAATGGTCCCAAATCTGCACACAGAAATCACTCCCTACGAAAGTAAAAGACTGGGCAGGCGATGCAAAATGCCCCCAATAAAAAGTAGGGGCGCCATTGGTACACTAAGGGAAAACACCATAAGTGTCCGGGGCCCAAAACTGTTCAACAGCCTCCCATCAAGCATTAGGGGAATTGCCAATAAACCCCTGGCTGCCTTCAAGAGAGAGTTGGACAGATACCTAAAGTCGGTGCCGGATCAGCCGGGCTGTGGCTCGTACGTTGGACTGCGTGCGGCCAGCAGTAACAGCCTAGTTGATCAGGCCCTGATCCATCGGGAGGCCTGGTCATGGACCGGGCCGCGGGGGCGTTGATCCCCGGAATAACCTCCAGGTAACCTCCAGGTAACCAGTGGTGCCCCTACTTTTCACTGGGGGTATGTTGCATCGCCTGCCAAGGCTTTTGCTTTCATAGGGAGTGATTTCTGTGTGTAGATTAGCGACCTGTCCCTCCAGAATCTTCCAGGTGTAGATTATGATATATCTCTCTCGCCTACGCTCCAGTGAGTACAAGTCAAGTGCTTCCAAGCGTTCCCAGTAGTTAAGGTGTTTGATGGAAGTTATACGTGCAGTAAAGGTTCTCTGTACATTCTTTAGATCTGCAATTTCACCTGCCTGGAATGTTGATGTTAATGTACAGCAGTATTCCAGCCTAGAGAGAACAAGTGATTTAAAAAGGATCATCACTGGCTTAGCATCTCTTGTCTTGAATGTTCTCATTATCCATCCTGTCAGTTTCCTGGCAAATGTGGTTGTGGCACTGTTGTGATCCTTCAAGGTGAGGACTTCGGACATTAACACTCCCAGGTCCCTCACACTACTTTTCTGTAGTGTTAGTAACCATTTCACCAGTCGCCGGGGAGGGGAGGGGAAGGGGAAGGGGAAGGGGAAGGGGGACAGTAATGGAGTGAGATAGAGGAGGATGCACAGCTTTTTACACAGTTTGAAGAACAAGTACGAAAGGGGTTAATAATGCAGGTGATGTAAAGTGGTGGGACCAGGAGCTGAGACTCAGTGCAGACTGTCATTGCTGGAGCAGTGATAGATACTGCTCCAACAGTGACAGTCACTGCTCCAACAGTGACAGTCACTGCTCCAACAGTGAGTCACTGCTCCAACAGTGACAGTCACTGCTCCAACAGTGACAGTCACTGCTCCAACAGTGACAGTCACTGATCCAGCAGTGACAGTCACTGCTCCAACAGTGACAGTCACTGCTCCAACAGTGACAGTCACTGCTCCAGCAGTGACAGTCACTGCTCCAACAGTGACAGTCACTGCTCCAACAGTGACAGTCACTGCTCCAACAGTGACAGTCACTGCTCCAACAGTGACAGTCACTGCTCCAACAGTGACAGTCACTGTTCCAACAGTGACAGTCACTGCTCCAACAGTGACAGTCACTGCTCCAACAGTGACAGTCACTGTTCCAACAGTGACAGTCACTGCTCCAACAGTGACAGTCACTGCTCCAACAGTGACAGTCACTGCTCCAACAGTGACAGTCACTGCTCCAACAGTGACAGTCACTGCTCCAACAGTGACAGTCACTGCTCCAACAGTGACAGTCACTGCTCCAACAGTGACAGTCACTGCTCCAACAGTGACAGTCACTGCTCCAACAGTGACAGTCACTGTTCCAACAGTGACAGTCACTGCTACAACAGTGACAGTCACTGCTCCAGCAGTGACAGTCACTGCTCCAACAGTGACAGTCACTGCTCCAACAGTGACAGTCACTGCTCCAACAGTGACTGTCACTGCTGGAGCAGTGACTGTCACTGCTGGAGCAGTGACTGTCACTGTTGGAGCAGTGACAGTCACTGCTACAACAGTGACAGTCACTGCTCCAGCAGTGACAGTCACTGCTCCAACAGTGACAGTCACTGCTCCAACAGTGACAGTCACTGCTCCAACAGTGACATATCCTTGACTCTTCCTTTTTTCCGTTCTGGGTTTTTCAATTTGCTGTGTTGACGAACACCTCTCCCTCCCCCCTCCCTCCCCCCTCCCTCCCCCCTCTCTCCCCCTCCCCTCTCTCCCTCCCTCTCAATGTGATTGAGTCGCCGGGGAGGGGAGAAGAGGGGGCTGCTGATAGCAGGGCGGTGAGGTACGGATGATGGTGTACTGGAGGGGTGAGGAAGAGGGGAGAGGAAGAGGGGAGAGGGGAGAGGGAGAGGGGAGGGAGAAGTTAGTGATAGGTGTGCTGAAACATTGCCAAGAGTGTAAGTTTATTCATGTACAGGTATACATAATGCCCTCCAGGTATACCCCAGGTATACCTGATTACCAACCAGGATGACCCAAGAAAGTCAAAGTGACTTATTACCATTGTAGTCATTGTGGCATCTTAATAATTTAAACCTTGACATAATATAGTGTCCGAGGGTTGTTAACTAACCTGAAAAACTGCCATACGAGGCTCATTAAGGCTGCTTGTAACTTGTTCAACACCAGACTGATATTGAACAAGACTTGAACATACAGGAGAAGAATGTAACAGTAGGAGACCACGAGGTTCACTAGTGTGCCCAGCTTCTTGTACTCCTGCAGGATACCTCACGTTATGTGGCATCGGCAGCTGAGTGGCTTCAGGCATGTTGTCTCTTAGTGTACTCAAGGCTTATCATTAGAGGGATGTTGCACCGCCTGATGAGTCTTTTACTTTTGTAGGTAGTGATTTCCGTGTGTAGATTTGGGCCTATTCCCCTTTAGGATTTTCCAGGTGTAAATTATGAAGTATCTTTCTCGCCTGCGTTCCAGGGAGTACAAGTTAAGGGACTTCAGTAAGTGAAGTGCTTGACTGTACTTATACTTCCAGTGAAAGTTCTCTGTATATTCTCCAGGTAAGCAATTTCACCTGCCTTGAAAGGGGTCGTTAGTATAACAGCAGTATTCCAGCCTAGAGAGAACAAGTGATTTGAAGAGAATTATCATTGGGTTGGTATCCATTGTTTTGAAGGTTCTCATTATCCATCCCTTGTTTTGAAGGTTCTCATTATCCATCCCTTGTTTTGAAGGTTCTCATTATCCATCCCTTGTTTTGAAGGTTCTCATTATCCATCCCTTGTTCTGAAGGTTCTCATTATCCATCCCATGTTTTGAAGTTTCTCATTATCCATCCCTTGCTTTGAAGGTTCTCATTATCCATCCCATGTTTTGAAGTTTCTCATTATCAATCCCTTGTTTTGAAGGTTCTCATTATCTATCCCTTGTTTTGAAGGTTCTCATTATCCATCCCTTGTTTTGAAGGTTCTCATTATCCATCCCTTGTTTTGAAGGTTCTCCTTATCCATCCCTTGTTTTGAAGGTTCTCATTATCCATCCCTTGTTTTGAAGGTTCTCATTATCCATCCCTTGTTTTGAAGGTTCTCATTATCCATCCCTTGTTTTGAAGGTTCTCATTATCCATCCCTTGTTTTGAAGGTTCTCATTATCCGTCCCTTGTTTTGAAGGTTCTCATTATCCATCCCTTGTTTTGAAGGTTCTCATTATCCATCCCTTGTTTTGAAGGTTCTCATTATCCATCCTATCATTTTCCTGGCAAATGTCACACACATCTTTAATGCTGTAGTTACCATAGACGTCACACAAGATTGTTGTCTGACGAAGGCCAACACGAGAGGATGGCCCACGGTGTCCACACATCACATTCTTCTATCTGTCAACCCCCTCACTCTCCTCCCCGTCTCCCTGTCCCCAAACTGACATGATTACCACCCCTCCTCTCCCTTCTTCCTCCTCCCTTACCTTCAAGCCTCCCTGGCTTTTCCTCCTCCCACACCTCGTTCCACCATTCCATACTCTTATCACTACGTATGACATTTTTCATCTCTCTCTCTCTCTCTCTCTCTCTCTCTCTCTCTCTCTCTCTCTCTCTCTCTCTCTCTCTCTCTCTCTCTCTCTCTCTCCCTCAGGACGGGGCGGGTCATGTGCCGGGCGGAAATGAGTGTGTGGTAACTGGTTTAGTGGAGTTGGTGAAGGCAAGAAGGGAGCAGGACATGTCAGGCAGGGTGATGGCAGGGTTCCCAAGTGGAGAGGTATGGTAGGGAAGAATAGGAGAGGTAAAGAGATGAAAAGAGGTGAGGGGAAGGGGCAGGAGAAACATCATAACTAGATAAACATTATTTACGGCCCACATTGAACCAGTAAAGCACTTAAATTACTGGGAGCCCCATAAAGTCTTAAACATGTACTCCCTGGAACGGAGGAGAGAGAGATACACGATAATATATACCTGGAAAGTACTCGACACACTGCCATATGTAAATAACGCAGATTATGTAAAAAAAATGTAAATAACGTAAATTGTGTAAATATAACAGCAGAAATCTCGTTATTAATATAGTGTAAATTGTGTAAATGTAGAAAGTTGTGTAAATGTTGTAAATTAGAGTCAAGTGAGAGCAGGTGAAGCTGTCTTAATTGACGTAAATAACACAGTAACTTGTTACCTGGTATTGTAACAGTAACTTGTTACCTGGTATTGTAACAGTAACTTGTTACCTGGTATTGTAACAGTAACTTGTTACCTGGTATTGTAACAGTAACTTGTTACCTGGTATTGTAACAGTAACTTGTTACCTGGTATTGTAACAGTAACTTGTTACCTGGTATTGTAACAGTAACTTGTTACCTGGTATTGTAACAGTAACTTGTTACCTGGTATTGTAACAGTAACTTGTTACCTGGTATTGTAACAGTAACTTGTTACCTGGTATTATAACACAGTAACTTGTTACCTGGTATTATAACAGTAACTTGTTACCTGGTATTGTAACAGTAACTTGTTACCTGGTATTATAACACAGTAACTTGTTACCTGGTATTATAACAGTAACTTGTTACCTGGTATTATAACAGTAACTTGTTACCTGGTATTGTAACAGTAACTTGTTACCTGGTATTGTAACAGTAACTTGTTACCTGGTATTATAACACAGTAACTTGTTACCTGGTATTGTAACACAGTAACTTGTTACCTGGTATTGTAACACAGTAACTTGTTACCTGGTATTGTAACAGTAACTTGTTACCTGGTATTGTAACACAGTAACTTGTTACCTGGTATTGTAACAGTAACTTGTTACCTGGTATTATAACAGTAACTTGTTACCTGGTATTGTAACTGTAACTTGTTACCTGGTATTATAACACAGTAACTTGTTACCTGGTATTGTAACACAGTAACTTGTTACCTGGTATTGTAACACAGTAACTTGTTACCTGGTATTATAGCACAGTAACTTGTTACCTGGTATTATAACAGTATCTTGTTACCTGGTATTGTAACAGTAACTTGTTACCTGGTATTATAACAGTATCTTGTTACCTGGTATTGTAACAGTAACTTGTTACCTGGTATTGTAACAGTATCTTGTTACCTGGTATTATAACAGTATCTTGTTACCTGGTATTGTAACAGTAACTTGTTACCTGGTATTGTAACAGTATCTTGTTACCTGGTATTGTAACAGTAACTTGTTACATGGTATTGTAACAGTAACTTGTTACCTGGTATTGTAACTGTAACTTGTTACCTGGTATTATAACACAGTAACTTGTTACCTGGTATTGTAACACAGTAACCTGTTACCTGGTATTATAACAGTATCTTGTTACCTGGTATTGTAACAGTAACTTGTTACCTGGTATTATAACAGTATCTTGTTACCTGGTATTGTAACAGTAACTTGTTACCTGGTATTATAACAGTATCTTGTTACCTGGTGTTGTAACAGTAACTTGTTACCTGGTATTGTAACAGTATCTTGTTACGTGGTATTGTAACAGTAACTTGTTACCTGGTATTGTAACAGTAACTTGTTACCTGGTATTGTAACAGTAACTTGTTACCTGGTATTATAACACAGTAACTTGTTACCTGGTATTATAACAGTATCTTGTTACCTGGTATTGTAACAGTAACTTGTTACCTGGTATTATAACAGTAACTTGTTACCTGGTATTATAACAGTATCTTGTTACCTGGTATTGTAACAGTAACTTGTTACCTGGTATTATAACAGTATCTTGTTACCTGGTATTGTAACAGTAACTTGTTACCTGGTATTGTAACAGTAACTTGTTACCTGGTATTGTAACAGTAACTTGTTACCTGGTATTATAACACAGTAACTTGTTACCTGGTATTGTAACACAGTAACTTGTTACCTGGTATTATAACAGTATCTTGTTACCTGGTATTGTAACAGTAACTTGTTACCTGGTATTATAACAGTATCTTGTTACCTGGTATTGTAACAGTAACTTGTTACCTGGTATTATAACAGTATCTTGTTACCTGGTATTGTAACAGTAACTTGTTACCTGGTATTATAACAGTATCTTGTTACCTGGTATTGTAACAGTAACTTGTTACCTGGTATTATAACACAGTAACTTGTTACCTGGTATTGTAACACAGTAACTTGTTACCTGGTATTGTAACAGTATCTTGTTACCTGGTATTATAACAGTATCTTGTTACCTGGTATTGTAACAGTAATTTGTTACCTGGTATTATAACAGTATCTTGTTACCTGGTATTGTAACAGTAACTTGTTACCTGGTATTATAACAGTATCTTGTTACCTGGTATTGTAACAGTAACTTGTTACCTGGTATTATAACAGTATCTTGTTACCTGGTATTGTAACAGTAACTTGTTACCTGGTATTATAACAGTATCTTGTTACCTGGTATTGTAACAGTAACTTGTTACCTGGTATTATAACACAGTAACTTGTTACCTGGTATTGTAACACAGTAACTTGTTACCTGGTATTATAACAGTATCTTGTTACCTGGTATTGTAACAGTAACTTGTTACCTGGTATTATAACACAGTAACTTGTTACCTGGTATTGTAACACAGTAACTTGTTACCTGGTATTATAACAGTATCTTGTTACCTGGTATTGTAACAGTAACTTGTTACCTGGTATTATAACAGTAACTTGTTACCTGGTATTGTAACACAGTAACTTGTTACCTGGTATTATAACATTATCTTGTTACCTGGTATTGTAACAGTAACTTGTTACCTGGTATTATAACAGTATCTTGTTACCTGGTATTGTAACAGTATCTTGTTACCTGGTATTATAACAGTAACTTGTTACCTGGTATTATAACAGTAACTTGTTACCTGGTATTTTAACAGTATCTTGTTACCTGGTATTGTAACGCAGTAACTTGTTACCTGGTATTATAACAGTATCTTGTTACCTGGTATTGTAACAGTAACTTGTTACCTGGTATTATAACAGTATCTTGTTACCTGGTATTATAACAGTATCTTGTTACCTGGTATTGTAACAGTAACTTGTTACCTGGTATTATAACAGTAACTTGTTACCTGGTATTGTAACAGTAACTTGTTACCCGGTATTATAACGGTAACTTGTTACCTGGTATTGTAACGCAGTAACTTGTTACCTGGTATTATAACAGTATCTTGTTACCTGGTATTGTAACAGTAACTTGTTACCTGGTATTATAACAGTATCTTGTTACCTGGTATTGTAACAGTATCTTGTTACCTGGTATTGTAACAGTAACTTGTTACCTGGTATTATAACAGTATCTTGTTACCTGGTATTGTAACAGTAACTTGTTACCTGGTATTGTAACAGTAACTTGTTACCTGGTATTATAACAGTATCTTGTTACCTGGTATTGTAACAGTAACTTGTTACCTGGTATTGTAACAGTAACTTGTTACCTGATATTATAACAGTAACTTGTTACCTGGTATCGTAACAGTAACTTGTTACCTGGTATTATAACGGTAACTTGTTACCTGGTATTGTAACACAGTAACTTGTTACCTGGTATTATAACAGTATCTTGTTACCTGGTATTGTAACAGTAACTTGCTACCTGGTATTATAACAGTAACTTGTTACCTGGTATTATAACAGTATCTTGTTACCTGGTATTGTAACAGTAACTTGTTACCTGGTATTGTAACAGTATCTTGTTACCTGGTATTGTAACAGTAACTTGTTACCTGGTATTGTAACAGTAACTTGTTACCTGGTATTGTAACAGTAACTTGTTACCTGGTATTGTAACAGTAACTTGTTACCTGGTATTATAACAGTAACTTGTTACCTGGTATTGTAACAGTATCTTGTTACCTGGTATTGTAACAGTAACTTGTTACCTGGTATTATAACAGTATCTTGTTACCTGGTATTGTAACAGTAACTTGTTACCTGGTATTGTAACAGTAACTTGTTACCTGGTATTGTAACAGTAACTTGTTACCTGGTATTGTAACAGTAACTTGTTACCTGGTATTATAACAGTAACTTGTTACCTGGTATTGTAACAGTATCTTGTTACCTGGTATTGTAACAGTAACTTGTTACCTGGTATTATAACAGTATCTTGTTACCTGGTATTGTAACAGTAACTTGTTACCTGGTATTGTAACAGTAACTTGTTATCTGGTATTATAACAGTAACTTGTTACCTGGTATCGTAACAGTAACTTGTTACCTGGTATTATAACGGTAACTTGTTACCTGGTATTGTAACACAGTAACTTGTTACCTGGTATTATAACAGTATCTTGTTACCTGGTATTGTAACAGTAACTTGTTACCTGGTATTATAACAGTAACTTGTTACCTGGTATTATAACACAGTAACTTGTTACCTGGTATTATAACAGTAACTTGTTACCTGGTATTATAACAGTATCTTGTTACCTGGTATTATAACAGTAACTTGTTACCTGGTATCGTAACAGTAACTTGTTACCTGGTATTATAACAGTAACTTGTTACCTGGTATTGTAACAGTAACTTGTTACCTGGTATTATAACAGTAACTTGTTACCTGGTATTATAACACAGTAACTTGTTACCTGGTATTATAACAGTAACTTGTTACCTGGTATTATAACAGTAACTTGTTACCTGGTATCGTAACAGTAACTTGTTACCTGGTATTATAACGGTAACTTGTTACCTGGTATTGTAACACAGTAACTTGTTACCTGGTATTATAACAGTAGCTTGTTACCTGGTATCGTAAGTTACTTGTTACCTGGTATTATAACGGTAACTTGTTACCTGGTATTATAACGGTAACTTGTTACCTGGTATTGTAACACAGTAACTTGTTACCTGGTATTATAACACAGTAACTTGTTACCTGGTATTATAACACAGTAACTTGTTACCTGGTATTATAACACAGTAACTTGTTACCTGGTATTATAACACAGTAACTTGTTACCTTGTATTATAACAGTAACTTGTTACCTGGTATTATAACACAGTAACTTGTTACCTGGTATTATAACACAGTAACTTGTTACCTGGTATTATAACACAGTAACTTGTTACCTGGTATTATAACAGTAACTTGTTACCTGGTATTATAACACAGTAACTTGTTACCTGGTATTATAACAATAACTTGTTACCTGGTATTATAACAGTAACTTGTTACCTGGTATTTTAACACAGTAACTTGTTACCTGGTATTATAACACAGTAACTTGTTACCTGATATTATAACACAGTAACTTGTTACCTGGTATTATAACATTAACTTGTTACCTGGTATTATAACAGTAACTTGTTACCTGGTATTATAACAGTAACTTGTTACCTGGTATTATAACAGTAACTTGTTACCTGGTATTATAACACAGTAACTTGTTACCTGGTATTATAACAGTATCTTGTTACCTGGTATTATAACAGTATCTTGTTACCTGGTATTATAACACAGTAACTTCTTCCCTGGTATTATAACACAGTAACTTGTTACCTGGTATGATAACACAGTAACTTGTTACCTGGTATTATATCACAGTATCTTGTTACCTGGTATGATAGCACAGTATCTTGTTACCTGGTATTATAACAGTATCTTGTTACCTGGTATTATAACACAGTAACTTGTTACCTTGTATGATAGCATAGTAACTTGTTACCTGGTATTATAGCACAGTAACTTGTTACCTGGTATAATACAGTAACTTGTTACCTGGTATTATAACACAGTAACTTGTTACCTGGTATGATAACACAGTAACTTGTTACCTGGTATGATAACAGTAACTTGTTACCTGGTATTATAGCACAGTATCTTGTTACCTGGTATTATAACACAGTAACTTGTTACCTGGTATGATGGCACAGTAACTTTTTACCTGGTATTATAACACAGTATCTTGTTACCTGGTATTATAACACAGTAACTTGTTACCTGGTATTATAACACAGTAACTTGTTAACTGGTATTATAACACAGTAACTTGTTACCTGGTATTATAACACAGTAACTTGTTACCTGGTATGATAACACAGTAACTTGTTACCTGGTATTATAACACAGTAACTTGTTACCTGGTATGATAACACAGTAACTTGTTACCTGGTATTATAACACAGTAACTTGTTACCTGGTATTATAACACAGTAACTTGTTACCTGGTATTATAACACAGTAACTTGTTACCTGGTAATATAACAGTAACTTGTTACCTGGTATGATAGCACAGTATCTTGTTACCTGGTATTATAACACAGTAACTTGTTACCTGGTATTATAACACATTAACTTGTTACCTGGTATGATGGCACAGTAACTTGTTACCTGGTATTAAAACACAGTATCTTGTTACCTGGTATTATAACACAGTAACTTGTTACCTGGTATGATAGCACAGTAAGTTGTTACCTGGTATTATAACACAGTAACTTGTTACCTGGTATTATAACACAGTATCTTGTTACCTGGTATTATAACACAGTAACTTGTTACCTGGTATTATAACACAGTAACTTGTTACCTGGTATTATAACACAGTAACTTGTTACCTGGTATGATGGCACAGTAACTTGTTACCTGGTATTAAAACACAGTATCTTGTTACCTGGTATTATAACACAGTAACTTGTTACCTGGTATTATAACACAGTAACTTGTTACCTGGTATGATAGCACAGTAACTTGTTACCTGGTATTATAACACAGTAACTTGTTACCTGGTATTATAACACAGTAACTCGTTACCTGGTATTATAACACAGTAACTTGTTACCTGGTATGGTAGCACAGTAACTTGTTACCTGGTATTATGACAGTAATTTGTTACCTGGTATTATAACACGGTAACTTGTTACCTGGTATTATAACACAGTAACTTGTTACCTGGTATGATAGCACAGTAACTTGTTACCTGGTATTATAACACAGTAACTTGTTACCTGGTATGATAGCACAGTAACTTGTTACCTGGTATTATAACACAGTAACTTGTTACCTGGTATGATATCACAGTAACTTGTTACCTGGTATTATAACACAGTAACTTGTTACCTGGTATGATAGCACAGTAACTTGTTACCTGGTATTATAACTCAGTAACTTGTTACCTGGTATTATAACACAGTAACTTGATACCTGGTATGATAACACAGTAACTTGTTACCTGATATTATAACACAGTAACTTGTTTCCTGGTATTATAACACAGTAACTTGTTACCTGGTATGATAGCACAGTAACTTGTTACCTGGTATTATAACTCAGTAACTCGTTACCTGGTATTATAACACAGTAACTTGTTACCTGGTATTATAACACAGTAACTTGTTACCTGGTATTATAACACAGTAACTTGTTACCTGGTATGATAACACAGTAACTTGTTACCTTGTATTATAACACAGTAACTTGTTACCTGGTATTATAACACAGTAACTTGTTACCTGGTATGATAGCACAGTAACTTGTTACCTGGTATTATAACACAGTAACTTCTTACCTGGTATTATAACACAGTAACTTGTTACCTGGTAAGATAACACAGTAACTTGTTACCTGGTATTATAGCACAGTAACTTGTTACCTGGTATTATAACAGTAACTTGTTACCTGGTATTATAACACAGTAACTTGTTACCTGGTATTATAACACAGTAACTTATTACCTGGTATTATAAGACAGTATCTTGTTACCTGGTATTATAACACAGTAACTTGTTACCTGGTATTATAACACAGTAACTTGTTACCTGGTATTATAACACAGTAACTTATTACCTGGTATTATAAGACAGTATCTTGTTACCTGGTATTATAACGCAGTATCTTGTTACCTGGTATTATAACACAGTAACTTGTTACCTGGTATTATAACAGTAACTTGTTACCTGGTATGATAACACAGTAACTTGTTACCTGGTATTATAACACAGTAACTTGTTACCTGGTATTATAAAAGTAACTTGTTACCTGGTATGATAACACAGTAACTTGTTACCTGGTATTATAACACAGTAACTTGTTACCTGGTATTATAAAAGTAACTTGTTACCTGGTATGATAACACAGTAACTTGTTACCTGGTATTATAACACAGTAACTTGTTACCTGGTATTATAACACAGTAACTTGTTACCTGGTAATATAACACAGTATCTTGTTACCTGGTATTATAACACAGTAACTTGTTACCTGGTATTATAACGCAGTATCTTGTTACCTGGTATTATAACACAGTAACTTGTTACCTGGTATTATAACACAGTATCTTGTTACCTGGTATTATAACAGTAACTTGTTACCTGGTATGATTACACAGTAACTTGTTACCTGGTATTATAACACTAACTTGTTACCTGGTATTATAACGTAGTATCTTGTTACCTGGTATTATAACGTAGTATCTTGTTACCTGGTATTATAACATAGTATCTTGTTACCTGGTATGATAGCACAGTAACCTGTTACCTGATAGCCAACCTCAGCGTAATGACAGTAGATTGATGTGTGGTGGTGGTGATGCTAAGATAGTGGTGGTGGTGATGGTAAGATAGTGGTGGTGGTGATGCTAAGATAGTGCTGGTGGTGATGCTAAGATAGTGCTGGTGGTGATGCTAAGATAGTGGTGGTGGTGATGCTAAGATAGTGGTGGTGGTGATGCTAAGATAGTGGTGGTGGTGATGCTAAGATAGTGGTGGTGGTGATTCTAAGAGTGGTGGTTGTGATGCTAAGATAGTGGTGGTGGTGATGCTAAGATAGTGGTGGTTGTGATGCTAAGATAGTGGTGGTGGTGATGCTAAGATAGTGGTGGTTGTGATGCTAAGATAGTGGTGGTGGTGATGCTAAGATAGTGGTGGTGGTGATTCTAAGAGTGGTGGTTGTGATGCTAAGATAGTGGTGGTGGTGATGCTAAGATAGTGGTGGTGGTGATGCTAAGATAGTAGTGGTGGTGATGCTAAGATAGTGGTGGTGGTGAAGCTATGATAGTGGTGGTGGTGATGCTAAGATAGTGGTGGTGGTGATGCTAAGATAGTGGTGGTGGTGATGCTAAGATAGTGGTGGTGGTGATGCTAAGATAGTGGTGGTGGTGATGCTAAGATAGTGGTGGTGGTGATGCTAAGATAGTGCTGGTGGTGATGCTAAGATAGTGGTGGTGGTGATGCAAAGATAGTTGTGGTGGTGATGCTAAGATAGTGGTGGTGGTGATGCTAAGATAGTGGTGGTGGTGATGCTAAGATAGTGGTGGTGGTGATGCTAAGATAGTGGTGGTGGTGATGCTAAGATAGTGCTGGTGGTGATGCTAAGATAGTGCTGGTGGTGATGCTAAGATAGTGGTGGTGGTGATGCTAAGATAGTGGTGGTGGTGATGCTAAGATAGTGGTGGTGGTGATGCTAAGATAGTGGTGGTGGTGATTCTAAGAGTGGTGGTTGTGATGCTAAGATAGTGGTGGTGGTGATGCTAAGATAGTGGTGGTTGTGATGCTAAGATAGTGGTGGTGGTGATGCTAAGATAGTGGTTGTTGTGATGCTAAGATACTGGTGGTGGTGATGCTAAGATAGTGGTGGTGGTGATTCTAAGAGTGGTGGTTGTGATGCTAAGATAGTGGTGGTGGTGATGCTAAGATAGTGGTGGTGGTGATGCTAAGATAGTAGTGGTGGTGATGCTAAGATAGTGGTGGTGGTGAAGCTATGATAGTGGTGGTGGTGATGCTAAGATAGTGGTGGTGGTGATGCTAAGATAGTGGTGGTGGTGATGCTAAGATAGTGGTGGTGGTGATGCTAAGATAGTGCTGGTGGTGATGCTAAGATAGTGGTGGTGGTGATGCTAAGATAGTGGTGCTGGTGATGCTAAGATAGTGGTGGTGGTGATGCTAAGATAGTGGTGGTGGTGATGCTAAGATAGTGGTGGTGGTGATGCTAAGATAGTGGTGGTGGTGATGCTAAGATAGTGGTGGTGGTGATGCTAAGATAGTGGTGGTGGTGATGCTAAGATAGTGGTGGTGGTGATGCTAAGATAGTTGTGGTGGTGATGCTAAGATAGTGGTGGTGGTGATGCTAAGATAGTGCTGGTGGTGATGCTAAGATAGTGCTGGTGGTGATGCTAAGATAGTGGTGGTGGTGATGCTAAGATAGTGGTGGTGGTGATGCTAAGATAGTGCTGGTGGTGATGCTAAGATAGTGGTGGTGGCGATGCTAAGATAGTGGTGGTGGTGATGCTAAGATAGTGGTGGTGGTGATGCTAAGATAGTGGTGGTGGCGATGCTAAGATAGTGGTGGTGGCGATGCTAAGATAGTGGTGGTGGTGATGCTAAGATAGGGGTGGTGGTGATGCTAAGATAGTGGTGGTGGTGATGCTAAGATAGTGCTGGTGGTGATGCTAAGATAGTGGTGGTGGTGATGCTAAGATAGTGGTGGTGGTGATGCTAAGATAGTGGTGGTGGTGATGCTAAGATAGTGGTGGTGGCGATGCTAAGATAGTGGTGGTGGTGATGCTAAGATAGTGGTGGTGGTGATGCTAAGATAGTGGTGGTGGTGATGTTAAGATAGTGGTGGTGGTGATGCTAAGATAGTGGTGGTGGTGATGCTAAGATAGTGGTGGTGGTGATGCTAAGATAGTGGTGGTGGTGATGGCAGCTGCAATGGGAATGGGAACCTGGAATGGTTGTCATGAGGGATAATGTATACCAGGAACGGTAGTCGCAGCCTGGGCCGTGGGAAGGGGGTCGTTTGATATATATATATATATATATATATATATATATATATATATATATATATATATATATATATATATATATATATATATATATATATATATATATATATATATATATATATATATATATATATATATATATATATATATATATATATATATATATGTATATATATATATATATATATATATATATATATATATATATATATATATATATATATATATATATATATATATATATATATATATATATATATATGGGCACTGACTGACTGCCTAAGTGATTGACAAAACTTAAACAGCATTCGGGAACTTTAACAGAGAAAGCTTCAGAACTCTCTCAAGTGCATATGTTTATGTCAGTTTTAGAGTATGAGGCGCCAGTGTGGAGTCCCACTTGGTCAGGCAGGTACAGAAGCTAGAACTGATACAATAGTTTGCAACAAGATTAGTCCCAGGACTGTGAGCAGTGCAGAGTGAGGAGAGTTTACTGGAAGTTACCTTGACGAACACACCTGCAACACTACACACATGCAACACCACACCTGCAACACTACACACATGCAACACCACACCTGCAACACTACACCTGCAACACCACACCTGCAACACTACACCTGCAACACCACACCTGCAACACTACACCTGCAACACCACACCTGCAACACCACACCTGCAACACTACACACCTGCAACACTACACACCTGCAACACTACACACCTGCAACACTACACACATGCAACACTACACACCTGCAACACTACACACCTGCAACACTCCACACCTGCAATACTACACAACTGCAACACTACACACATGCAACACTACACACCTGCAACACTACACCTGCAACACTACACACCTGCAACACCACACCTGCAACACTACACACCTGCAACACTACACACCTGCAACACTACACACATGCAACACTACACACTTGCAACACTACACACCTGCAACACTACACACCTGCAACACTACACACCTGCAACACTACACCTGCAACACTACACACCTGCAACACAACACCTGCAACACTACACACTTGCAACACTACACACCTGCAACACTACACACATGCAACACTACACACCTGCAACACTACACACCTGCAATACTACACAACTGCAACACTACACACATGCAACACTGCACACCTGCAACACTACACACCTGCAACACTACACACATGCAACACTACACACCTGCAACACTACACACATGCAACACTACACACCTGCAACACTACACACCTGCAACACTACACACCTGCAACACTACACACCTGCAACACTACACACCTGCAACACCACACCTGCAACACTACACACCTGCAACACTACACACCTGCAACACTACACACCTGCAACACTACACACCTGCAACACTACACACATGCAACACTACACACCTGCAACACTACACACATGCAACACTACACACCTGCAACACTACACACATGCAACACTACACACCTGCAACACTACACACCTGCAATACTACACAACTGCAACACTACACACATGCAACACTACACACCTGCAACACTACACACCTGCAACACTACACACATGCAACACTACACACCTGCAACACTACACACCTGCAACACTACACACCTGCAACACTACACACCTGCAACACTACACACCTGAAACACTACACACATGCAACACTACACACCTGCAACACTACACACATGCAACACTACACACCTGCAACACTACACACATGCAACACTACACACCTGCAACACTACACACCTGCAACAATACACACCTGCAACACCACACCTGCAACACTACACACCTGCAACACTACACACCTGCAACACTACACACCTGCAACACTACACACCTGCAACACTACACACCTGCAACACTACACACCTGCAACACTACACACCTGCAACACTACACAACTGCAACACTACACACCTGCAACACTACACACCTGCAACACTACACACCTGCAACACTACACACCTGCAACACCACACCTGCAACACTACACACCTGCAACACTACACACCTGCAACACTACACACCTGCAACACTACACACCTGCAACACTACACACCTACAACACTACACACCTGCAACACTACACACCTGCAACACTACACACCTGCAACACTACACACCTACAACACTACACATCTGCAACACTACACACCTGCAACACTACACACCTGCAACACTACACACCTGCAACACTACACATCTGCAACACTACACACCTGCAACACTACACACCTACAACACTACACATCTGCAACACTACACATCTGCAACACTACACACCTACAACACTACACACCTGCAACACTACACACCTGCAACACTACACACCTGCAACACTACACACCTGCAACACTACACATCTGCAACACTACACACCTGCAAAACTACACACCTGCAATACTACAGAACTGCAACACTACACACATGCAACACTACACACCTGCAACACTACACACCTGCAACACTACACACCTGCAACACTCCACACCTGTAATACTACACAACTGCAACACTACACACATGCAACACCACACCTGCAACACTACACACCTGCACCACTACACACCTGCAACACTACACACCTGCAACACTACACACCTGCAACACTACACATCTGCAACTCTACACACCTGCAACACTACACACCTGCAACACTACACATCTACAACACTACACACCTGCAACACTACACACCTGCAACACTACACACCTGCAACACTACACACCTGCAACACTACACACCTGCAACACTACACATCTGCAACACTACACACCTGCAACACTACACACCTGCAACACTACACATCTACAACACTACACACCTGCAACACTACACACCTACAACACTACACACCTGCAACACTACACACCTGCAACACTACACATCTGCAATACTACACACCTACAACACTACACATCTGCAACACTACACACCTACAACACTACACACCTGCAACACTACACACCTACAACACTACACATCTGCAACACTACACACCTGCAACACTACACACCTACAACACTACACACCTGCAACACTACACACCTGCAACACTACACACCTAGAACACTACACATCTGCAACACTACACACCTGCAACACTACACACCTACAACACTACACATCTGCAACACTACACACCTGCAACACTACACACCTACAACACTACACACCTGCAACACTACACACCTACAACACTACACATCTGCAACACTACACACCTGCAACACTACACACCTACAACACTACACATCTGCAACACTACACACCTGCAACACTACACACCTACAACACTACACACCTGCAACACTACACACCTGCAACACTACACACATGCAACACTACACATCTGCAACACTACACACCTGCAACACTACACACCTACAACACTACACACCTGCAACACAACACACCTGCAACACTACACATCTGCAACACTACACACCTGCAACACTACACACCTACAACACTACACATCTGCAACACTACACACCTACAACTCTACACATCTGCAACACTACACACCTGCAACACTACACACCTACAACACTACACACCTGCAACACTACACACCTGCAACACTACACACATGCAACACTACACACCTACAACACTACACATCTGCAACACTACACACCTGCAACACTACACACCTGCAACACTACACACCTAGAACACTACACATCTGCAACACTACACACCCGCAACACTACACACCTGCAACACTACACATCTGCAACACTACACACCTGCAACACTACACACCTGCAACACTACACACCTAGATCACTACACATCTGCAACACTACACATCTGCAACACTACACACCTGCAACACTACACACCTAGAACACTACACATCTGCAACACTACACATCTGCAACACTACACACCTGCAACACTACACACCTACAACACTACACACCTGCAACACTACACACCTACAGCACTACACATCTGCAACACTACACATCTGCAACACTACACACCTGCAACACTACACACCTGCAACACTACACACCTGCAACACTACACACCTGCAACACTACACACCTACAACACTACACACCTGCAACACTACACACCTGCAACACTACACACCTGCAACACTACACACCTGCAACACTACACACCTACAACACTACACATCTGCAACACTACACACCTGCAACACTACACACCTGCAACACTACACACCTGCAACACTACACACCTGCAACACTACACACCTGCAACACTACACACCTGCAACACTACACACCTACAACACTACACACCTGCAACACTACACACCTGCAACACTACACACCTGCAACACTACACACCTACAACACTACACACCTACAACACTACACATCTGCAACACTACACACCTGCAACACTACACACCTGCAACACTACACATCTGCAACACTACACACCTGCAACACTACACACCTGCAACACTACACACCTGCAACACTACACACCTACAACACTACACACCTGCAACACTACACACCTGCAACACTACACACCTGCAACACTACACACCTACAGCACTACACACCTGCAACACTACACACCTGCAACACTACACATCTGCAACACTACACACCTGCAACACTACACACCTGCAACACTACACACCTGCAACACTACACACCTGCAACACTACACACCTACAGCACTACACATCTGCAACACTACACATCTGCAACACTACACACCTGCAACACTACACACCTGCAACACTACACACCTGCAACACTACACACCTGCAACACTACACACCTACAACACTACACACCTGCAACACTACACACCTGCAACACTACACACCTGCAACACTACACACCTGCAACACTACACACCTACAACACTACACACCTGCAACACTACACACCTGCAACACTACACATCTGCAACACTACACACATGCAACACTACACACCTGCAACACTACACACCTGCAACACTACACACCTGCAACACTACACACCTACAACACTACACACCTGCAACACTACACACCTACAGCACTACACATCTGCAACACTACACACCTGCAACACTACACACCTGCAACACTACACACCTGCAACACTACACACCTGCAACACTACACACCTGCAACACTACACACCTACAACACTACACACCTACAACACTACACACCTGCAACACTACACACCTGCAACACTACACACCTGCAACACTACACACCTGCAACACTACACACCTGCAACACTACACACCTGCAACACTACACACCTAGAACACTACACATCTGCAACACTACACATCTGCAACACTACACACCTGCAACACTACACACCTGCAACACTACACACCTGCAACACTACACACCTGCAACACTACACACCTACAACACTACACACCTGCAACACTACACACCTGCAACACTACACACCTGCAACACTACACACCTGCAACACTACACACCTACAACACTACACACCTGCAACACTACACACCTGCAACACTACACATCTGCAACACTACACACCTGCAACACTACACACCTGCAACACTACACACCTGCAACACTACACACCTACAACACTACACACCTACAACACTACACACCTGCAACACTACACACCTACAGCACTACACATCTGCAACACTACACACCTGCAACACTACACACCTGCAACACTACACACCTGCAACACTACACACCTGCAACACTACACACCTACAACACTACACACCTACAACACTACACACCTGCAACACTACACACCTGCAACACTACACACCTGCAACACTACACACCTGCAACACTACACACCTGCAACACTACACACCTACAACACTACACATCTGCAACACTACACACCTACAACACTACACATCTGCAACACTACACACCTACAACACTACACACCTGCAACACTACACACCTGCAACACTACACACCTGCAACACTACACACCTGCAACACTACACACCTGCAACACTACACACCTGCAACACTACACACCTACAACACTACACATCTGCAACACTACACACCTGCAACACTACACACCTGCAACACTACACACCTGCAACACTACACACCTACAACACTACACACCTGCAACACTACACACCTACAACACTACACATCTGCAACACTACACACCTGCAACACTACACACCTACAACACTACACACCTGCAACACTACACACCTACAACACTACACACCTGCAACACTACACACCTACAACACTACACATCTGCAACACTACACACCTGCAACACTACACACCTGCAACACTACACATCTGCAACACTACACACCTGCAACACTACACACCTGCAACACTACACACCTACAACACTACACACCTGCAACACTACACACCTGCAACAGTACACACCTGCAACACTACACACCTGCAACACTACACACCTGCAACACTACACACCTACAACACTACACATCTGCAACACTACACACCTGCAACACTACACACCTGCAACACTACACACCTGCAACACTACACACCTACAACACTACACACCTGCAACACTACACACCTACAACACTACACATCTGCAACACTACACACCTGCAACACTACACACCTACAACACTACACACCTGCAACACTACACACCTACAACACTACACACCTGCAACACTACACACCTACAACACTACACATCTGCAACACTACACACCTGCAACACTACACACCTGCAACACTACACATCTGCAACACTACACACCTGCAACACTACACACCTGCAACACTACACACCTACAACACTACACACCTGCAACACTACACACCTGCAACACTACACATCTGCAACACTACACACCTGCAACACTACACACCTGCAACACTACACACCTGCAACACTACACACCTGCAACACTACACACCTGCAACACTACACACCTACAACACTACACACCTGCAACACTACACATCTGCAACACTACACACCTGCAACACTATACACCTGCAACACTACACACCTGCAACACTACACACCTGCAACACTACACACCTGCAACACTTGCCTTTAAGGTTCGTCAAGATATATCGAAATTCTTATATGAAAAACCTTTAAGTTTGTCGAGCAGCCATGGTAGTAGTACCATGGTAGTAGTACCATGGTAGTAGTACCATGGTAGTAGTACCATGGTAGTAGTACCATGGTAGTAGTACCATTGTAGTAGTACCATGGTAGTAGTACCATGGTAGTAGTACCATTGTAGTAGTACCATGGTAGTAGTACCATTGTAGTAGTACCATGGTAGTAGTACCATTGTAGTAGTACCATGGTAGTAGTACCATGGTAGTAGTACCATGGTAGTAGTAGCATGGTAGTAGTACCATGGTAGTAGTACCATGGTAGTAGTACCATGGTAGTAGTACCATGGTACTAGTACCATGGTAGTAGTACCATGGTAGTAGTACCATGGTAGTAGTACCATGGTAGTAGTACCATGGTAATAGTACCATGGTAGTAGTACCATGGTAGTAGTACCATGGTAGTAGTACCATGGTAGTAGTACCATGGTAGTAGTAATATTGGTAGTAGTACCATGGTAGTAGTACCATGGTAGTAGTACTATGGTAGTAGTACCATGGTAATAGTACCATGGTAGTAGTACCATGGTAGTAGTACCATGGTAATAGTACCATGGTAGTAGTACCATGGTAGTAGTACCATGGTAGTAGTACCATGGTAGTAGTACCATGGTAGTAGTACCATGGTAATAGTACCATGGTAGTAGTACCATGGTAATAGTACCATGGTAGTAGTACCATGGTAGTAGTACCATGGTAGTAGTACCATGGTAATAGTACCATGGTAGTAGTACCATGGTAGTAGTACCATGGTAGTATTACCATGGTAGTAGTACCATGGTAGTAGTACCATGGTAGTAGTACCATGGTAATAGTACCATGGTAGTAGTACCATGGTAGTAGTACCATGGTAGTAGTACCATGGTAGTAGTACCATGGTAGTAGTACCATGGTAGTAGTGCCATGGTAGTAGTACCATGGTAGTAGAACCATGGTAGTAGTACCATGGTAGTAGTACCATGGTAGTAGTACCATGGTAATAGTACCATGGTAGTAGTACCATGGTAGTAGTACCATGGTAGTAGTACCATGGTAATAGTATCATGGTAGTAGTACCATGGTAGTAGTACCATGGTAGTAGTACCATGGTAATAGTACCATGGTAGTAGAACCATGGTAGTAGGACCATGGTAGTAGTACCATGGTAGTAGTACCATGGTAGTAGTACCATGGTAATAGTACCATGGTAGTAGAACCATGGTAGTAGGACCATGGTAGTAGTACCATGGTAGTAGTACCATGGTAGTAGGACCATGGTAGTAGGACCATGGTAGTAGTACCATGGTAGTAGTACCATGGTAGTAGTACCATGGTAATAGTACCATGGTAGTAGAACCATGGTAGTAGGACCATAGTAGTACCATGGTAGTAGTACCATGGTAGTAGGACCATGGTAGTAGGACCATGGTAGTAGTACCATGGTAGTAGAACCATGGTAGTAGGACCATGGTAGTAGGACCATGGTAGTAGGACCATGGTAGTAGTACCATGGTAGTAGAACCATGGTAGTAGGACCATGGAAGTAGGGACATGGTAGTAGTACCATGGTAATAAGATCATGGTAGTAGTACCATGGTAGTAGGACCATGGTAGTAGGACCATGGTAGTAATACCATGGTAGTAGGACCATGGTAGTAGGACCCTTGTAGTAAGACCATGGTAGTAGTACCAAGGTAGTGGTACCATGGTAGTAGGACCATTTTAGTAGGACCATGGTATTAGGACCATGGTAGTAGTACCATGGTAGGACCATGGTAGTAGGACCATGGTAGTAGAACCATGGTAGTAGGACCATGGTAGGAGGACCATGGTAGTAGGACCATGGTAGTAGGACCATGGTAGGAGGACCATGGTAGGAGGGCCATGGTAGGGGGACCATGGTAGGACCATGGTAGGAGGACCATGGTAGGAGGACCATGGTAGGGGGACCATGGTAGGAGGACCATGGTAGGAGGACCATGGTAGGGGGACCATGGTAGGGTGACCATGGTAGGAGGACCATGGTAGGAAGGCCATGTAGGATGAACATGGTAGGGGGACCATGGTTAGAGGACCATGGTAGGAGGACCATGGTAGGGGGACCATGATAGGGGACCATGGTAGGAAGACCATGGTAGGGGGACCATGGTAGGGGGACCATGGAAGGAGGACAATTGTAGGGGGACCATTGTAGGAGGACCATGGTAGGAGGACCATGGTAGGAGGACCGTGGTAGGAGATCCCTGGTAGGAGGACCATGGTAGGGGGACCATGGTAGGAGGAGGATGGTAGGAGGACCATGATAGGAGGACCATGGTGGGCAGGACCATGGTAGGAGGACCATGGTAGGGGGACCATGGTTGGCAAGACCATGGTGGGCAGAACCATGGTAGGAGGACCATGGTAGGGGGACCACGGTAGGAGGACCATGGTATGGGGACCATGGTGGGCAGAACCATGGTGGGCAGGACCATGGTAGGAGGACCATGGTGGGCAAGACCATGGTGGGCAGGACCATGGTAGGAGGACCATGGTAGGGGGACCTTGGTAGGAGGACCATGGTATGGGGACCATGGTATGGGACCATGGTGGGCAGAATCATGGTAGGACCATGGTGGGCAGTATCATCGTAGGAGGACCATTGTAGGGTGATCATGGTGGGCAGGACCATGGTAGAGGGACCATGGTGGGCAGAACCATGGTAGGAGGACCATGGTGGGCAGGACCATGGTAGGAGGACCATTGTGGGAGGACCATGGTAGGGGGACCATGGTGGGCAGAACCGTGGTAGGAGGACCATGGTAGAGGGATCATGGTGGGCAGAACCATGGTAGGAGGACCATAGTAGGGGGAGTAAGGTGGGCAGAACCATGGTAGGAGGACCATGGTAGGAGGACCATGGTGGGCAGGACCATGGTGGGAGGAGCATAGTAGTAGGACCATGGTGGGCAGGACCATGGTAGTAGGACCCTTGTGGAAGGACCATGGTAGGAGGACCAAAGTGGGCAGGACCATGATGGGAGGACAATGATAGGATGACCATGGTAGTAGGACCATGGTGGGCAGGAGGGAGAATGGTGGGCAGGAGGACCATGGTGGGCAGGAAGGACCATGGTGGGCAGTAGGGACCATGGTAGGCAGGAGGACCATGGTGGGCAGGAAGGACCATGGTGGGCAGGAGGGAGCATGGTGGGCAGGAGGACCATAGTGGGCAGGAGGACCATGGTTTGTAGGAGGACCGTAGTGGGCAGGAGGACCATGGTGGGCAGGAGGATCATGGTGGGCAGGAGGGCCATGGTGGGCAAGAGGGAGCATGGTGGGCAGGAGGATCATGGTGGGCAGCGGAGACCATGGTGGGCAGGAGGACCATGGTGGGCAGGAGGGACCATGGTGGGCAGAAGAGACCATGGTAGGCAGGAGGCCCATGGTAGGCAGGAGGACCATGGTAGACAGGAGGACCATGGTGAGCAGAAGGACCATGGTAGGCAGGAGGACCATGGTGGGCAGGAGGACCATGGTAGGCAGGACCATGGTAGGCAGGAGGACCATGGTATGCAGGAGGACTATGGTGGGCAGGAGGGGCCATGGCAGGCAGGACCATGGTGGGCAGGAGGGACCATGGTGAACAGGACCATGGTGGGTAGGAGGACCATGGTGGGTAGGAGGGACCATGGTGGGCAGGGGGCAGGAGGGACCATGGTAGGCAGGACTATGGTGGGCAGGACCCTGGTGGGTAGGAGGGACCATGGTAGGCAGGACCATGGTGGGGAGACCATGGTGGGCAAGACCATGGTGGGCAGGACCATGGTAGGAGGACCATGGTATGGAGACCATGGTGGGCAGAATCATGGTAGGAGGACCATGGTGGGCAGGACCATGGTAGGACCATGGTGGGCAGGACCATGGTAGGACCATGGTGGGCAGGACCATGGTAGGAAGGAGGACCATGGTAAGGTGATCATGGTGGGCAGGACCATGGTAGGAGGACCATGGTAGAGGGACCATGGTGGGCAGAACCATGGTAGGAGGACCATGGTGGGCAGGACCATGGTAGGAGGACCATTGTGGGAGGACCATGGTAGGGGGACCATGGTGGGCAGAACCGTGGTAGGAGGACCATGGTAGAGGGACCATGGTGGGCAGAACCATGGTAGGAGGACCATGGTAGAGGGACCATGGTGGGCAGAACCATGGTAGGAGGACCATAGTAGGGGGAGTAAGGTGGGCAGAACCATGGTAGGAGGACCATGGTGGGCAGGATCATGGTGGGAGGAGCATAGTAGGACCATGGTGGGCAGGACCATGGTAGGACCCTGGTGGAAGGACCATGGTAGGAGGACCAAAGTGGGCAGGACCATGATGGGAGGACCATGATAGGAGGACCATGGTAGTAGGACCATGCTGGGCAGGACCATGGGTGGCAGGAGGGAGCATGGTGGGCAGGAGGACCATGGGCAGGAAGGACCATGGTGGGCAGTAGGGACCATGGTAGGTAGGAGGACCATGGTGGCCAGGAGGGACCATGGTGGGTAGAAGGACCATAGTGGGCAGGAGGACCATGGTGGGCAGGAGGACCGTAGTGGGCAGGAGGACCATGGTGGGCAGGAGGATCATGGTGGGCAGGAGGACCATGGTGGGCAGGAGGGAGCATGGTGGGCAGGAGGATCATGGTGGGCAGCGCAGACCATGGTGGGCAGGAGGACCATGGTGGGCAGGAGGGACCATGGTAGGCAGGAGGACCATGGTGGGCAGAAGAGACCATGGTAGGCAGGAGGACCATGGTAGACAGGAGGACCATGGTGTGCAGAAGGACCATGGTATGCAGGAGGACCATGGTGGGCAGGAGGACCATGGTAGGCAGGACCATGGTAGGCAGGAGGACCATGGTAGGCAGGAGGACTATGGTGGGCAGGAGGGGCCATGGTAGGCAGGACCATGGTGGGCAGGAGGGACCATGGTGAACAGGACCATGGTGGGTAGGAGGACCATGGTGGGTAGGAGGGACCATGGTGGGCAGGGGCAGGAGGGACCATTGTAGGCAGGACCATGGTGGGCGGGCAGGACCCTGGTGGGTAGGAGGGACCATGGTGGGCAGGGGGCAGGAGGGACCATGGTAGGCAGGACCATGGTGGGCAGGACCCTGGTGGGTAGGAGGGACTATAATGGGCAGGGGGCAGGAGGGACCATGACAGGCAGGACCATGGTGGGCAGAGGGAAGGAGGGACCATGGCAGGCAGGACCATGGTGGGCAGGACCCTGGTGGGTAGGAGGGACCATGGTGGGCAGGACCCTGGTGGGTAGGGGGGACCATGGTGGGCAGGGGCAGGAGGGACCATATTAGGCAGGACCATGGTGGGCAGGACCCTGGTGGGTAGGAGGGACCATGGTGGGCAGGAACAGGAGGGACCATGGTAGACCGGACCATGGTGGGCAGGGGGCAGGAGCAATTCTAATGGGCAGGGAACAACCCACGAAAGTGTTTTAGGTGATCTAATTAGTGTTAGGTGGTCTCGGTGGTTGTTAGGTGGTGTTGAGTGGTTGTTAGGTGATCTAGACTTGTTGTTAAGTGATCTTGAGTGGTTATTAGGTGGCTGAGTGGTTGTTAAGTAGTCGAGTGGTTGTTAGGTGGTCTGAGTGGTTGTTAGGTGGTCTTGAGTGGTTGTTAGGTGGTCTTGAGTGGTTGTTAGGTGGTCTTAACTCGGTTTACAATATGCATGCTGGTTTTTTGAAGTCTTAATTTATTCGTGACCCAAACGAACCTGTCTTAATTACATGGGTCTTTGATCTCTTTGAGAGCCGGCTAGGGTCATTATGGTCTTATTAGTGTGTGTGTGTGTGTGTGTGTGTGTGTGTGTGTGTGTGTGTGTGTGTGTGTGTGAGGGAGAGAGAGATATATTCTTTGTCTTATGTGTCTCGTTCCTCTCAGAGAACTGCTGTTCCTTCCATCTTGGTTATAAGGCATTATTCTTGTGTCTTCGAGCGAACATGTGACCAGTCATCCGTAGGAACCAGCATCACATAACAGAAGGAAGGAGAGTAAGCTTGACTGGTAAGCTGGAGGAGTTAGGAGGAGGACTTGGTAGGGAGTACCTACCTGCTGGCGTCACCAACTGTGTCTTAGGGTTCGACAGGTGGAACCTATCTTTCTCTCTCTCTCTGGAAGATTAGTAAGTATATTTAGGCACAAGTACACATAAATACAACTATGTAAATTACCTACCAGGATAACTAAAACAAAAAGTCAGGCAAAGTGACTTGATTTCCATTGTAGTCCTTGACTCATTTCCATTGTAGTCCTTGACTCATTTCCATTGTAGTCCTTGACTCATTTCCATTGTGGTCCTTGACTCATTTCCATTGTGGTCCTTGACTCATTTCCATTGTGGTCCTTGACTCATTTCCATTGTGGTCCTTGACTCATTTCCATTGTAGTCCTTGACTCATTTCCATTGTGGTCCTTGACTCATTTCCATTGTAGTCCTTGACTCATTTCCATTGTGGTCCTTGACTCATTTCCATTGTGGTCCTTGACTCAATTCCATTGTGGTCCTTGACTAGACAGAAAGAAAATATCAGTAGACAGAAATTATATATCAGAGTAGACAGAAGGTAAATACGACAGACAAAAACTGTACTTAACTCATGATTGCTGTTAATATGCATCTGTCCTTGTTCATATTACGTACATGTCCGTGTTGACCTTTGATACCTTCGTTGACAGAATCTGTAAATATTCTCCCCCTCCGCCTCACTCTTTCCTCTTCTCTCCCCCTCCCTCCTTCCACTCCCTTTTTTCACTGTTATGCACATTTTTTAAGCTCCCCTTCCTTCCCCTCTGCCTCTCTGGACAGGGGGTCCAGGCAAGTCACACGTTGTTCCATAACAAGAGGCAGGAGGGGGAGGGTGTAGGAGGGGGGAAGGGACGGTAGGGGGAGGGGAATGGAAAGGCCCAACACATCTTTTGTACGTCAGTTAAAGCTCTTGGGAATGTCTGACGTGAAAAGAGCTTCTCTGTTTAATTACGACTCGTACCGTCCAGGGGCTGGCTGAGAGGGGTTGAGAGGAAATTCTGAGAGGGATTGTGAGGAAATTCTGAGAGGGATTGTGAGGAAATTCTGAGAGGGATTGTGAGGAAATTCTAAGAGGGATTGTGAGGAAATTCTAAGAGGGATTGTGAAGAAATTCTGAGAGGGATTGTGAGGAAATTCTAAGAGGGATTGTGAAGAAATTCTGAGAGGGATTGTGAGGAAATTCTAAGAGGGATTGTGAGGAAATTCTAAGAGGGAATTGTGAGGAAATTGTGAGAAGGGTGAGGTATGGTAGGGTGTTGCTACACTCCACTGTATGATAGTTACACAGTAGGAACACCAGCAGTGTGTTGCTACACTCCACTGTATGATAGTTACACAGTAGGAACACCAGCAGTGTGTTGCTGCACTACACTGTATGATAGTTACACAGTAGGAGACTTCAGTAGGGTGATGAGGCTATGTTCAGATATTCCACTGTAGTTCAGTAGCTACGACAGTTGCTGGCACTGCCTGCCAGCAGATCTGGAGTCACTATTACATAGGATTACCATCTCCCAGGACTGAGTGAGAGAACACGGGGATAAAGTTATTCCAATGTTTATGTTTTTTCTGCTTTAACGCCAGAGGGGGACAAAAAATCAAGAAAGTCAGGAGACTTAGAGGAAACTCTGGCTTCTTGTATAAACAACTTCGAAGTCTGGAGAGGCTATACAACACTGGCGGAAAGTTTTCAAGTGTTGGTAACTTGTGGTACCATGCCTTTCCCCTCGCCATTATCTTACCCCTCGCTACTTCCCCTCTCCCTCTTATTAAACTGGCGAAGCCAGGACAGTAAGTTTATTTAGGTACACGTAAATAGGGTTACATAAATTATCATACAGAATAACATATGTGTAATGACAGTAAATAAGTGATATTACAATATACAGAACAACCATTGTGGAAAAACTGTGAACTTTTTAGCGCATTCGTGATTTCTCACATTGTCAAGGATCTGTAAAAAAATAATAGAAGAGCTGAAGGCTTTGACACTCCCACCAGCATCATACTGGGTCGGGTGTAATGTTTTATATGAGGGGATATCTCAGATTTATAAGCCTTCTGCTGTTCTGTTATTTTTACAGGCCCTTGATAATGTGAGAAATCACGAAAGCACTTGGAAGTTCACTATTTTTTCTTCAGTGGTTGTTTTACATATAGTAACATATGCAAAACAACGACGGAGGGAGTAGAATGGTAGCTCTAGGCCTTTCGTGTTGCATCCTGTATCGATTGGTTTGCAATATTTACGTAATAGTAACATATGTAAATTACCCACCAGAATAACGTAAATAAGTCAGTCAGTGATTTATTTCCATTGGGATCTTTGAGTCATAGAATGAACCTCTCTATTCCATTCTCTTTAGTTTTGCCAGAGAATGGTGGGAGTTTCTGAGGGTGGAAAAAGAGGAAAGAACGAAGAAAAATAGAGACAGAAAAGGGGGAGGGGGAAAAGAACGAGAAAGCGAGGGAGAGGAATGGAATGCTGGAGAAACTAGGGCCTAGAAAATAGTGTGGGGAAAGCATTGGTGAGAGGGAAGACTTGAAGTTTTAAATGCCTCTGAAAGGAAGTTACTGTTAGCAATATTTTTTTTAGTTAGTGGTAGTAAATGCTCGTGTGTGGGTACGAGAAGTCTTGAACAGACTTTAAGACGAGTCACTCAGGTACCTGGGATATGCTCGTGTGTGGGTACAAGAAGTCTTGGACAGACTTTAAGACGAGTCACTCAGGTACCTGGGATATGCTCGTGTGTGGGTACAAGAAGTCTTGGACAGACTTTAAGACGAGTCGCTCAGGTACCTGGGATATGCTCGTGTGTGGGTACAAGAAGTCTTGAACAGACTTTAAGACGAGTCACTCAGGTACCTGGGATATGCTCGTGTGTGGGTACAAAAGGTCTTGAACAGACTTTAAGACGAGTCACTCAGGTACCTGGGATATGCTCGTGTGTGGGTACAAAAGGTCTTGGACAGACTTTAAGACGAGTCACTCAGGTACCTGGGATATGCTCGTGTGTGGGTACAAAAGGTCTTGGACAGACTTTAAGACGAGTCACTCAGGTACCTGGGATATGCTCGTGTGTGAGTACAAAAGGTCTTGGACAGACTTAAAGACTAGTTACTTAGTTGGCTATTAGTGTGACACTCATACTAGCACATAGACACACACCACTAGTGTGACACCCCTTCCCCTCCCCCTTCTCCTCCCCCTCCCGCTTCTCCCCCTCCCCCTCCCCTTTGTGCTGAGCCCAGCACAAAGCCAGTCAGTTCATCACTTAAACAAAACAATGACCAACTTTAAGCCTGGGTGTTGAATCGCCTTTGTGTAATTTATTCAGTTATTCTCGATAGGCTCTTGAACCCTCCCCTTCCCCCCTCGCTGATGGGGGAAGGGAGAGGGGGGAAAAGTGAGAGGGAGGGAGGTGGTAGGAGGGAGGGACTGGGGAAAGGAGGGTAGGAAAGTGGTTGATATGGACTGTCTGTTAACGAAGGAAGGTTGGTCTGGTGTGTGTGTGTGTGAAGGCATCCTGCAGTGTGTATCCAGTGTGTGAGGGCATCCTGCAGTGTGTATCCAGTGTGTGAGGGCATCCTGCAGTGTGTATCCAGTGTGTGAGGGCATCCTGCAGTGTGTATCCAGTGTGTGAGGGCTGAGTACACAACAGGTGTGGAGGTTCTCCTGAGTATACAACAGGTGTGGAGGTTCTCCTGAGTATACAACAGGTGTGGAGGTTCTCCTGGGAATAAAAAAAGGAGAGCTCTATCCATCATCAGTCAGCAAGGAGGTGCGGAAGCCTCTCCCTGACGAAGTGAAACCCTCAGGGGATTAGACCGAATACAAGATGTTCATGAACTCATTGTTTACCAAAATAACTTCGAACCCTTTCCTCCCCTTCTTCCCCCTCCCCTCCATCTCCCCCTCCCCTCGCCACCCCAGGGGAAGAAGAAAAATCAGTATCATAGCATTAATATGCGGAGGCTCTCCTGGGTGAAAAACTGAATCATCTTGTGCGGTGTCTCCAGAGAGAGAGAGAATGAGAGGAATGGAAGAGACAGACACAGAGATAAAGAGAGGGAGAGAGAGTGAAAGATGGAGAGAGAGAGAGAGAGAGAGAGAGAGATGGAGAGAGAGAGAGAGAGAGAGAGAGAGAGCTGTTGTAGGTAACAGCTCTTAGCCTCTAAATAAAGTTAGGAAGCCTGAACCTAACATTGTAAAACCCTGTTTAAAAAAAGAGAGAGACAGAGACACAGGGAGAGAGAGAGAGAGAAAGGAGAGAGGAAAGAAGATATACACTGTGAGAATAAGAGAGACTGAATTGGAATGGTGTCTGTCTCATTATTCTGAGTTATTTGTTGTTTTTTCTGCTGAGAATAAAGTCTGTGTTTCTTCTAATTCTCTCTCTCTCTCTCTCTCTCTCTCTCTCTCTCTCTCTCTCTCTCTCTCTCTCTCTCTCTCTCACACAGGGTTTTACAAGGTTAGGTTAAGGTTCCTAACTTTATTACAGCTAAGAGCTGTTACCTACATCAGTTCACTCTCTCTCTCTCGTGGTGTTTTCTCCAGTAGGTTATTAATAAAGGTTATATTGTTTTAATAGTGGCTGGTTAGGAGGCTCGAGTGCCAGACCTTACCGACACCTGGCTTCTTGTCTCTTGTTATACCCACTCTTATAGCTATGTATTATACACCATACCTTCACCACCTGCGCTTCAGAGACACTCAACTTGTCATCTGTATTGATCCCTAAGGAATACCTCTTAATCTCTCTCTCTGCTGTGACTTCAACTTCCAGTGAGGAGCAGGGGTGCAGTGAGCACAGTAAGAGAACACTGTATCAACATCCATGGTCCCTGATTATTCAACATCTTACCAGAAGATATCAGGAACACTGCTGGAACAAGTGTCTCCTCTTGGAGACTGGAGAAGTATCTTCACCAGGTGCCAGATCAACCAGGTTGACCACCTACCCCTTGCTCACCCACCTTACTACACACACCTACCAAACTTCCCCACCACCTCCCACATCATTCTCCCCACCCACACCAGTCTCCCCACTCCACAAACTTCCCTATCTCAACACTCGATTTCCCTACCCTTCGCCCCTACCATTTCTCCCCCCCCACCTCCACGACCCCCCCCTACTACATACCACTGATCTAGCGTCTATGAGAAGAGGACTCCAAGCTAAGTCTCCGGCTTTCTAAGATAATTGAAAATGTCAACAGCAGACTGAAGGTGACAGTAGTGAAGGTGACCTGGTGTGAAGGTGACAGTAGTGAAAGTGACCTGGTGTGAAGGTGACAGTAGTGAAGGTGACCTGGTGTGAAAGTGACAGTAGTGAGGGTGACCTGGTGTGAAGGTTCAGTAGTGAAGGTGACCTGGTGTGAGGATGACAGTAGTGAAAGTGACCTGGTGTAAAGGAGACAATAGTGAAGGTGACCTGGTGTGAAGGTTCAGTAGTGAAGGTGACCTGGTGTGAAGATGACAGTAGTGAAGGTGACAGTGGTGAAGGTGATCTGGTATGAAGGTGATAGCAGTGAAAGTGATCCGATGTGAAGGTGACAATGGTGAAGGTGACCTGCTGTGTACTCACCTAATTGTACTCACCTAATTGTGGTTGCAGGGGTCGAGACTCAGCTCCTGGCCCCGCCTCTTCACTGATCGCTACTGGGTCCTCTCCCTCTCTGCTTCCTGAGCTTTGTCATACCTCTTCTTAAAACTATGTATGGTTCCTGCCTCCACTACTTCACTTGCTAGGCTATTCCACTTCCTGACGACTCTATGACTGAAGAAATACTTCCTAACGTCCCTGTGTCTCGTCTGAGTCTTCAGCTTCCGGTTGTGACCCCTTGTTTCTGTGTCCCCTCTCTGGAACATCCTATCTCTGTCCACCTTGTCTATTCCCAGCAGTATCTTGTATGTCGTTATCATGTCTACCCTTGTCGTAGGGGTTCTTAAAGGAGATAACGAGGGTTGAAGGTAGACACACTTGTTGGATGGTAACGCTATATTGTCAGACTGTGGTAATGGGAGATGGAGCCCAGCCTGCCTTGTCCTGCCTAGGTCTACACGCCGACTGAGAGGAAGGCAGAGGTACGAACGTACACATGCGCATCCCGTGACGTCACACAGTCACTCGGCCTAGGGATCTTCTATGTAAACACATGGATGGTACTATGATATGCTATACAACACATATAAGGGGATCAGCAACTATGCTGACACCCTGACCCTTCTGTCCTCCAGTGTCGTCAGTCCGATTTCCCTCAACCTTTCCTCGTACGACATTCCCTTGAGCTCTGGGACTAGCCTTGTTGCAAACCTTTGTACTTTCTCTAACTTCTTGACGTGCTTGACCAGGTGTGGGTTCCAGACTGGTGCTGCATACTCCAGTATGGGCCTAACATACACAGTGTACAGTGTCTTGAACGATTCCTTATTAAGGTATCGGAACGCTATTCTCAGGTTTGCCAGGCGCCCGTATGCTGCAGCAGTTATTTGGTTGATGTGTGCGTCCGGTGACGTGCTCGGTGTTATGGTCACCCCAAGGTCTTTCCCTGTGATTCATATGTGTCTTCAACTTCCAACTGTGTCCCCTTGTTACTGTGTCCAGTCTCTGGAACATCCTGTCTTTGTCCACCTTGTCAATTCCTCTCAGTATTTTGTATGTCGTTATCATGTCCCCCCCCTATCTCTCCTGTCCTCCAGTGTCGTCAGGTCGATTTCCCTTAACCTCTCCTCGTAGGACATACCTCCTAGCTCTGGGACTAGTTTTGTTGCAAACCTTTGCACTTTCTCTAGTTTCTTTACGTGCTTGGCTAGGTGTGTGTGTGTGTGTGTGTGTGTGTGTGTGTGTTAGTTACCATTTTGTCCTAGGCACATGCCGATTAGACACTAGGCCTGTTGTATAAGCGTGTGTGTGTGTGTCGTATGGAATAAGTAAAATTGGTCAAGTAGCAAGAACCCATTTAAAATTAAGTCCTTTCTAAAATTTTCTCGTATGCGTTTAAAGATGGGATAAGAGGAAAATGGCAACAACAAGTAAGAGAGAGGTGAAAGTGTATAAACTAGTGGAGGAGGAAGTTCGGGTGAAATATAAGCAACTATTGGCAGAAAGGTGGGCTGGATCAGGTATGAGTAGTGGGGGGTTGAAGACGGTTGGAATAGTTTTAAAAATGCAGTATTAGAATGTGGGGCAGAAGTTTGTGGTTATAGGAGGGTGTGTGTGTGTGTGTGTGTGTGTGTGTGTGTGTGTGCGTGCGTGCGTGCGTGCGTGTGTGTGTGTGTGTGTGTGTGTGTGTGTGTGTGTGTGTGTCGGTTGAAGTTACTGTAAGTAAACAGAGAGATAGACAGGAGACTTGAACCATGGTAGACAGTGCTCCGTGGTTGATAGTGCTCCAGACTCTCCCTGTAATAGACTTAATGAAGGCTGCCAGTGCTGTTTACCCTCACGGGCCATTAAAAGTGCGCTCCAAGCACAGTGATTACGTAGTTATGTGTGTGGACCAATCAGCGTGAGACGAGATAAGTCACGTCCTGTGCTCGCCACCCCATTGGTGGAACACCCCTGGTGGATGTTGGTGACGTCACTGTGACGTCACTACCAAGATGCCACCCACACCAGTCCACTAACACCCAGGATGCCACCCACACCAGTCCACTAACACCCAGGATGCCACCCACACCAGTCCACTAACACCCAGGATGCCACCCACACCAGTCCACTAACACCCAGGATGCCACCCACACCAGTCCACTAACACCCAGGATGCCACCCACACCAGTCCACTAACACCCAGGATGCCACCCACACCAGTCCACTAACACCCAGGATGCCACCCACACCAGTCCACTAACACCCAGGTACCTACTTGCTGCTAGGTGAACATCACAACAGGTGTAAGGAAACACGTCGAAATGTTTTCACCCTCCGGGAATCGAACCCGGGCACTCCGTGTGTGAAGCGAGAGCTTTAGCCACCTTGATCCTGATCCTGTTAATCCTATATCCCCTTGATCCTGATCCTCTTAATCCTGTATCCCATTGATCCTGATACTCTTAATCCTATATCCTTGATCCTGATCCTCTTAATCCTATATCCCCTTGATCCTGATCCTCTTAATCCTATATCCCCTTGATCCTGATCCTCTTAATCCTATATCTCTTTGACCCTGATCCTCTTAATCATATATCCCCTTGATCCTGATCCTCTTAATCCTATATCCCCTTGATCCTAATCCTCTTAATCCTGTATCTCCTTGATCCTGATCCTCTTAATCCTATATCCCCTTGATCCTGATCCTCTTAATCCTATATCCCCTTGATCCTTATCCTCTGAATCCTATATCTCCTGATCCTGATCCTCTTAATCCTATATCTCCTTGATCCTGATTCTCTTAATCCTATATCTCCTTGATCCTGATCCTCTTAATCTTATATCCCTTGATCCTGATCCTCTTAATCCTATATCCCCTTGATCCTGATCCTCTTAATCCTATATCCCCTTGATCCTGATCCTCTTAATCCTATATACCCTTGATCCTGATCCTCTTAATCTCGCATCCTCTTGATCCTGATCCTCTTAATCCCATATCCCCTTGATCCTGATCCTCTTAATTCTATATCCCCTTGATCCTGATCCTCTTAATCCTATATCCCCTTGATCCTGATCCTCTTAATTCATTAAAAGAATCTGTCCTATCATTTCCCATTAAGATTCTGTACGTCGTTATATTTTGCCTCAAGTGATCGCCCGTGCTGGGGGGGGGATGTTGAGGGGAGGGGAGATTACGTGGAGGGGAAAGGAGGATGAAGGGGAAGGGTAGGATGAGGGGAAGGGGGAGTGGGTAAGAGGAGGGGTGGTGGGAGGGGAATGGGGTAGGATGAGGGGGAAGGGGTAAGATGAGGGGGTGGGGGAAGGGGAGGGGATATAACTGTACCTCAGATGAGAGGATTTAAATTGCTAATAGGATTTCCGTTTTTGTTTCTTATTTTGCTTTGGGGAATAAGACTGAGAAGGTGGGGAGGAATGTTGAGGGAGAATGATGGGTGGAGAGGAGTGGTGGGGAGGAGTGGTGGGGAGGAAAATGAAGAGAGGCGTGAGAAGAGTAATTGAGGAAGGAAAAATAATTATCATTATAGTAATTTTTGGATTACATTATAAACGATTTTCTCTCTCTCTCTCTCTCTCTCTCTCTCTCTCTCTCTCTCTCTCTCTCTCTCTCTGAGGTAATGTCAGGTGTCACTAGGTATGTGACTAATGCCTCCAGAATTTTTTAGTTATAAATTATAAAGTGCTTCTGTCTCCTACATTGCAAGGAGTACACCTCAAGTGACTTAAATCATTCAGAGTATCTCAGGTCTTTCTAACAATTCATACGACCAATGAAGGTGTTCTGTGTTTTTTTCCAGTTGTGTAATCTCTCCTGCCTTGAAAGTTGCTGTAGAATACAGTAATATTCTAGCCTAGAGAGAACAAGTGACTTGAAGAGTGTCATCATTGGCTCAGAATCTGTTGTTTTAAAGGTTCTAGTTATCCAGCCAGTTGTTTTGCTTGCCATGGCGATCCTTCAGTGTAAAGTAAATCAGGGAATGGGTGGGGGTTGAACCCACGGTAAAAATGAGTAATCTCACAGGCCAGTGTGTTAACAACTGGACCAGCTGGCTCTAAGAGTCATCCAACTAGGTATATTTCTACACACCATAGAGAGGTTAGCATGGGCCACCACTGTGACCACAAATGAAGGTTTATACAGACTAATCCCACAGCAGCGTGGCTGTGAAATCCTCTGGATTTAGCATAATGATAATGTAAGATTCCCTGACATTGTCACTCCAATGTCCCTCTCATTTTGTTCTTAAAACCATTTTTTTTTACCAGAATTGAAATTTGTTCTCTTTGGTTTACATCAGTTCGAAGATTCACTTTGTCTTCAATAGATGTCACTATCGGCAGACGATGCAATATTCCCCCCCAAAAAAGCAGGGGCGCCGCTAGTACGATAAGAGACAACACAGTAAGTGTCAGGGGACCAAGACTGTTCAACTGCCTACCAGCATATATAAGGGGGATTACCAATAGACCCCTGACTGTCTTCAGGAAGGCGCTAGACAGGCACCTAAAGTTAGTGCCTGACCAGCCGGGCCCTGGTTCCTACCTCGGTTTACGTGTGGCCAACAGTAGCAGCCTGGTTGACCAGGCCCTGATCCACAAGGCCTGCCCACAGACCGTACCGCGTGCTCATTTGATCTCAGAAACCCTCTCCAGGTATACTCCAGGTACAGGAGTTTCGGTCCATTCACAAGTTACTTTGTAAATAGTCCAAGCGAGACTGAAATGTCGCAGTAAAATTCTGTCTCGTATGTGAGTTTTTAATGTATTGTTCCAGTCACGGTTGTCCCTTTTTATTTTTTATTATCTTGACAAAGTCTATATAGATTACATGATCAATCAGCTTGTCTTCCGGTGCATCCAGAACCACATCGCTGTTGTTTAGCAAGTGTGAAAGGCAGGAGCGACCCGCTGTACACTCATGATGCCCTAAATTGTGTTGTTGTTGTGATGTCTTATGCTTGTCAGTCATGCTTCTTAAGACCCTTGCAAGGATTTATAATGATGTGTGACGTTAGTGCTACCAGTCTTCAGTCATTGTTTTACTGCCATCGTTTGGGAGTGGGAGCCATGTTAGTGTGATGATCGTGGGATGACCCCTGTGTCCAGGGTCAGTCTTCTTAGAATATTTAAGGTACGACATGGGAGTTTGTTGTGAATTGTTGATTAGTCCTGGCCTGGGGCAGTCTTGGCCTGGCCTGGGGCAGTCCTGGCCTGGCCTGGGGCAGTCCTGGGGCAGTCCTGGCCTGGCCTGGGGCAGTCCTGGGGCAGTCCTGGCCTGGCCTGGGGCAGTCCTGGGGCAGTCCTGGCCTGGCGTGGGGCAGTCCTGGCCTGGCCTGGGGCAGTCCTGGCCTGGCCTGGGGCAGTCCTGGCCTGGCCTGGGACAGTCCTGGCCTGGCCTGGGGCAGTCCTGGCCTGGCCTGGGGCAGTCCTGGCCTGGCCTGGGGCAGTCCTGGCCTGGCCTGGGGCAGTCCTGGGGCAGTCCTGGCCTGGCCTGGGGCAGTCCTGGGGCAGTCCTGGCCTGGCTTGGGGCAGTCCTGGCCTGGCCTGGGGCAGTCCTGGCCTGGCCTGGGGCAGTCCTGGCTAGTCCTGGGGCAGTCCTGGCCTGGCCTGGGGCAGTCCTGGCCTGGCCTGGGGCAGTCCTGGCCTGGTCTGGGGCAGTCCTGGCCTGGCCTGGGGCAGTCCTGGGGCTGTCCTGGCCTGGCTTGGGGCAGTCCTGGCCTGGCCTGGGGCAGTCCTGGGGCAGTCCTGGCCTGGCTTGGGGCAGAGTGCACGGGCTTGCTATTGATAGCTTCTTCGAAGTCAAGTGCAGTCAAGGATGTCAGAAATGGGGAAGATGTCAGCAGTAAAAGATTTACATAATGTGAGGGCTGTACCGGGTTATCCTAGCTTAGATTTGATTATAATTACGCGCGGCTTGCAGTAACAATCTGGTTGATCAGGCCATGATCCACCTGGAGGCCTGGTCGTGGACCGGGCCGTGAGAGCATTGACCCCCGGAATACCCTCTAGGTATATCTACATATTGTGGTGAGGAACTCATGGCTAGAGGGAGGGGGAGAGGAATGAGAGAGGGAGAGAAGGGGAGGAGACCTGTCTCCCCATTACTCCCCCCTTCTCCTACTCCCCGAAACGTCACAGTATTGGCAAAGTTGTGACTGTGTGACGTCACACATGCCGTTTTCTGCACGCTCTTGCGTCAGTGCTGAGGCGTTAAAGAAAACGAGAGGCAGGAGGGGGGGACTTGTGGCACTTAATGTGGACTCCCTTGGTGCTATGACTCAGTGTGGCACCCACATTCTGACCCATATACGTGTGTGTGTGTGTGTGTGTGTGTGTGTGTGTGTGTGTGTGTGTGTGTGTGTGTGTGTGTGTGTGTGTGTGTGTCAGTGGGTGATGATACAAGGTAATACATGGTAACACATGCCATAACAACATAGTGGAACGAGAGATATGGGAGGAAGTGCAGAATAAATCCAGTGAAAACCAGGGGCGCAGTGAGCACAGTAAGAGAACACTGTATCAACATCCGTGGACCCAGATTATTCAACATCTTACCAGCAGATATCAGAAACAATGCTGGAACAAGTGTAGAAGTCTTCGAGAGGAAACTGGACAAGTATCTTCACCAGGTGTCAGATTAACCAGGCTGTGATGGATATGTGAGGCAGCAGCAGCCTGGCTGACCAGGCTAGCACCAGACGAGCCTGGACCATGACCGGGCTCCACGAGAAGTGAACCTCTCGAAACTCATCAAAGGTAAAGGTATGCCTTCACACTGCTGCCTTCACTGCTGCCTTCACTGCTGCCTTCACTGCTGCCTTCACTCTCCTGCCTTCACTGCTGCCTTCACTGCTGCCTTCACTCTCCTGCCTTCACTCTCCTGCCTTCACTGCTGCCTTCACTCTATTGCCTTCACTGCTGCCTTCACTGCTACCTTCACTCTCCTGCCTTCACTGCTGCCTTCACTCTCCTGCCTTCACTGCTGCCTTCACTCTCCTGCCTTCACTGCTGCCTTCACTCTCCTGCCTTCACTGCTGCCTTCACTCTTCTGCCTTCACTGCTGCCTTCACTCTCCTGCCTTCACTGCTGCCTTCACTGATGCCTTCACTCTCCTGCCTTCACTGCTGCCTTCACTTTCCTGCCTTCACTGCTGCCTTCACTGATGCCTTCACTCTCCTGCCTTCACTGCTGCCTTCACTCTCCTGCCTTCACTGCTGCCTTCACTCTCCTGCCTTCACTGCTGCCTTCACTCTCCTGCCTTCACTGCTGCCTTCACTCTCCTGCCTTCACTGCTGCCTTCACTCTCCTGCCTTCACTGCTGCCTTCACTCTCCTGCCTTCACTGCTGCCTTCACTCTCCTGCCTTCACTGCTGCCTTCACTCTCCTGCCTTCACTGCTGCCTTCACTCTCCTGCCTTCACTGCTGCCTTCACTCTCCTGCCTTCACTGCTGCCTTCACTCTCCTGCCTTCACTGCTGCCTTCACTCTCCTGCCTTCACTGCTGCCTTTACTCTCCTGCCTTCACTGCTGCCTTTACTCTGCTGCCTTCACTGCTGCCTTTACTCTGCTGCCTTCACTGCTGCCTTTACTCTGCTGCCTCTGCTGCCTTCACTGCTGCCTTTACTCTGCTCCCTTCACACTGCTGCCTTCACTGCTGCCTTCACTCTCCTGCCTTCACTTCTGCCTTTACTCTCCTGCCTTCACTGCTGCCTTTACTCTCCTGCCTTCACTGCTGCCTTCACTCTCCTGCCTTCACTGCTGCCTTCACTCTCCTGCCTTCACTGCTGCCTTTACTCTCCTGCCTTCACTGCTGCCTTTACTCTGCTGCCTTCACTGCTGCGTTTACTCTGCTGCCTTCACTCTCCTGCCTTCACTGCTGCCTTTACTCTGCTGCCTTCACTGCTGCCTTTACTCTGCTGCCTTCACTGCTGCCTTTACTCTGCTGCCTTCACTGCTGCCTTTACTCTGCTGCCTTCACTGCTGCCTTTACTCTCCTGCCTTCACTGCTGCCTTTACTCTGCTGCCTTCACTGCTGCCTTCACTCTCCTGCCTTCACTGCTGCCTTTACTCTGCTGCCTTCACTGCTGCCTTTACTCTGCTGCCTTCACTGCTGCCTTTACTCTGCTGCCTTCACTGCTGCCTTCACTCTCCTGCCTTCACTCTCCTGCCTTCACTGCTGCCTTCACACTGCTGCCTTCACTGCTGCCTTCACACTGCTGCCTTCACACTGCTGCCTTCACACTGCTGCCTTCACTGCTGCCTTCACTCGCCTGCGTTCACTGCTGCCTTTACTCTGCTGCCTTCACTGCTGCCTTCACTCTGCCGCCTTCACTCTGCCGCCTTCACTCTGCTGCCTTCACTCTGCCGCCTTCACTCTGCCGCCTTCACTCTGCTGCCTTCACTCTGCTGCCTTCACTCTGCCGCCTTCACTCTGCCGCCTTCACTCTGCTGCCTTCACTGCTGCCTTCACTCTCCTGCCTTCACTGCTGCCTTCACTCTGCTCCCTTCACACTGCTGCCTTCACTCTGCTCCCTTCACACTGCTGCCTTCACTGCTGCCTTCATACTGCTGCCTTCACTGCTGCCTTCACACTGCTGCCTTCACTCTCCTGCCTTCACTGCTGCCTTCACTGCTGCCTTTACTCTCCTGCCTTCACTGCTGCCTTCACTGCTGCCTTTACTCTCCTGCCTTCACTGCTGCCTTTACTCTCCTGCCTTCACTGCTGCCTTCACACTGCTGCTTCACTGCTGCCTTTACTCTCCTGCCTTCACTGCTGCCTTCACTGCTGCTTTCACTGCTGCCTTCACTCTCCTGCCTTCACTGCTGCCTTCACACTGCTGCCTTCACTCTGCCTTCACTGCTGCCTTCACTGCTGCCTTCACTGCTGCCTTCACACTGCTGCCTTCACTGCTGCCTTCACTCTCCTGCCTTCACTCTCCTGCCTTCACTGCTGCCTTCACTGCTGCCTTCACTGCTGCCTTCACTCTCCTGCCTTCACTGCTGCCTTCACACTGCTGCCTTCACTGCTGCCTTCACTGCTGCCTTCACTGCTGCCTTCACTCTCCTGCCTTCACTGCTGCCTTCACTGCTGCCTTCACTGCTGCCTTCACTCTCCTGCCTTCACTGCTGCCTTCACACTGCTGCCTTCACACTGCTGCCTTCACTGCTGCCTTCACACTGCTGCCTTCACACTGCTGCCTTCACTGCTGCCTTCACACTGCTGCCTTCACTGCTGCCTTCACACTGCTGCCTTCACTGCTGCCTTCACACTGCTGCCTTCACTCTCCTGCCTTCACTGCAGCCTTCACACTGCTGCCTTCACACTGCTGCCTTTACTCTGCTGCCTTCACACTGCTGCCTTCACTCTCCTGCCTTCACTGCTGCCTTTACTCTGCTGCCTTCACACTGCTGCCTTCACTGCTGCCTTCACTGCTGCCTTTACTGCTGCCTTCACACTGCTGACTTCACTGCTGCCTTCACTGCTGATTTCACACTGCTGCCTTCACACTGCTGCCTTCACTCTCCTGCCTTCACTGCTGCCTTTACTCTGCTGCCTTCACACTGCTGCCTTCACACTGCTGCCTTCACTCTCGTGCCTTCACTGCTGCCTTCACTCTCCTGCCTTCACTTCTGCCTTCACTGCTGCCTTCACTGCTGCCTTCACACTGCTGCCTTCACTGCTGCCTTCACTGCTGCCTTCACTGCTGCCTTCACTGCTGCCTTTACTCTGCTCCCTTCACACTGCTGCCTTCACACTGCTGCCTTCACACTGCTGCCTTTACTCTGCTCCCTTCACACTGCTGCCTTCACACTGCTGCCTTTACTCTGCTCCCTTCACACTGCTGCCTTCACTCTCCTGCCTTCACTTCTGCCTTTACTCTCCTGCCTTCACTGCTGCCTTTACTCTCCTGCCTTCACTGCTGCCTTCACTGCTGCCTTCACACTGCTGCCTTCACTCTCCTGCCTTCACTTCTGCCTTCACTCTCCTGCCTTCACTGCTGCCTTTACTCTCCTGCCTTCACTGCTGCCTTCACTGCTGCCTTTACTCTCCTGCCTTCACTGCTGCCTTCACTCTCCTGCCTTCACTGCTGCCTTTACTCTCCTGCCTTCACTGCTGCCTTCACTCTCCTGCCTTCACTGCTGCCTTCACTCTCCTGCCTTCACTGCTGCCTTCACACTGCTGCCTTCACTGCTGCCTTCACTGCTGCCTTCACTCTCCTGCCTTCACTGCTGCCTTCACTCTCCTGCCTTCACTGCTGCCTTCACACTGCTGCCTTCACTGCTGCCTTCACTCTCCTGCCTTCACTGCTGCCTTCACTGCTGCCTTCACTGCTGCCTTTACTCTCCTGCCTTCACTGCTGCCTTTACTCTCCTGCCTTCACTGCTGCCTTTACTCTGCTCCCTTCACACTGCTGCCTTCACACTGCTGCCTTCACACTGCTGCCTTCACTGCTGCCTTCACTGCTGCCTTTACTCTCCTGCCTTCACTGCTGCCTTTACTCTGCTGCCTTCACTGCTGCCTTTACTCTCCTGCCTTCACTGCTGCCTTTACTCTCCTGCCTTCACTGCTGCCTTTACTCTGCTGCCTTCACTGCTGCCTTCACTCTCCTGCCTTCACTGCTGCCTTTACTCTGCTGCCTTCACACTGCTGCCTTCACTGCTGCCTTCACTGCTGCCTTCACTGCTGCCTTTACTCTGCTCCCTTCACACTGCTGCCTTCACACTGCTGCCTTCACACTGCTGCCTTCACACTGCTGCCTTTACTCTCCTGCCTTCACTGCTGCCTTCACTGCTGCCTTCACACTGCTGCCTTCACTGCTCCCTTCACTGCTGCCTTTACTCTCCTGCCTTCACTGCTGCGTTCACTGCTCCCTTCACTGCTGCCTTTACTCTCCTGCCTTCACTGCTGCCTTTACTCTCCTGCCTTTACTCTCCTGCCTTCACTGCTGCCTTTACTCTCCTGCCTTTACTCTCCTGCCTTCACTGCTACCTTTACTCTCCTGCCTTCACTGCTGCCTTTACTCTCCTGCCTTCACTGCTGCCTTCACTCTCCTGCCTTCACTGCTGCCTTCACACTGCTGCCTTCATTGCTGCCTTCACACTGCTGCCTTCACTCTCCTGCCTTCACTGCTGCCTTCACACTGCTGCCTTCACTCTCCTGCCTTCACTGCTGCCTTCACACTGCTGCCTTCACACTGCTGCCTTCACACTGCTGCCTTCACACTGCTGCCTTCACACTGCTGCCTTCACTGCTGCCTTCACACTGCTGCCTTCACTCTCCTGCCTTCACTGCTGCCTTCACTGCTGCCTTCACACTGCTGCCTTCACTCTCCTGCCTTCACTGCTGCCTTCACACTGCTGCCTTCACTCTCCTGCCTTCACACTGCTGCCTTCACTCTCGTGCCTTCACTGCTGCCTTCACTCTCCTGCCTTCACTGCTGCCTTCACACTGCTGCCTTCACTGCTGCCTTCACTGCTGCCTTCACACTGCTGCCTTCACTCTCCTGCATTCACTGCTGCCTTCACACTGCTGCCTTCACACTGCTGCCTTCACTGCTGCCTTCACACTGCTGCCTTCACACTGCTGCCTTCACACTGCTGCCTTCACACTGCTGCCTTCACACTGCTGCCTTCACACTGCTGCCTTCACTGCTGCCTTCACACTGCTGCCTTCACTCTCCTGCCTTCACTGCTGCCTTCACACTGCTGCCTTCACTGCTGCCTTCACACTGCTGCCTTCACTCTCCTGCCTTCACTGCTGCCTTCACACTGCTGCCTTCACTCTCCTGCCTTCACTGCTGCCTTCACACTGCTGCCTTCACACTGCTGCCTTCACTGCTGCCTTCACTGCTGCCTTCACTCTCCTGCCTTCACTGCTGCCTTCACACTGCTGCCTTCACACTGCTGCCTTCACACTGCTGCCTTCACTGCTGCCTTCACACTGCTGCCTTCACTGCTGCCTTCACACTGCTGCCTTCACACTGCTGCCTTCACTGCTGCCTTCACACTGCTGCCTTCACACTGCTGCCTTCACTGCTGCCTTCACACTGCTGCCTTCACTGCTGCCTTCACACTGCTGCCTTCACTGCTGCCTTCACACTGCTGCCTTCACTGTTGCCTTCACACTGCTGCCTTCACTGCTGCCTTCACTGCTGCCTTCACACTGCTGCCTTCACACTGCTGCCTTCACACTGCTGCCTTCACTGCTGCCTTCACACTGCTGCCTTCACTGCTGCCTTCACACTGCTGCCTTCACTCTCCTGCCTTCACTGCTGCCTTCACACTGCTGCCTTCACACTGCTGCCTTCACTGCTGCCTTCACACTGCTGCCTTCACTGCTGCCTTCACACTGCTGCCTTCACTGCTGCCTTCACACTGCTGCCTTCACACTGCTGCCTTCACACTGCTGCCTTCACACTGCTGCCTTCACACTGCTGCCTTCACACTGCTGCCTTCACTGCTGCCTTCACACTGCTGCCTTCACACTGCTGCCTTCACTGCTACCTTCACACTGCTGCCTTCACACTGCTGCCTTCACTGCTGCCTTCACACTGCTGCTTTCACTGCTGCCTTCACACTGCTGCCTTCACTTCTGCCTTCACACTGCTGCCTTCACTGCTGCCTTCACACTGCTGCCTTCACTGCTGCCTTCACTGCTGCCTTCACACTGCTGCCTTCACTGCTGCCTTCACACTGCTGCCTTCACTGCTGCCTTCACACTGCTGCCTTCACTGCTGCCTTCACACTGCTGCCTTCACTGCTGCCTTCACACTGCTGCCTTCACTGCTGTCTTCACACTGCTGCCTTCACACTGCTGCCTTCACTGCTGCCTTCACACTGCTGCCTTCACACTGCTGCCTTCACTGCTGCCTTCACACTGCTGCCTTCACTGCTGCCTTCACACTGCTGCCTTCACTGCTGCCTTCACACTGCTGCCTTCACTGCTGCCTTCACACTGCTGCCTTCACTGCTGCCTTCACTGCTGCCTTCACACTGCTGCCTTCACTGCTGCCTTCACACTACTGCCTTCACACTGCTGCCTTCACTGCTGCCTTCACACTGCTGCCTTCACACTGCTGCCTTCACACTGCTGCCTTCACACTGCTGCCTTCACACTGCTGCCTTCACTGCTGCCTTCACACTGCTGCCTTCACTGCTGCCTTCACTGCTGCCTTCACTCTGCTGCCTTCACTGCTGCCTTCACACTGCTGCCTTCACTGCTGCCTTCACACTGCTGCCTTCACACTGCTGCCTTCACACTGCTGCCTTCACTGCTGCCTTCACACTGCTGCCTTCACTGCTGCCTTCACACTGCTGCCTTCACTGCTGCCTTCACTGCTGCCTTCACACTGCTGCCTTCACACTGCTGCCTTCACTGCTGCCTTCACTGCTGCCTTCACACTGCTGCCTTCACTGCTGCCTTCACACTGCTGCCTTCACTGCTGCCTTCACACTGCTGCCTTCACACTGCTGCCTTCACTGCTGCCTTCACTGCTGCCTTCACACTGCTGCCTTCACTGCTGCCTTCACTGCTGCCTTCACTGCTGCCTTCACACTGCTGCCTTCACTGCTGCCTTCACACTGCTGCCTTCACTGCTGCCTTCACACTGCTGCCTTCACTGCTGCCTTCACACTGCTGCCTTCACTGCTGCCTTCACACTGCTGCCTTCACTGCTGCCTTCACACTGCTGCCTTCACTGCTGCCTTCACACTGCTGCCTTCACTGCTGCCTTCACACTGCTGCCTTCACTGCTACCTTCACACTGCTGCCTTCACACTGCTGCCTTCACTGCTGCCTTCACACTGCTGCCTTCACACTGCTGCCTTCACTGCTGCCTTCACACTGCTGCCTTCACTGCTGCCTTCACACTGCTGCCTTCCCTGCTGCCTTCACTGCTGCCTTCACTGCTGCCTTCACACTGCTGCCTTCACTGCTGCCTTCACTGCTGCCTTCACACTGCTTCCTTCACTGCTTTCACTGCTGCCTTCACTGCTTTCACTGTTGCCTTCACTGCTTCCTTCACTGCTTTCACTGCTGCCTTCACTGCTTTCACTGTTGCCTTCACTGCTTTCACTGCTGCTTTCACTGCTTCCTTCACTGCTTCCTTCACTGCTTCCTCCACTGCTTCCTTCACTGCTTCCTTCGCTGCTTCCTTCACTGCTTTCACTGTTGCCTTCACTGCTTCCTTCACTGCTTTCACTGCTGCCTTCACTGCTGTTTTCACACTGCTGCCTTCACTGCTGCCTTCACACTGCTGCCTTCACACTGCTGCCTTCACTGCTGCCTTCACACTGCTGCCTTCACTGCTGCCTTCACTGCTGCCTTCACTGCTGCCTTCACACTGCTGCCTTCACTGCTGCCTTCACACTGCTGCCTTCACTGCTGCCTTCACACTGCTGCCTTCACTGCTGCCTTCACACTGCTGCCTTCACACTGCTGCCTTCACTGCTGCCTTCACACTGCTGCCTTCACACTGCTGCCTTCACACTGCTGCCTTCACACTGCTGCCTTCACACTGCTGCCTTCACTGCTGCCTTCACACTGCTGCCTTCACTGCTGCCTTCACACTGCTGCCTTCACACTGCTGCCTTCACTGCTGCCTTCACACTGCTGCCTTCACACTGCTGCCTTCACACTGCTGCCTTCACTGCTGCCTTCACACTGCTGCCTTCACACTGCTGCCTTCACACTGCTGCCTTCACTGCTGCCTTCACTGCTGCCTTCACTGCTGCCTTCACACTGCTGCCTTCACTGCTGCCTTCACTGCTGCCTTCACTGCTGCCTTCACTGCTGCCTTCACTGCTGCCTTCACACTGCTGCCTTCACTGTTGCCTTCACTGTTGCCTTCACACTGCTGCCTTCACTGCTGCCTTCACTGCTGCCTTCACACTGCTGCCTTCACTGCTGCCTTCACTGCTGCCTTCACACTGCTGCCTTCACTGCTGCCTTCACACTGCTGCCTTCACACTGCTGCCTTCACACTGCTGCCTTCACACTGCTGCCTTCACACTGCTGCCTTCACTGCTGCCTTCACACTGCTGCCTTCACACTGCTGCCTTCACACTGCTGCCTTCACACTGCTGCCTTCACACTGCTGCCTTCACTCCTTCACACTGCTGCCTTCACTGCTGCCTTCACACTGCCGCCTTCACACTGCTGCCTTCACTGCTGCCTTCACACTGCTGCCTTCACACTGCTGCCTTCACACTGCTGCCTTCACACTGCTGCCTTCACACTGCTGCCTTTACACTGCTGCCTTCACTGCTGCCTTTACACTGCTGCCTTCACACTGCTGCCTTCACACTGCTGCCTTCACACTGCTGCCTTCACACTGCTGCCTTCACACTGCTGCCTTCACACTGCTGCCTTCACACTGCTGCCTTCACTGCTGCCTTCACTGCTGCCTTCACTGCTGCCTTCACACTGCTGCCTTCACTGCTGCCTTCACTGCTGCCTTCACTGCTGCCTTCACTGCTGCCTTCACTGCTGCCTTCACTGCTGCCTTCACTGCTGCCTTCACTGCTGCCTTCACTGCTGCCTTCACACTGCTGCCTTCACTGCTGCCTTCACTGCTGCCTTCACTGCTGCCTTCACTGCTGCCTTCACTGCTGCCTTCACTGCTGCCTTCACTGCTGCCTTCACTGCTGCCTTCACTGCTGCCTTCACTGCTGCCTTCACTGCTGCCTTCACTGCTGCCTTCACTGCTGCCTTCACTGCTGCCTTCACTGCTGCCTTCACACTGCTGCCTTCACTGCTGCCTTCACACTGCTGCCTTCACTGCTGCCTTCACTGCTGCCTTCACTGCTGCCTTCACTGCTGCCTTCACTGCTGCCTTCACACTGCTGCCTTCACTGCTGCCTTCACTGCTGCCTTCACTGCTGCCTTCACACTGCTGCCTTCACACTGCTGCCTTCACACTGCTGCCTTCACTGCTGCCTTCACTGCTGCCTTCACACTGCTGCCTTCACTGCTGCCTTCACACTGCTGCCTTCACACTGCTGCCTTCACACTGCTGCCTTCACTGCTGCCTTCACACTGCTGCCTTCACACTGCTGCCTTCACTGCTGCCTTCACTGCTGCCTTCACACTGCTGCCTTCACACTGCTGCCTTCACTGCTGCCTTCACTGCTGCCTTCACACTGCTGCCTTCACTGCTGCCTTCACTGCTGCCTTCACACTGCTGCCTTCACTGCTGCCTTCACACTGTTGCCTTCATACTGCTGCCTTCACTGCTGCCTTCATTGCTGCCTTCACACTGCTGCCTTCACTGCTGCCTTCACACTGCTGCCTTCACACTGCTGCCTTCACTGCTGCCTTCACTGCTGCCTTCACACTGCTGCCTTCACACTGCTGCCTTCACTGCTGCCTTCACTGCTGCCTTCACACTGCTGCCTTCACACTGCTGCCTTCACACTGCTGCCTTCACACTGCTGCCTTCACACTGCTGCCTTCACTGCTGCCTTCACACTGCTGCCTTCACACTGCTGCCTTCACACTGCTGCCTTCACACTGCTGCCTTCACTGCTGCCTTCACACTGCTGCCTTCACACTGCTGCCTTCACACTGCTGCCTTCACTGCTGCCTTCACTGCTGCCTTCACACTGCTGCCTTCACACTGCTGCCTTCACACTGCTGCCTTCACACTGCTGCCTTCACACTGCTGCCTTCACTGCTTCCTTCACTGCTGCCTTCACTGCTGCCTTCACACTGCTGCCTTCACACTGCTGCCTTCACTGCTGCCTTCACACTGCTGCCTTCACTGCTGCCTTCACACTGCTGCCTTCACACTGCTGCCTTCACACTGCTGCCTTCACTGCTGCCTTCACACTGCTGCCTTCACACTGCTGCCTTCACACTGCTGCCTTCACACTGCTGCCTTCACACTGCTGCCTTCACACTGCTGCCTTCACACTGCTGCCTTCACTGCTGCCTTCACACTGCTGCCTTCACACTGCTTCACTGCCTTCACTGCTGCCTTCACACTGCTGCCTTCACTGCTGCCTTCACACTGCTGCCTTCACACTGCTGCCTTCACACTGCTGCCTTCACACTGCTGCCTTCACTGCTGCCTTCACTGCTGCCTTCACTGCTGCCTTCACACTGCTGCCTTCACTGCTGCCTTCACACTGCTGCCTTCACACTGCTGCCTTCACTGCTGCCTTCACACTGCTGCCTTCACACTGCTGCCTTCACTGCTGCCTTCACTGCTGCCTTCACACTGCTGCCTTCACACTGCTGCCTTCACACTGCTGCCTTCACTGCTACCTTCACACTGCTGCCTTCACTGCTGCCTTCACTCTGCTGCCTTCACTTCTGCCTTTACACTGCTGCCTTCACACTGCTGCCTTCACACTGCTGCCTTCACACTGCTGCCTTCACTGCTGCCTTCACTGCTGCCTTCACTGCTGCCTTCACTGCTGCCTTCACTGCTGCCTTCACACTGCCTCAGCCTTTACACTGCTGCCTTCACTGCTGCCTTCACACTGCTGCCTTCACTGCTGCCTTCACTGCTGCCTTCACTGCTGCCTTCACTGCTGCCTTCACACTGCTGCCTTCACACTGCTGCCTTCACACTGCTGCCTTCACACTGCTGCCTTCACTGCTGCCTTCACACTGCTGCCTTCACACTGCTGCCTTCACTGCTGCCTTCACTGCTGCCTTCACACTGCTGCCTTCACTGCTGCCTTCACTGCTGCCTTCACTGCTGCCTTCACTGCTGCCTTCACTGCTGTCTTCACACTGCTGCCTTCACTGCTGCCTTCACTGCTGCCTTCACACTGCTGCCTTCACACTGCTGCCTTCACACTGCTGCCTTCACTGCTGCCTTCACTGCTGCCTTCACTGCTGCCTTCACTGCTGCCTTCACTGCTGCCTTCACTGCTGCCTTCACTGCTGCCTTCACACTGCTGCCTTCACTGCTACCTTCACACTGCTGCCTTCACTGCTGCCTTCACTGCTGCCTTCACACTGCTGCCTTCACTGGTGCCTTCACACTGCTGCCTTCACTGCTGCCTTCACTGCTGCCTTCACACTGCTGCCTTCACATTGCTGCCTTCACTGCTGCCTTCACACTGCTGCCTTCACTGCTGCCTTCACACTGCTGCCTTCACTGCTGCCTTCACTGCTGCCTTCACTGCTGCCTTCACACTGCTGCCTTCACTGGTGCCTTCACACTGCTGCCTTCACTGCTGCCTTCACTGCTGCCTTCACACTGCTGCCTTCACACTGCTGCCTTCACTGCTGCCTTCACACTGCTGCCTTCACTGCTGCCTTCACACTGCTGCCTTCACTGCTGCCTTCACTGCTGCCTTCACACTGCTGCCTTCACTGGTGCCTTCACACTGCTGCCTTCACTGCTGCCTTCACTGCTGCCTTCACACTGCTGCCTTCACACTGCTGCCTTCACTGCTGCCTTCACACTGCTGCCTTCACTGCTGCCTTCACACTGCTGCCTTCACTGCTGCCTTCACTGCTGCCTTCACTGCTGCCTTCACTGCTGCCTTCACTGCTGCCTTCACACTGCTGCCTTCACTGCTACCTTCACACTGCTGCCTTCACTGCTGCCTTCACTGCTGCCTTCACACTGCTGCCTTCACTGCTGCCTTCACACTGCTGCCTTCACACTGCTGCCTTCACTGCTGCCTTCACTGCTGCCTTCACTGCTGCCTTCACTGCTGCCTTCACACTGCTGCCTTCACTGCTGCCTTCACACTGCTGCCTTCACTGCTGCCTTCACTGCTGCCTTCACTGCTGCCTTCACACTGCTGCCTTCACTGCTGCCTTCACTGCTGCCTTCACTGCTGCCTTCACTGCTGCCTTCACACTGCTGCCTTCACTGCTGCCTTCACTGCTGCCTTCACTGCTGCCTTCACACTGCTGCCTTCACTGCTGCCTTCACACTGCTGCCTTCACACTGCTGCCTTCACTGCTGCCTTCACACTGCTGCCTTCACTGCTGCCTTCACTGCTGCCTTCACACTGCTGCCTTCACACTGCTGCCTTCACTGCTGCCTTCACTGCTGCCTTCACTGCTGCCTTCACACTGCTGCCTTCACTGCTGCCTTCACACTGCTGCCTTCACTGCTGCCTTCACACTGCTGCCTTCACACTGCTGCCTTCACTGCTGCCTTCACTGCTGCCTTCACTGCTGCCTTCACACTGCTGCCTTCACTGCTGCCTTCACTGCTGCCTTCACTGCTGCCTTCACTGCTGCCTTCACACTGCTGCCTTCACTGCTGCCTTCACTGCTGCCTTCACACTGCTGCCTTCACTGCTGCCTTCACTGCTGCCTTCACTGCTGCCTTCACACTGCTGCCTTCACTGCTGCCTTCACTGCTGCCTTCACTGCTGCCTTCACACTGCTGCCTTCACTGCTGCCTTCACTGCTGCCTTCACTGCTGCCTTCACTGCTGCCTTCACTGCTGCCTTCACACTGCTGCCTTCACTGCTGCCTTCACTGCTGCCATCACTGCTGCCTTCACTGCTGCCTTCACTGCTGCCTTCACACTGCTTCCTCCACTGCTTCCTTCAATGCTTCCTTCGCTGCTTCCTTCACTGCTTTCACTGTTGCCTTCACTGCTTCCTTCACTGCTTTCACTGTTGCCTTCACTGCTTCCTTCACTGCTTTCACTGTTGCCTTCACTGCTTTCACTGCTTCCTTAACTGCTTTCACTGCTGCCTTCACACTGCTGCCTTCATACTGCTGCCTTCACACTGCTGCCTTCACTGTTGCCTTCACACTGCTGCCTTCATACTGCTGCCTTCACACTGCTGCCTTCACTGCTGCCTTCACTGCTTTCACTGTTCCTTCACTGCTTCCTTCACTGCTTTCACTGCTGCCTTCACTGCTTTCACTGCTGCCTTCACTGCTTTCACTGTTGCCTTCACTGCTTCCTTCACTGCTTTCACTGCTGCCTTCACTGCTTTCACTGTTGCCTTCACTGCTTTCACTGCTTCCTTAACTGCTTTCACTGCTGCCATCACTGCTGCCTTCACACTGCTGCCTTCACTGCTGCCTTCACACTGCTGCCTTCACTGCTGCCTTCACACTGCTGCCTTCACTGCTGCCTTCACACTGCTGCCTTCACTGCTGCCTTCACACTGCTGCCTTCACTGCTGCCTTCACACTGCTGCCTTCACTGCTGCCTTCACACTGCTGCCTTCACTGCTGCCTTCACACTGCTGCCTTCACTGCTGCCTTCACACTGCTGCCTTCACTGCTGCCTTCACACTGCTGCCTTCACTGCTGCCTTCACACTGCTGCCTTCACTGCTGCCTTCACTGCTGCCTTCACTGCTGCCTTCACACTTCTGCCTTCACTGGTGCCTTCACACTGCTGCCTTCACTGCTGCCTTCACTGCTGCCTTCACTGCTGCCTTCACTGGTGCCTTCACTGCTGCCTTCACTGCTGCCTTCACTGCTGCCTTCACTGGTGCCTTCACTGCTGCCTTCACTGGTGCCTTCACTGCTGCCTTCACTGGTGTCTTCACTGCTGCCTTCACTGGTGCCTTCACTGCTGCCTTCACTGCTGCCTTCACTGGTGCCTTCACTGCTGCCTTCACTGCTGCCTTCACTGGTGCCTTCACTGCTGCCTTCACTGGTGCCTTCACTGCTGCCTTCACTGCTGCCTTCACTGGTGCCTTCACTGCTGCCTTCACTGCTGCCTTCACTGCTGCCTTCACTGCTGCCTTCACTGGTGCCTTCACTGCTGCCTTCACTGGTGCCTTCACTGCTGCCTTCACTGCTGCCTTCACTGCTGCCTTCACTGCTGCCTTCACTGGTGCCTTCACACTGCTGCCTTCACTGCTGCCTTCACTGCTGCCTTCACTGCTGCCTTCACACTGCTGCCTTCACACTGCTGCCTTCACACTGCTGCCTTCACTGTTGCCTTCACACTGCTGCCTTCACTGTTGCCTTCACACTGCTGCCTTCACTGCTGCCTTCACACTGCTGCCTTCACACTGCTGCCTTCACTGCTGCCTTCACACTGCTGCCTTCACACTGCTGCCTTCACACTGCTGCCTTCACTGCTGCCTTCACTGCTGCCTTCACTGCTGCCTTCACTCATCATTATTCATGATGAATAATTTCTGGGTGAGTGAGAGGCTGGTTACTTATCCCCCTCCCCTTTAATAACCCCCTCCCTCTCCCTCACCCCTTCCCCAACCCCACCTTCACCCCTCCACTACCTTCACCCCTTCCCCACCCACCAAAACCACCCCCTCCCCCACCTACCTTGCCAGATCAACCAGGCTGTGATGGGTATGTGGGGCTGCGGGCCTCCAGCAGCAATAGCTTGGTTGATCAGGCAAGCACCGGACGAGCCTGGCCCATGGCCGGGCTCCGAGAGTAGTGGTAGTAGTAGTTGTAGCGACAGTGGGTAGACTTTAGGTAGGTAGGTAGTTCCTCTTTCCTGTACCCCCCTTGATCCCTCACCCCACTCTCTCTCCCCTCCCTGATTACCCCCCACAACCTCCTCCTCCCCTCTCTCTCCCTGGAGGTGCCTACTCGCCCCCCCCCCCAAGTCTACCTGGGGTGTGATTGGTGATCACTGTCAACTATGTGTAGTTAGTAGGTCGTTAGTCGGTAGTTAGCAGGTAGTTAGCGCTGGGTACTCCTGGGCCACACCTGGTTAATGGCCGCTGTAATTGTTGCGTCATCTCGTTGCAGTTGCGTCTTCCTGGTACGCTGTGTTGCGTCATGTTGCAGTTGCGTCGCTGTGTTGCGTCACGGTGGTGTTCTGTTGCTGTGCGTCGTGTATCTGATTTATTCACAGAAGATGACTTACCAGGTCAGATACCCGAGTCATCTACCTGGTTATAATGACTCTCTCACTCTCTCTCTCTCTCTCTCTCTCTCTCTCTCTCTCTCTCTCTCTCTCTCTCTCTCTCACTCTCTCTCTCTCTCTCTCTCTCTCTCTCTCTCTCTCTCAGCAACACAACAAACACTCTGGCCTCAAACAAAACTTTCAGAAGTATAAATCAAGTCTTGAAATACAAACAGATTTAAAACTCGATACTGCCTTCTAGTGTGACCACACACACACACACACACACACACACACACACACACACACACACACACACACACACACACACACACACACACACACACACACACACACACCTGGTTAACCACGCCAAGAAATTAGAGTACAAAGGTTTGCAACAAGACTAGTCCCGGAGGTGAGGGGTATGTCTTACGAGAAGAGGTTAAGGGAACTCAACCTGACGACACTGGAGGACAGGGGGGGACATGATAACGACATATAAAATACTTAGAGACACTGACAAGGTGGACAGAGACAGAATGTTCCAGAGATTGGACACAATAACAAGGAATCACAATTGGAAGATGAAGACTCAGATGAGTCACAGGGATGTTAGGAAGTATTTCTTCAGTCACAGAGTTGTCAGGAAGTGGAATAGTCTGGAAAGTGATGTAGTGGAGGCAGGAACCATACATAGTCTTAAGAAGAGGTATGATAAAGTTCGTGGTGCAGGGAGAGAGTGGACCTAGTAGCGACCAGGGAAGAGGCGGGGCCAGGAGCTATGACTCGACCCCCACACACAACAAGAAATGTACAATATTGTTTTGAATATTGAACAATAACCAGAAAAATAAAGAACAGAGAGAGAGAGAGAGAGAGAGAGAGAGAGAGAGAGAGAGAGAGAGAGAGAGAGAGAGAGAGAGAGAGAGAGTATTATCCAAGATATGAGAGAAAGAAATTGGTCTCTGGAATTGGGACACGTGATGAATGATGGGGCAGAGTTTTCCCGAAGATGGTGGAGAGGAATGGAACGTCAGGACCTGGGAATGCCAGGTCGTGGGAATGAGGGCGTGGGAACGTCTGGGCGTGGGAATATCAGGTCGTGGGAATGTGCTAATGTGTTCGGTGGCGCTGAAGGTGGGAATATATCTGCGCTGGAATTTGCTCAGTGAGAATAGGAAATGTGTGGGACAGTATGGTAATGTATGGTGTGGGACAGTATGGTAATGTATGGTGTGGGACAGTATGGTAATGTATGGTGTGGGACAGTATGGTAATGTATGGTGTGGGACAGTATGGTAATGTATGGTGTGGGACAGTATGGTAATGTATGGTGTGGGACAGTATGGTAATGTATGGTGTGGGACAGTATGGTAATGTATGGTGTGGGACAGTATGGTAATGTATGGTGTGGGACAGTATGGTAATGTATGGTGTGGGACAGTATGGTAATGTATGGTGTGGGACAGTATGGTAATGTATGGTGTGGGACAGTATGGTAATGTATGGTGTGGGACAGTATGGTAATGTATGGTGTGGGACAGTATGGTAATGTATGGTGTGGGACAGTATGGTAATGTATGGTGTGGGACAGTATGGTAATGTATGGTGTGGGACAGTATGGTAATGTATGGTGTGGGACAGTATGGTAATGTATGGTGTGGGACAGTATGGTAATGTATGGTGTGGGACAGTATGGTAATGTATGGTGTGGGACAGTATGGTAATGTATGGTGTGGGACAGTATGGTAATGTATGGTGTGGGACAGTATGGTAATGTATGGTGTGGGACAGTATGGTAATGTATGGTGTGGGGACAGTATGTATGTATGGTGTGGGACAGTATGGTATGTATGGTGTGGGACATAGTACAGTATGGTAATGTATGGTGTGGGACAGTATGGTAATGTATGGTGTGGGACATAGTATGGTAATGTATGGTGTGGGACATAGTATGGTGTGGGACATGTATGGTGTGGGACATAGTATGGTAATGTATGGTGTGGGGCAGTATGGTAATGTATGGTGTGGGACAGTATGGTAATGTATGGTGTGGGACATAGTATGGTAATGTATGGTGTGGGACATAGTATGGTAATGTATGGTGTGGGACATAGTATGGTAATGTATGGTGTGGGACATAGTATGGTAATGTATGGTGTGGGACAGTATGGTAATGTATGGTGTGGGACAGTATGGTAATGTATGGTGTGGGACAGTATGGTAATGTATGGTGTGGGACAGTATGGTAATGTATGGTGTGGGACAGTATGGTAATGTATGGTGTGGGACATAGTATGGTAATGTATGGTGTGGGACAGTATGGTAATGTATGGTGTGGGACATAGTATGGTAATGTATGGTGTGGGACATAGTATGGTAATGTATGGTGTGGGACATAGTATGGTAATGTATGGTGTGGGACATAGTATGGTAATGTATGGTGTGGGACAGTATGGTAATGTATGGTGTGGGTCATAGTATGGTAATGTATGGTGTGGGACAGTATGGTAATGTATGGTGTGGGACAGTATGGTAATGTATGGTGTGGGACTCCCGGTTCACTCTTTGGTTCATACCTTGCGACTTAAACTGAGTCCATACATGATAATACATACCTGGTTGAGTACTGGAGGTCCTGGTCACAACCCTGCACTGTTATAACAACATACTGGAGGGAGAGATATGGTAGGAAGAGCAGGGGTGCGGTGGACACAGTAAGAGAACATTATCAACATTAATACCGTGACGGTAATGTGTGTGTGTGTGACGGTATTGTGACGCAAGAGAGCGTCACCATGTACTGACTGCTGGACCATAACACAATGACTTGGAGTTTTACCAATAAGTTAGACTGGTCATTGTTGGACCGTATTATTGGACGTGTAAATTACGATTCTGTCTGTCTATCTATCTGTCTGTCTGTCTCTCTGTCTGTCTCTCTGTCTGTCTCTCTGTCTGTCTGTCTCTCTCTCTCTCTCTCTCTCTCTCTCTCTCTCTCTCTCTCTCTCTCTCTCTCTCTCTCTCTCTCTCTCTCTCTCTCTCTCTCTCTGTGTTGCTACACTATTCTATATGATAGTTCCACATACATGGATCACATATACACACACATATACATACACTGATACACTGATACATACATTGATACACACATACATACACATACTGTTTCATATACATATAGTGTACATATACATACATGAATCAAGACAAGAATGGACGGAGATTCGACAGGTAACAGGTGCAGCAGTCTGTGAGGCTGGTAACACGAAGGCTTCACAGACAGCGCTGTTGTGTGCTGTCTGTTCTGTGGTAGAGAGATACACCTGCTATCTTACACACACACACGGGGCCAGGAGCTAAGACTCGACCCCTGCAACCACAAATAGGCGAGTACACACATGAAAGGTAGGGTGAGAAGGGGTGTGGGTACATTAGGGCAGTGGGTAGATTGTTGGGGTGGGGACGGGTTCTTGAGTGGGGTGGATGGGAAGAGGATGAGTGGGGAGGATAATAGATGGTAGGGTGGGGAGGGAGGGAGAGGAGTGCCTTGTGGGGGTTAGGGGGGTATAGTTGGCACTGCCCCATGATGATAGGTGGGAGGGGCGTTCAGTCTAGCTTGGGCACCCTGACTGAGTGCTTCAGTGCCCAGTGCCAGAGGCGACACCCCCATACCCTCTCTTCTGCCCTCTGCTGCCTCGTGTGTGTCGTAGTGCCCGGTGTAGTGCCCAGTGTAGTGCCCGGTGTAGTGCCCAATGTAGTGGACAGTGTCACATGCAGTGGACAGTGAAGAGTTGTCAGAAAAGTTATCTTAACATATTCTTGAAGAAGTTATCTTACGTGTTCTTAAGATAGTTATCTATCTACTTGTTCTTAAGATAGTTATCTTACTTGTTCTTAAGACAGTTATCTTACGTGTTAAGACAGTTATCTTGTTCTTAAGACAGTTATCTTACTTGTTCTTAAGACAGTTATCTTACGTGTTAAGGCAGTTATCTTACTTGTTCTTAAGACAGTTATCTTACGTGTTAAGACAGTTATCTTACTTGTTCTTAAGACAGTTATCTTACTTGTTCTTAAGACAGTTATCTTACGTGTTAAGGCAGTTATCTTACTTGTTCTTAAGACAGTTATCTTACGTGTTAAGGCAGTTATCTTACGTGTTCTTAAGACACTTATCTTACGTGTTCTTAAAACAGTTATCTTACGTGTTAAGACAGTTATCTTACGTGTTCTTAAGACACTTATCTTACGTGTTTTTAAGACAGTTATCTTACGTGTTAAGACAGTTATCTTACGTGTTAAGACAGTTATCTTACGTGTTCTTAAGACACTTATCTTACGTGTTAAGACAGTTATCTTACCTGTTTTGGAAAGACCAACAAGTCTGCCAGAGTGCAAAATATTTAACAGTCTTCCGGTCCAGACTCATAAAACAGGAGAGTGTCAGTGTGTAGTAGACAGTGTGGGTGCCACAATGTGTAGTGGGCAGTGTGGGTGTCACAGTGTGTAGTGGACAGTGTGGGTGCCACAATGTGTAGTGGACAGTGTGTAGTGGACAGTGTGGGTGTCACAGTGTGTAGTGGACAATATGGGTGCCACAGTATGTAGTGGACAATATGGGTGCCACAGTATGTAGTGGACAATATGGGTGCCACAGTGTGTAGTGGACAGGGAGGGTGCCAGTGTGTTTGTGTGTGTGTGTGTGTGTGTGTAATGAGCCGACCCCTTCCCCCCGTCCTCCCCCCCACCACCACTACCTCCTTCCTGCACCACTACCACAACTACCACCACCTTCTTCCAGCACCACTACCACAACTACCACCACCACCACCACAACAACAACTACCACCGTCACCACCTCAACACGTAACTTAGAAGTGAGAGAATTCTTCTTGCAAACGATAGGTGACGGGTTCGATCCCCGTATTGACGCCCCCTGCTGCCCCTGTTGTCACTGTTGTCACTGCCCACTTAGCAGTGAAAATGAATATCTGAGAAAAGAATTTCAGGGCGTCGTGAACTTCAGCCAGTGTCTGTTATCTGTTAGTGTTCCTGTTGTATTGTTAGTGGTTAAAGGTAGCTGTACACACACACACACACACACACACACACACACACACACACACACACACACACACACACACACACACACACACACACACACACACACACACACACACACACACACAATTATCTATGTACTCAGACTTGTTCTGTACTCTTTGAGTTCCTCACCTGGAATATAAAGAGTGTCTTCAATTAGATAATGATAATAATAATAATAATAATAATAATAATAATAATAATAATAATAATAATAATAATAATAATAATAATAATAATAATAATAATAATATAATGTTTCCTGATGACATATAATGTAAGAGATGAATCTGTTAGTGTCAACAGAAAATGGGGTGAGGTTGAGGTGCCAGCAGTGCCAGTAGTGCTAGCAGTGCTAGCAGTGACAGTAGTGCCAGCAGTGCAAGCAGTGCTAGCAGCCAGCAGTACCAGCAGGGCTAGCAGTGCAAGCAGTGACAGTAGTGCCAGCAGTGCTAGCAGTGCAAGCAGTGCTAGCAGCCAGCAGTACCAGCAGGGCTAGCAGTGCAAGCAGTGCTAGCAGTGACAGTAGTGCCAGCAGTGCTAGCAGCCAGCAGTACCAGCAGGGCTAGCAGTGCTAGCAGTGACAGTAGTGCCAGCAGTGCTAGCAGTGCAAGAAGTGCTAGCAGCCAGCAGTACCAGCAGGGCTAGCAGTGCAAGCAGTGCTAGCAGTGACAGTAGTGCCAGCAGTGCTAGCAGCCAGCAGTACCAGCAGGGCTAGCAGTGCTAGCAGTGACAGTAGTGCCAGCAGTGCTAGCAGTGCAAGCAGTGCTAGAAGCCAGCAGTACCAGCAGGGCTAGCAGTGACAGTAGTGCCAGCAGTGCTAGCAGTACCAGCAGTGCTAGCAGTGACAGTAGTGCTAGCAGTGCCAGCAGTGCTAGCAGTGCCAGCAGTGCTAGCAGTGCCAGCAGTGCTAGCAGTGACAGTAGTGCTAGCAGTACCAGCAGGGCCAGCAGTACCAGCAGCTAGCAGTGCCAGCAGTGCTAGCAGTGACAGTAGTGCTAGCAGTACCAGCAGGGCCAGCAGTACCAGCAGTGCTAGCAGTGACAGTAGTGCTAGCAGTGCCAGCAGTGCTAGCAGTGACAGTAGTGCTAGCAGTGCCAGCAGTGCTAGCAGTGACAGTAGTGCTAGCAGTACCAGCAGGGCCAGCAGTACCAGCAGTGCTAGCAGCTAGCAGTTCCAGCAGTGCTAGCAGTGCCAGCAGTGCTAGCAGTGCCAGCAGTGCTAGCAGTACCAGCAGTGCTAGCAGTGCCAGCAGTGCTAGCAGTGACAGTAGTGCTAGCAGTACCAGCAGGGCCAGCAGTACCAGCAGTGCTAGCAGTGCCAGCAGTGCTAGCAGTACCAGCAGTGCTAGCAGTGCCAGCAGTGCTAGCAGTACCAGCAGTGCTAGCAGTGCCAGCAGTGCTAGCAGTACCAGCAGTGCTAGCAGTGACAGTAGTGCTAGCAGTGCCAGCAGTGCTAGCAGTGACAGTAGTGCTAGCAGTACCAGCAGTGCTAGCAGCCAGCAGTACCAGCAGTGCTAGCAGTGCCAGCAGTGCTAGCAGTACCAGCAGTGCTAGCAGTGCCAGCAGTGCTAGCAGTACCAGCAGTGCTAGCAGTACCAGCAGTGCTAGCAGTGCCAGCAGTGCCAGCAGTACCAGCAGTGCTAGCAGTGCCAGCAGTGCTAGCAGTATCAGCAGTGCTAGCAGTACCAGCAGTGCTAGCAGTACCAGCAGTGCTAGCAGTGACAGTAGTGCTAGCAGTGCCAGCAGTGCTAGCAGTACCAGCAGTGCTAGCAGTACCAGCAGTGCTAGCAGTGACAGTAGTGCTAGCAGTACCAGCAGGGCCAGCAGTACCAGCAGCTAGCAGTGCCAGCAGTGCTAGCAGTGACAGTAGTGCTAGCAGTGCCAGCAGTGCCAACTAGCAGCCAGACTACCTACAGTGTGATGTCCAAGACTGTTTCTATCCTGTTCAGTAATGTTCGTTACACAAGCTCAGAGTTCACTCTGTGTGGAGCTTTATCCAGGGCCGGAACTACTATGAAACTAATGAAGCTTAAGCTTCAGGGCCCCTAATTCAGGGCCCCTAATTCAGGGCCCCAGAAGTGACTTTAGCCCACATTATTTAAAAATTTTGGGTCTCTGAGAAAGGATTGCGAAGGGGCCCCCCATAACAATCTTCAGGGCCCCAATACAATGGTGGAGGGATAGGACCTGGAAGATACCTGTAGGATGTTTCTGGGGGTCAGCACCCCCGCGGCTCAGTCCCAGACCAGGCCTCCTGCTGGATCAAGGCCTGATCATCCAAGCTGTTCTTGCATGCTGCACACAGTTCATCATGAGAACCACCACTCGGCTGGTCAGGAAATTATTTGAAGAATTTATCCAGTTCCCTCTTGAAGACAGCCAGAAGTTTAGCAATCCCTTATGTATGAAGGGAGGGCGTTGAAGAGTCGGGGACCTCTGACACTTACCAAGTTCTCTTTTAAGTGTACCTGTCACGTTTCCAGGATTTTCCAGGTGTAAATTCGTATTTGGGTAGTGATAGTTGTGTGTACATTGTCCTGCTCAGCAGTTTTGCCTGCTGTACACAAATGGTATACAGTACCCACAATTAGTCCCTCTGAGGGACTGATTACCTCATCTTTTGTATATAATTCTTCACATTATGTCCTTGTATTGATAAAGCTACGTGTTGGCGAAACGTCTACAAGATACCCGGATAATGTACATATTCCTAATTCTTAATCTTGCCTGCCTTGAAGGAGGCTGTTAGTGTAGCAGTGTAGCAGCCTGGAGAGAACAGGTGACTTGTGTATCATCACTGGCACAGCATCTCTTGTCTTGAAAGTTCTAGTTATCCAGTCTGTCGTTTTCCTTGTGGTAGCAGTATTGTTGTGATATAATGCGAAATCTTTTGACATTATCACTCCCAGGTCTTACATGAAACTTTCCTTCCGTCGTTCCATAGGCGAGTAATTGAAATTTGTCTTTAAACGTCACATTGTTGTCTGAGATCCACTGGAAGACTTGATTTATATCTGCTGGAAGATTAGTTGTGTCTTCCAGTGGCGACACTCTTACAGAGATTCTGGTGTCATCAGCTGTGAATGTTAGTGTTGTGATTTATTTTCTTGTCATTGTCACGTATCAGAATGAGAAACAGAAGAGGGGCGAGTACTGTGCCTTGAGGAACACAGCTTTTCACTGTGGCAGCCTCTGACTTTACTGTTTACTACTTTCTGGGTTATGTTTGTTAAGAGAGGAGTGGAAGGGGAGGGAGAGAGGGTGCATAAGGAGGAAGAGAAGGTGTATAAGGAGAGATAGGGTGTCTAAGGAGAGGGAGAGAGGGTGTATAAGGAGAGATAGGGTGTCTAAGGAGAGGGAGAGAGGGTGTCTAAGGAGAGATAGGGTGTCTAAGGAGAGGGAGAGAGGGTGTATAAGGAGAGATAGGGTGTCTAAGGAGAGGGAGAGAGGGTGTCTAAGGAGAGCGAGAGAGGGTGTATAAGGAGAGATAGGGTGTCTAAGGAGAGGGAGAGAGGGTGTCTAAGGAGAGCGAGAGAGGGTGTATAAGGAGAGATAGGGTGTCTAAGGAGAGGGAGAGAGGGTGTATAAGGAGAGATAGGGTGTCTAAGGAGAGGGAGAGAGGGTGTCTAAGGAGAGATAGGGTGTCTAAGGAGAGGGAGAGAGGGTGTATAAGGAGAGATAGGGTGTCTAAGGAGAGGGAGAGAGGGTGTCTAAGGAGAGCGAGAGAGGGTGTATAAGGAGAGATAGGGTGTCTAAGGAGAGGGAGAGAGGGTGTCTAAGGAGAGCGAGAGAAGGTGTATAAGGAGAGATAGGGTGTCTAAGGAGAGGGAGAGAGGGTGTATAAGGAGAGTTAGGGTGTCTAAGGAGAGGGAGAGAGGGTGTATAAGGAGAGATAGGGTGTCTAAGGAGAGGGAGAGAGGGTGTATAAGGAGAGATAGGGTGTCTAAGGAGAGGGAGAGAAAGTGTATAAGGAGAGATAGGGTGTCTAAGGAGAGGGAGAGAGAGAGGGTGTATAAGGAGGCAGGGAGACCAAGTGCTGACATAGAATCCTAAGTAACAGTGAAAAGGGAGAGTGTACGTGGAAGAACAGAATTAGAGGGAGAGAATTTTGAGTGTTTGTACGTGTTTGGGAAAGAGGGGAGAAGGTGAGGGAGAGAGAGGGTGTAATTGAGGGGAAAGTGAGTGAGTAGGGTGACAAATTGAAGTCCTTCCATCCACAGCAGTGGTTCTGACATCATTCCTTCCTTGTTCCATCCACAGCAGGGGTTCTGACACCATTCCTTCATTGTTCCACCCACAGCAGTGGTTCTGACATCATTCCTTCCTGGTTCCATCCACAGCAGTGGTTCTGACACCATTCCTTCCTTGTTCCATCCACAGCAGTGGTTCTGACATAATTCCTTCCTTGTTCCATCCACAGCAGTGGTTCTGACATAATTCCTTCCTTGTTCCACCCACAGCAGTGGTTCTGACACCATTCCTTCCTTGTTCCATCCACAGCAGTGGTTCTGACATAATTCCTTCCTTGTTCCACCCACAGCAGTGGTTCTGACATCATTCCTTCCATGTTCCATCCACAGCAATGGTTCTGACACCATTCCTTCCTTGTTCCACCCACAACAGTGGTTCTGACATCATTCCTTCCATGTTCCATCCACAGCAGTGGTTCTGACATCATTCCTTCCATGTTCCATCCACAGCAGTGGTTTTGACACCATTCCTTCCTTGTTCCACCCACAGCAGTGGTTCTGACATCATTCCTTCATTGTTCCACCCACAGCAGTGGTTCTGACATCATTCCTTCATTGTTCCACACACAGCAGTGGTTTTGACACAATTCCTTCCTTGTTCCACCCACAGCAGTGGTTCTGACACCATTCCTTCATTGTTCCACCCACAGTAGTGGTTTTGACACCATTCCTTCCTTGTTCCACCCACAGCAGTGGTTCTGACACCATTCCTTCATTGTTCCACCCACAGCAGTGGTTTTGACACCATTCCTTCCTTGTTCCACCCACAGCAGTGGTTTTGACACCATTCCTTCCTTGTTCCACCCACAGCAGTGGTTCTGACATCATTCCTTCCTTGTTCCATCCACAGCAGTGGTTTTGACACCATTCCTTCATTGTTCCACCCACAGCAGTGGTTTTGACACCATTCCTTCCTTGTTCCTCCCACAGCAGTGGTTTTGACACCATTCCTTCTTTGTTCCTCCCACAGCAGTGGTTTTGACACCATTCCTTCCTTGTTCCACCCACAGCAGTGGTTCTGACATCATTCCTTCCTTGTTCCATCCACAGCAGTGGTTTTGACACCATTCCTTCATTGTTCCACCCACAGCAGTGGTTTTGACACCATTCCTTCCTTGTTCCTCCCACAGCAGTGGTTTTGACACCATTCCTTCCTTGAAGTTCTTGTAAACAGACCTTGAACTTCCTTAACTAACTAACCTCTTAACTCAAGACGATACAGAGACAGCCTTCACCTTGAGACTCAAGTCAGTGGCTGTCATGTAAGGTTCAGGTCAGTGGCTGTCATGTAAGGTTCAGGTCAGTGGCTGTCATGTAAGGTTCAGGTCAGTGGCTGTCATGTAAGGTTCACGTCAGTGGCTGTCATATAAGGTTCACGTCAGTGGCTGTCATGTAAGGTTCAGGTCAGTGGCTGTCATGTAAGGTTCAGGTCAGTGGGTGTCATGTAAGGTTCACGTCAGTGGCTGTCATGTAAGGTTCATGTCAGTGGGTGTCATGTAAGGTTCATGTCGGTGGGTGTCATGGAAGGTTCACGTCAATGGCTGTCATGTAAGGTTCAGGTCAGTGGCTGTCATATAAGGTTCACGTCAGTGGGTGTCATGTAAGGTTCACGTCAGTGGCTGTCATATAAGGTTCACGTCAGTGGCTGTCATGTAAGGTTCAGGTCAGTGGCTGTCATGTAAGGTTCAGGTCAGTGGGTGTCATGTAAGGTTCACGTCAGTGGCTGTCATGTAAGGTTCATGTCAGTGGGTGTCATGTAAGGTTCAGGTCAGTGGCTGTCATGTAAGGTTCATGTCAGTGGCTGTCATGTAAGGTTCACGTCAGTGGGTGTCATGTAAGGTTCAGGTCAGTGGCTGTCATGTAAGGTTCATGTCAGTGGCTGTCATGTAAGGTTCACGTCAGTGGGTGTCATGTAAGGTTCAGGTCAGTGGCTGTCATGGAAGGTTCAGGTCAGTGGCTGTCATGTAAGGTTCAGGTCAGTCGGTGTCATGTAAGGTTCAGGTCAGTGGCTGTCATGTAAGGTTCAGGTCAGTGGCTGTCATGTAAGGTTCAGATCAGTGGCTGTCATGTAAGGTTCAGGTCAGTGGCTGTCATGTAAGGTTCAGGTCAGTGGCTGTCATGTAAGGTTCAGGTCAGTGGCTGTCATGGAAGGTTCAGGTCAGTGGGTGTCATAGAAGGTTCAGGTCAGTGGGTGTCATGTAAGGTTCAGGTCAGTGGGTGTCATGTAAGGTTCAGGTCAGTGGGTGTCATGTAAGGTTCAGGTCAGTGGGTGTCATGTAAGGTTCAGGTCAGTGGGTGTCATGTAAGGTTCAGGTCAGTGGGTGTCATGTAAGGTTCAGGTCAGTGGGTGTCATGTAAGGTTCAGGTCAGTGGGTGTCATGTAAGGTTCAGGTCAGTGGGTGTCATGGAAGGTTCAGGTCAGTGGGTGTCATGTACATGCTGCCACTTATTCCTGCCCTCCCTCCTGTCTGTGATCTCCATCGCTCCCTTTCCTCTCCCTTCCTTCATTCATTCTTCTCCTTCCATTCCTCTTCCCCCGTCACTCTTCCTCTACTGTCTCCTCCCCTCTCACTCTTCCTCTACTGTCTCCTCCCCCCTCACTCTTCCTCTACTGTTTCCTCCCCTCTCACTCTTCCTCTACTGCCTCCTCCCCTCTCACTCTTCCTCTACTGTCTCCTCCCCCCCCCCTTTTTTTTTTTTACACAGGGTTTGACAAGGTTTAAGGATCCCTAGCTTTATTGACAGCTATTTACAGGTTAAGGATTCCTAACTTTATTGGCAAGTTAAGAGCTGTTACCTACATCAGCTCATTTGAAAGCATTTTTATTGTTATGAGACATACAAGTAGGGAACAAGATGAAGTTGGAGCCATCTGTGGGCCAGCATTTTCATTTGATCAACTGACTTTATCTCGTTGACATCATTATGCTGTACGAATGTGTTCCATACTCTAGTCATCCTGGGTATGTATGATCTCAGATGGAGTGATGTTCTGGAGAAGGGTACAGCCAGAGTGAAGTTGCTGCTTTCTGCCCGTCTTGTGGCATAAAAACTTGTTTCACGCTGTCCTCGAAGTGGATCCAAGTGTGGTATTTTGACAATATTGGCCTTGTACATAACAGTAAGGCCACCCACATCCCTCCTATGTTGAAGGCTCTGCTGAAATGACAGATCTATCCAGGATGGGTCCAGGCGAGAGATGAGACGTCTTGCTCTGTTCTCTACTCTGTCAGGCAGTCGCAGATGAGAGGGGGGGCAGGCAACCCAAGAAAGTGGAGCATACTCAAGGTGCGAGCGTACTTGTGCCTCGTACAGGATCTTGCAACCCCTACTGTCAAGCAGATGGGAGATACGGCGAAGTGCTGTAAGCTTCCTGGCTGCCTTGTTTGCAAGATTTACAACATGGTTCTTCATGGTTAGTTTGGAGTCAAATTTCACCCCAAGGATATCAACTTCTTCTCCAGGTGCCAACATCCTCCCATTCATCCTTACTACTGCACCAGCATTACCATCATGGTGCCTAGAGACGATCATCATTTGCGTTTTCTCAGGTGCAAATGTTACTTGCCATCTATTTCCCCAAGCTGATATAGCTCTCAGCTGGTGATTGATGTAGCTTAGAGCAGCTGGCATTTCTTCTCTTGGATAAGTGAATGTCAGTGTACAGTCGTCTGCATATGCATGTGATTCTGGGATGAGATGAAGAAGGTCGTTGAAGTAGACATTCCATAACAGTGGACCCAGCACGCTTCCTTGTGGAACACTTGCCCCAATAGGATGTCTTGCTGATTCCGTTCCATTGAGAACTACACTTAGAGATCTACCATGAAGGTAGTCACTGAGGAGACATAGCGTAGAGCCTGCAATTCCCAGTGCTTGAAGTTTTGCTAAGAGGCCCTGGTGCCACACCCGGTCGAAAGCACCAGCAATGTCACTCTTCCTCTACTGCCTCCTCCCCTCTCACTCTCCCTCTACTGTCTCCTCCCCTCTCACTCTTCCTCTACTGTCTCCTCCCCCCTCACTCTTCCTCTACTGCCTCCTCCCCTCTCACTCTTCCTCTACTGTCTCCTCCCCTCTCACTCTTCCTCTACTGCCTCCTCCCCTCTCACTCTTCCTCTACTGTCTCCTCCCCTCTCACTCTTACTCTACTGTCTCCTCCCCTCTCACTCTTCCTCTACTGTCTCCTCCCCTCTCACTCTTACTCTACTGTCTCCTCCCCTCTCACTCTTCCTCTACTGTCTCCTCCCCTCTCACTCTTCCTCTACTGTCTCCTCCCCTCTCACTCTTCCTCTACTGTCTCCTCCCCTCTCACTCTTACTCTACTGTCTCCTCCCCTCTCACTCTTACTCTACTGTCTCCTCCCCTCTCACTCTTCCTCTACTGTCTCCTCCCCTCTCACTCTTCCTCTACTGTCTCCTCCCCTCTCACTCTTCCTCTACTGTCTCCTCCCCTCTCACTCTTCCTCTACTGTCTCCTCCCCTCTCACTCTTCCTCTACTGTCTCCTCCCCTCTCACTCTTCCTCTACTGCCTCCTCCCCTCTCACTCTTACTCTACTGTCTCCTCCCCTCTCACTCTTCCTCTACTGTCTCCTCCCCTCTCACTCTTCCTCTACTGTCTCCTCCCCTCTCACTCTTCCTCTACTGCCTCCTCCTGTGGCTGGGCCACTATAACCAGTGAGGTGAGAGAGTGCCACTCTCCCTTCAGGAGTGCCACTCTTCCCACTGAGTGCTTGCCTGCTTTAAAAACACATCTTCGGCTTAAATGGTGAGGATATTTACCCTTTCGTCTAAATTTTCTCACACAGTCGATGACACAGGACGAATATCCGATTGTGGGACCCTACGGCGGGGGCGCTGTCGGGTCCCAGACCAGGCCTTCTGGTTGCTGGGGTAATCCATCAAGTTGTTAGTGTCTGCCTCCAGTAGTTCAACGTGTGCACCACAACCCGGCTGATCAGCAAATGTTTTGAGGAATCTGTTGAGTTGTTTCTTGAAGACAAATAGGAGTTTGTTGATGATGTCTCTTGTGTGAAGAGTCGTGGTCCCTCTACACTGATTGAAGGTTATTAATGGTAAGAGTGTGTGAAGAGTCGTGGTCCCTCTACACTTATTGAAGGTTATTAATGGTAAGAGTGTGTGAAGAGTCGTGGTCCCTCTACACTTATTGAAGGTTATTAATGGTAAGAGTGTGTGAAGAGTCGTGGTCCCTCTACACTTATTGAAGATTATTAATGGTAAGAGTGTGTGAAGAGTCGTGGTCCCTCTACACTTATTGAAGGTTATTAATGGTAAGAGTGTGTGAAGAGTCGTGGTCCCTCTACACTTATTGAAGGTTATTAATGGTAAGAGTGTGTGAAGAGTCGTGGTCCTTCGTTCCTCCCTCCCTTCCTCCCTTAATTCCTTCCTTCCTTCCTTCCTCCCTCCCTTCCTTCCTCCCTTCCTTCCTCCTTCCTTTCCTCCCTTCGTTCCTCCCTTCCTTCCTCCCTTCCTTCCTTCCTCCTTCCTTTCCTCCCTTCGTTCCTCCCTTCTTTCCTTCCTTCCTCCCTTTCTCCCTTCGTTCCTTCCCTTCCTCCCTTCATTCCTCCCTTCCTTCCTTCCTCCCTTCCTTCCTTCGTTCCTCTCTTCCTCCCTTCGTTCCTCTCTTCCTCCCTTCGTTCCTCTCTTCCTCCCTTCGTTCCTCCCTTCCTTCCTTCGTTCCTCCCTTCCTTCCTTCCCCCTTCCTCCATTCCTCCCTTCCTTCGTTCCTCCCTTTCTCCCTTCCTTCATTCCTTCCGTCCTCCCTTCCTCCCTTCGTTCCTTCCCTTCCTCCCTTCGTTCCTTCCCTTCCTCCCTTCATTCCTCCCTTTCTCCCTTCCTCATTTCCTTCCTCCCTGTCTCCCTTCCTTCCTTCGTTCCTCTCTTCCTCCCTTCGATCCTCTCTTCCTCCCTTCGTTCCTCTCTGTTACAAAAAACGCGATTCTAAAAGCTTAGAGATCTCCAGTGAATACTAGAAAGGACTGCCCTTCTAGCATCCAGCCTGTTACTGGGTTTTCGTAACAAGTAGTCAGTATCCTTGTCCAATTATCCATTAAAAATCAGTATGGTTCAATAGTGCTTTAGGATTACAACTGGTAGGCTACTAACTAGAGAAATTAAAATTTAATAAATTTATTAAGTCTATAAGTTGTCTAGAGGTATATTATCAAAGTAAATTAAATCACAGCAATCAAAATAAAATCAATCTCTCGAGTTCAATATTATTGTGCTGAAAGCACATATCACATTTATAATTCTTAAGTACCGTCAGGTACATTAATATTTAATAAGATATTACAAATATGTACAAGTGTGTGTATGCGTGTAAGTGCTCTTAAGTAGTTAGCTATGTCTCAAGACTCGAATAAGACTTAAACAAGTGACTGACAAAGTCCTCAAATAAACTAACTTCTTGACCGACTGGCAACCCGAACAGTCTGCTTGAACAACAAAGAATGCTAAGCCCAATAGCAATGCAATATCAAGCGACTGCGACACAGAATCAGGAACTGGGAAATAATATAACGACACTAAGTAGGGACCATCAGCAGATCCTCCACAAAAGTTACAAAACTCCCATAATACTGAATCTTTGTTCAGCATAGGAAAAACTGTGACTGTGACAATACACAGGAACCAGTACAAAATTAGGTCAGAAGCTATCGCTAAGGACCTGAGATGTTCAGAGTGTCAATGTGACACACAACCTCAGTACAACGTCGAAAATCACAAAGTCTATACAATGTTCTGTGAACAAAGTTCTACAGAACTAACAAGAATAATGAGACAGACAATCTGTCCAACCAGCAAGCGAGTCTACAGCAGACTGAATACTTCACGAGAGGTGAGGACACCCCCCCCTCGATCACGTGATAGCTACGTGGACAACTGCAGCTCAGAAGCCGGCAGTATAACGAGCGACAAGCGATAATTACAGTAGTTTGACAATCAAGCCTAACTGAGCACATTTTATAAACATCCTAACAACATAAACTAAATAACAATATAACAGTCAAATAATAATATAAAGTCATACATTTACGATTTAGCTATTATCGCAAATATAAGTAATATAAAATTAAATGAAAACGTAATATACATTACATATATACATAATAATCATTGTAACCCATTCAGGGGTTGCAACACTCTCTTCCTCCCTTCGTTCCTCCCTTCTTCCCTTTGTTCCTTCCCTTCCTCCCTTCCTTCCTCCCTTCCTCCCTTCCTTCCTTCCTCGCTTCATTCCTCCCTTCCTCCCTTCCTTCCTTCCTTCGTTCCTCTCTTCCTCCCTTCGTTCCTCTCTTCCTCCCTTCGTTCCTCCTTTCCTTCCTTCGTTCCTCCCTTCCTCCCTTCCTTCCTTCGTTCCTCCCTTCCTTCCTCCCTTCCTCCCTTCCTTCCTTCCTCCCTTCCTTCCTCCCTTCCTTCCTCCCTTCCTTCCTCCCTTCCTTCGTTCCTCTCTTCCTTCGTTCCTCTCTTCCTCCCTTCATTCCTCTCTTCCTCCCTTCGTTCCTCACTTCCTTCCTTCGTTCCTCCCTTCCTTCCTCCCTTCCTTCCTTCCTTATTTCCTCCCTTCCTTCCTCCCTTCCTCCCTTACTCCCTTCCTTCCTTCCTTCCTTCCTTCCTTCCTTCCTTCGTTCCTCTCTTCCTCACTTCCTTCCTTCCTTCCTCCCTTCCTTCCTTCGTTCCTCTCTTCCTCCCTTCGTTCCTCCCTTCCTTCCGTCCTCCCTTCCTCCCTTCCTTCCTTCCCTCCCTCTCTTCCTCCCTCCCCTCTCAGGTTCTTACAACCTGGTCATGTCTTCCGGCTCACAGTATTATTCCCTCCCCCAACTCTCCCCCCTCTTTTCCTTTCTTCCCTTCCCTTCCCCTCCCTCACACAACCTTCCCCTCCCTCACACAACCTTCCCCTCCTTCACACAACCTTCCCCTCCCTCACACAACCTTCTCCTCCCTCACACAACCTTCTCCTCCCTCACACAACCTTCTCCTCCCTCACACAACCTTCTCCTCCCTCACACAACCTTCTCCTCCCTCACACAACCTTCCCCTCCCTCACACAACCTTCTCCTCCCTCACACAACCTTCTCCTCCCTCACACAACCTTCTCCTCCCTCACACAACCTTCTCCTCCCTCACACAACCTTCTCCTCCCTCACACAACCTTCTCCTCCCTCACACAACCTTCTCCTCCCTCACACAACCTTCTCCTCCCTCACACAACCTTCCCCTCCCTCACACAACCTTCTCCTCCCTCACACAACCTTCTCCTCCCTCACACAACCTTCCCCTCCCTCACACAACCTTCCCCTCCCTCACACAACCTTCCCCTCCCTCACACAACCTTCCCCTCCCTCACACAACCTTCTCCTCCCTCACACAACCTTCCCCTCCCCCACACAACCTTCTCCTCCCTCACACAACGTTCCCCTCCCTCACACAACCTTCTCCTCCCTCACACAACCTTCCCCTCCCTCACACAACCTTCTCCTCCCTCACACAACCTTCCCCTCCCTCACACAACCTTCTCCTCCCTCACACAACCTTCTCCTCCCTCACACAACCTTCTCTTCCCTCACACAACCTTCTCCTCCCTCACACAACCTTCCCCTCCCTCACACAACCTTCTCCTCCCTCACACAACCTTCTCCTCCCTCACACAACCTTCCCCTCCCTCACACAACCTTCTCCTCCCTCACACAACCTTCTCCTCCCTCACACAACCTTCTCCTCCCACACACAACCTTCTCCTCCCTCACACAACCTTCTCCTCCCTCACACAACCTTCTCCTCCCTCACACAACCTTCTCCTCCCTCACACAACCTTCTCCTCCCTCACACAACCTTATCCTCCCTCACACAACCTTCCCCTCCCTCACACAACCTTCTCCTCCCTCACACAACCTTCTCCTCCCTCACACAACCTTCTCCTCCCTCACACAACCTTCTCCTCCCTCACACAACCTTCTCCTCCCTCACACAACCTTCTCCTCCCTCACACAACCTTCTCCTCCCTCACCTCACACAACCTTCCCCTCCCTCACACAACCTTCCCCTCCCTCACACAACCTTCTCCTCCCTCACACAACCTTCTCCTCCCTCACACAACCTTCACCTCCCTCACACAACCTCACACAACCTTCTCCTCCCTCACACAACCTTCTCCTCCCTCACACAACCTTCTCCTCCCTCACACAACCTTCTCCTCCCTCACACAACCTTCTCCTCCCTCACACAACCTTCTCCTCCCTCACACAACCTTCTCCTCCCTCACACAACCTTCTCCTCCCTCACACAACCTTCTCCTCCCTCACACAACCTTCTCCTCCCTCACACAACCTTCTCCTCCCTCACACAACCTTCTCCTCCCTCACACAACCTTCTCCTCCCTCACACAACCTTCTCCTCCCTCACACAACCTTCTCCTCCCTCACACAACCTTCTCCTCCCTCACACAACCTTCTCCTCCCTCACACAACCTTCTCCTCCCTCACACAACCTTCTCCTCCCTCACACAACCTTCTCCTCCCTCACACAACCTTCTCCTCCCTCACACAACCTTCTCCTCCCTCACACAACCTTCTCCTCCCTCACACAACCTTCCCCTCCCTCACACAACCTTCCCCTCCCTCCACAACCTTCCCCTCACACAACCTTCCCCTCCCTCACACAACCTTCCCCTCCCTCACACAACCTTCACCTCCCTCACACAACCTTCTCCTCCCTCCACAACCTCTCCTCCCTCACACAACCTTCCCCTCCCTCACACAACCTTCCCCTCCCTCACACAACCTTCCCCTCCCTCACACAACCTCCCTCACACAACCTTCTCCTCCCTCACACAACCTTCTCCTCCCTCACACAACCTTCCCCTCCCTCACACAACCTTCTCCTCCCTCACACAACCTTCTCCTCCCGCACACAACCTTCTCCTCCCTCACACAACCGTCGCCTCCTCACACAACCTTCTCCTCCCTCACACAACCTTCTCCTCCCTCACACAACCTTCTCCTCCCTCACACAACCTTCTCCTCCCTCACACAACCTTCTCCTCCCTCACACAACCTTCTCCTCCCTCACACAACCTTCTCCTCCCTCACACAACCTTCTCCTCCCTCACACAACCTTCTCCTCCCTCACACAACCTTCTCCTCCCTCACACAACCTTCTCCTCCCTCACACAACCTTCACCTCCCTCACACAACCTTCTCCTCCCTCACACAACCTTCTCCTCCCTCACACAACCTTCTCCTCCCTCACACAACCTTCTCCTCCCTCACACAACCTTCTCCTCCCTCACACAACCTTCTCCTCCCTCACACAACCTTCTCCTCCCTCACACAACCTTCTCCCTCACGCAACCTTCTCCTCCCTCACACAACCTTCTCCTCCCTCACACAACCTTCCCCTCCCTCACACAACCTTCTCCTCCCTCACACAACCTTCTCCTCCCTCACACAACCTTCTCCTCCCTCACACAACCTTCTCCCTCACACAACCTTCTCCTCCCTCACACAACCTTCTCCTCCCTCACACAACCTTCTCCTCCCTCACACAATCTTCTTCTCCTCCCTCACACAACCTTCTCCCTCACACAACCTTCTCCTCCCTCACACAACCTTCTCCTCCCTCACACAACCTTCTCCTCCCTCACACAACCTTCTCCTCCCTCACACAACCTTCTCCTCCCTCACACAACCTTCTCCTCCCTCACACAACCTTCTCCTCCCTCACACAACCTTCTCCTCCCTCACACAACCTTCTCCTCCCTCACACAACCTTCTCCTCCCTCACACAACCTTCCCCTCCCTCACACAAGCTTCTCCTCCCTCACACAACCTTCCCCTCCCTCACACAACCTTCTCCTCCCTCACACAACCTTCTCCTCCCTCACACAACCTTCTCCTCCCTCACACAACCTTCTCCTCCCTCACACAACCTTCTCCTCCCTCACACAACCTTCTCCTCCCTCGCGCAACCTTCTCCTCCCTCACACAACCTTCTCCTCCCTCACACAACCTTCTCCTCCCTCACACAACCTTCTCCTCCCTCACACAACCTTCCCCTCCCTCACACAACCTTCCCCTCCCTCACACAACCTTCCCCTCCCTCACACAACCTTCCCCTCCCTCACACAACCTTCCCCTCCCTCACACAACCTTCTCCTCCCTCACACAACCTTCTCCTCCCTCACACAACCTTCCCCTCCCTCACACTACCTTCCCCTCCCTCACACAACCTTCCCCTCCCTCACACAACCTTCCCCTCCCTCACACAACCTTCCCCTCCCTCACACAACTTTCCCCTCCCTCACACAACCTTCCAGTGTGTACACAGTTGCTGCTGGAGCCTCATAGATGGCACTGTGTCCTGGGTGGTCACTGGTGTAGCAGGTCCTGGCACACACACCTGAAGACTCTTTCTTCTCCACACCTCATACTGGCACCCTCACCTCATACTGGCCCTCACACCTCATACTGGCACCCTCACCTCATACTGGCACTCACACCTCATACTGGCACCTTCACCTCATACTGGGGCACCTTCACCTCATACTGGCACTCACACCTCATACTGGCACCTTCACCTCATTCTGGCACTCACACCTCATACTGGCACCTTCACCTCATACTGGCACCTTTACCTCATACTGGCACTCACACCTCATACTGGCACCTTCACCTCATACTGGCACTCACACCTCATACTGACACCTTCACCTCATACTGGCACCTTCACCTATAATTAGGTGTTAACACTTGTCACCTGCTTCGACATCAGGTATTGGCACACCTGCACACAACGTCCACCAACACATGTGTTAGTAAGAGAGGTAAGTTTAAACACTAGTGAAGACACAGGTGAACCATACAGATGTTAGGAGCTAATTTTTCTAGTCATAGATGGCGTTAGGTGCTAAATGAAGCTGCGCGTGGCGGTGCCCACCACACGCAGCTTCAAGACAAGGTATGATTGACCACTAGATAGTAATAATAGTAGTCTCTCACACAACACGGACTCAAGAGCTAGAATTCAACACTACACAGACTCATTTAGGTGGATGAGAATGATACTGTTGTGTGTGTACTCGGCTATTTGTGGTTGCAGGGGTCGAGTCACAGCTCCTGGCCTCGTCTCTCAACTTCCTGCTTGCAAAATTTGTTTATTTTTGTTGGGCCCTATCATACCTACTCTTAAAACTATGTATGGTTAATGCCTCCGCGTATTCTTCAAGATCATTCCTTCCCCCCTCTGAGGCTGAATAAATACTTCCTGACATCCCTGTGACTCATCTGAAGTTTTTAACTTCTAGTTGTACCCCTGAGTACCTGTTTCCCGCCTCTCAAAAAGCCGTAGCTGTTTATGTGTGTTCCCCCTGATGATTCTGTCCTCTACTGTGTGTGTGTGTATGTGTGTGTGTGTGTGTGTGTGTGTGTGTGTGTGTGTGTGTGTGTGTATGTGTGTGTGTGTGTGTGCGTGTGTGTGTGCGTGTGCGTGTGTGTGTGTGTGTGTGTGTGTGTGTGTGTGTGTGTGTGTGTGTGTGTGTGTGGTACAGTAATCTGACTGGCCAGGTAGCATCGTGTTACCTGTGACTGTGTGACGTCACTGGTAATAATTTACCTGGCCCTCTGACGTCACCTGCAGCAGTGTGTGGGAGGAAGATGGTAATAGACTATACTGTATGATAGTTACACTGTGGTGACACCAACAGTGTAGCAACACTGTGGTGACACCAGCAGTGTTGCTACACTGTGGTGACACCAGCAGTGTTGCTACACTGTGGTGACACCAACAGTGTTGCTACACTGTGGTGACACCAGCAGTGTTGCTACACTGTGGTGACACCAGCAGTGTTGCTACACTGTGGTAACACCAGCAGTGTTGCTACACTGTGGTAACACCAGCAGTGTTGCTACACTGTGGTGACACCAGCAGTGTTGCTACACTGTGGTGACACCAGCAGTGTTGCTACACTGTGGTGACACCAGCAGTGTTGCTACACTGTGGTGACACCAGCAGTGTTGCTACACTGTGGTAACACCAGCAGTGTTGCTACACTGTGGTAACACCAGCAGTGTTGCTACACTGTGGTGACACCAGCAGTGTTGCTACACTGTGGTAACACCAGCAGTGTTGCTACACTGTGGTAACACCAGCAGTGTTGCTACACTGTGGTGACACCAGCAGTGTTGCTACACTGTGGTAACACCAGCAGTGTTGCTACACTGTGGTAACACCAGCAGTGTTGCTACACTGTGGTAACACCAGCAGTGTTGCTACACTGTGGTGACACCAGCAGTGTTGCTACACTGTGGTAACACCAGCAGTGTTGCTACACTGTGGTGACACCAGCAGTGTTGCTACACTGTGGTGACACCAGCAGTGTTGCTACACTGTGGTGACACCAGCAGTGTTGCTACACTGTGGTGACACCAGCAGTGTTGCTACACTGTGGTGACACCAGCAGTGTTGCTACACTGTGGTGACACCAGCAGTGTTGCTACACTGTGGTGACACCAACAGTGTTGCTACACTGTGGTGACACCAGCAGTGTTGCTACACTGCGGTGACACCAGCAAACACACTGTGAGTACACCCAGCAGTGCTTGCTACACTGTGGTAACACTAGTTAGTGTTGCCACACTGTGGTAAATACCAAGTGCAACACCTGTGGTGACACCAGCAGTGCTTGCTTACACTGTAGGGTAACACCTAGCAGTGTTGCTACACTGTGGTAACAATTGTACCAGCAAGTGTTGCTACACTGTGGTAACACCAGCAGTGTTAAGACTGTAGTAACCACCAGCAGTGTTGGCTAACAACTGGGTTGACACCAGCAGTGTTGCTACACCTGTGGTAACACCAGCAGTGCCATTACACTGTTGGTGACAATAGCAGTGTTACACACTGTAACACCAGCAAGTGCTTGCTACACTGTGGTAACACCAGCAGTGTTAAGTACACTGTAGGACACCACCAGCAGTGTTGCTACACTGTAGTAACACCTCAGCAGTGTTGCTACACTGTGGTAACACCAGCAGTAAAGTTAGTTACACTGTGGTGACAACTTGTGTTAAGTGTTGCTTAAGCACTGTGGTAACAATTGTGTTAGTGCTGCTTGGGCCACTGTGAAGACACCAGCAGTGTTGCTACACTGTGGTGAACACCTGAGCAGTGTTGCTTACACTGTGGGTAACACCAGCAGTGCTTGCTACACTGCGTAGGTGATACCTTAGCAGTGTTGCTACACTGTGGTGAACACCAGCAGTGTTGCTACACTGTGGTGAACACCAGCAGTGTTGTTACAGTGTTGCGGTTGACACCTGTGGCTAAGTGCTGTGTTACCACTGCAGTGTTCACCAGCAGGTTACACACTGTGGTGACACCAGCAGTGTTGCTACACTGTGGTGAACACCTTGTAGCAGTGTTGCCTACACTGTGGTGACACCAGCAGGCTAGTTGACTGCAACACCAGCAGTGTTGGTTACACTGTGGTGACACCAGCAGTGTTGCTAACACTGTGGTAACCACCTGTTATGGTTGTTTCACCTGTAACCACCAGCAGTGTTGCTATTGACTGTGGTAACACCAAGCAGGTTGCTGGTTTCACTGTAGTAACACCAGCAGTGTTGCCTAACACTGTGGTAACACCAGCAGTGTTGCTACACTGTAGTGACACCTAGCAGCCAAGCTTGCACACTGTGGTAACACCAGCAGGTTGTTGCCTCACTGTTGTGAACATTCCAGCAGTGTTGCTTACACTGTGGTGACTTCCAGCAGTGTTGTTTGCTACCACTGTGGTAACAATTTCCAGCAGTGTTGCCTACACCTGTGGGTAACACCTAGCAGTGTTGCTACACTGTGGTAACACTCATGTGCTGCTTACACCTGTGAGACAATTGCAGTGTTGCTACACTGTGGTAACACCTCAGCAGTGCTTGCTACACTGTTGGTGAACACCAGCAGTGCTAAGTTGTTACACTGTGGTGAACACCAGCAGTGTTGCTTGTTACACTGTGGTGTACCAGTCAGCAAGCTGCTGTTAAGAACTTGTGGCAACACCTGGAAGCAGTGTTGCTTACACTGTGGTAACACCAGCAGTGCTTGCTACACTGTGGTGAACACCAGCAGTGTTGCTACACTGTGGTGAACACCAGGCAGTGTTGCTACACTGTGGTAACACCAGCAGTGCTTGCTACACTGTGGTGTCAACCAGCATGGTGTTAACACTGTGTAACACCTGTTATGGTTGCTACACTGTGGTAAATACCAGCAGTGTTGCTACACTGTGGTAACAATCCTGCAGTGCTTGCTTACACTGGTAACACCTCCAGCAGTAAGCTTGCTTACACTGTGGTAACACCTCCAGCAGTGTTGCTACACTGTGGTGACACCAGCAGTGCTTGTTACACTGTGGTGTAACACCAGCAGTGCTGCTACACTGTGGTAACATCCAGCAGTGTTGCTACACTGTGGTAACACCAGCAGTGCTTGCTTACACTGTGGTGTAACACCAGCAGTGTTGCTACACTGTGGTAACACCAGCAGTGTTGCTACACTGTGGTAACACCAGCAGTGTTGCTTAAGACTCAGGTGGTAACCCAGCCAGTAGGCAAGCTTGCTGACACCCTCAGTGGTTGCTACACCTGTGCAAGACCAAGCAGTGTTGCTACACTGTAAGGACACCAGCAGTGCTTGCTACACTGTGGTAACACCAGCAGTGCTTGCTACACTGCAGACACCAGCAGTGGTTGCTAACACTGTAACACCAGCAGTGTTGTTATCGTGGTAACACTGTTATGGTTGCTGCAACTGTGGTAACACCAGCAGTGCTTGCCTACACTGTGGTAACCAACACCAGGTAGTGCTGCTAGCACTGTGGTAACACCAGCAGTGTTGCTACACTGTGGTAACACCAGCAGTGTTGCTACACTGTGGTGATAATGCAGTGTTGCCACACTGGTTGGTAAGCACTGGCAAGCGTTACACTGTGGTAACACCAGCAGTGCTTGCTACACCGTGGTAGTAACACCAGCAGTAAGCTTGCTACACTGTGGTAACACCAGCAGTGCTTGCTTGGCACTGTTGGTAAGGACCAATTTTTCAGAGCACTGGTGGTTGACCACCAGCAGTGTTGCTACACTGGTAACACCAGCAGTGTTGCTTACACTGTGGTGATAATTCCAGCAGTGCTTGCTACACTGTGGTAATGTCACCATGTGCAGTAGGTTAAGTTACACTGTGGTAACAATTAGCAGTGTTAAGCTTACACATGTGGTGGTAACCAGCCAGGCAAGGCTTGCTACACTGTGGTAACACCAGCAGTGTTGCTGTTACACTGGTGAACACCAGCAGTGTTGCTACACTGTGGTAACACCAGTATAAAGGCTCAAGTGTGGCATACCAGCCAGGCTGCTACACTGTGGTGATACCTAGCAGTGTTGCCTTACACTGTGGTAACACCAGCAGTGTTGCTACACTGTTGGTGACCACCAGCAGTGTTGCTACACCTGTGGTAAATAATTCCAGCAGTGTTGCTACACTGTGGTGACACCAGCAGGCTGTTAACAGACACCAGCAGTGTTGGTTAACACCGTGAACACCAGTAGTTGCTACACTGTGGTGACACCAGCAGTGCTTGGCTACACTGTGGTGCACCAAGTGTGCAGCACACTGTGGTTGACTACCAGCAGTGTTGGCAGTACACCTGTAAAATACCAGCAGTGCTTGCTACACTGTGGTAACACCCTGTGCAGTAAGTTGCTACACTGTGGTAACACCAGCAGTGTTGCTACACTGTGGTGAACACCAGCAGTGTTACTGCACGTGGTAACACCATGTTGGCTAACACTTGTGGTAACAATTTTGGCAGTGTTGCTACACTGTGGTGAACACCAGCAGTGTTGCTTACCGCTGGTAGACACCAAGCAGTGTTGCTTAAGACCTGTGGTGAACACCAGCAGTGTTGCTTATTAACCTGCTGGTGACACCAGCAGTGTTGCTACACCTGTGGCAAATAATTCAGCAAGTGTTGCTACACTGTAGGTCATACCACCCAGCAGGTGTTGCTACACCGTGGTGGTACACCAGCAATGTTGCTACACTGTGGTAACACCAGCAGTGTTGCTGCTGTGGTGACACCAGCAGTGTTGCTACGCTGTGGTAACACCAGCAGTGTTGCTACACTGTGGTAACACAGCAGTGTTGCTGCACTGTGGTAACCCAGCCAGTGTTCTACCCTGCCCACGGTGTTGCTACACTGTGGTAACACCAGCAGTGTTGCTACACTGTAGGTAACACCAGCAGTGTTGCTACACTGTGGTGAACACCAGCAGTGTTGCTACACTGTGGTAACACCAGCAGTGTTGCTACTGTGGTAAACAGTGTTCTGCGTGGTAACACCAGCAGTGTTGCTACACTGTGTGAACTCCAGCAGTGTTGCTACACTGTGGTAACACCAGCAGTGTTGCTACACTGTGGTAACACCAGCAGTGTTGCTGCTGGTGAGTGCACCAGCAGTGTTGCTGCACTGTGGTAACATCAGCAGTGTTGCTACTGTGGTAACACAGCAGTGTTGCTACACTGTGGTAACACCAGCAGTCCGCTTGCTAGCACCAACAGTGTTGCTCTGTGGTACACCAGCAGTGTTGCTACACTGTGGTGAACACCAGCAGTGTTGCTACACTGTGGTAACACCAGCAGTGTTGCTGCTGGTACACCACATGTGCTACGCGTAATAACACCAGCAGTGTTGCTACACTGTGGTAACACCAGCAGTGTTGCTGCACTGTGGTAACACCAACAGTGTTGCTACACTGTGGTGAACAGCAACAGTGTTGCTGCACTGTGGTAACACCAGCAGTGTTGCTGCATGTGGTAACACCAGCAGTGTTGCTACGCTGTAAGGTAACACCAGCAGTGTTGCTTTACACTGTGGTAACACCAGCAGTGTTGCTACTCTGAGTAACACCAAGCGTGTTGCTACGCTGTGGTACACCTGTTGCTACTGTGGTAACACCAGCAGTGTTGCTGCTGAATGGTAACACCAGCAGCAGTGCTGCTACACTGTGGTGAACACCAGCAGTGTTGCTGCACTGTGGAAGTAACACCAGCAGTGTTGCTACACTGTGGTAACACCAGCAGTGTTGCTACGCTGTGGTAAGGCACCAGCAGTGTTGCTCCAGTCACCAGTGTTGCTGCACTGTGGTAACGACACCAGTGTTGCTACACTGTGTTAACAGGTTGTTGCTACGCTGTGGTAACACCAGCAGTGTTGCTACGCACTGCAGTGAGCTACTGTGGTACACCAGCAGTGTTGCTGCACTGTGGTAACACCAGCAGTGTTGCTACACTGTGGTAACACCAAGCAGTGTTGCTACACTGTAGGTAACTCACCAGTGTTACACTGTTGTACATGATGTTTCACTGTGGTAACTTACCAAGCAGTGTTGCTACACTGTGGTAACACCAACGTGTTTGCTACGCTGTGGATGACACCAGCATGTTTGTTACGCTGATGACCAGCTGTTGCTAACATGTGGTAACCAGCAGTGTTGCTACACTGTCGTGACACCAGCAGTGTTGCTACACTGTGGTGACACCAGCAGTGTTGCTACACTGTGGTAACACCAGCAGTGTTGCTACACTGTGGTAACACCAGCAGTTTTACTACACTGTGGTAACACCAGCAGTGTTGCTACACTGTGGTAACACCAGCAGTGTTGCTACACTGTGGTAACACCAGCAGTGTTACTACACTGTGGTAACACCAGCAGTGTTGCTACACTGTGGTAACGTACCGTTATTACTGTTTGTAAATAACGTTCCGTTATTGCCGTTTGTAAATAACTTTCTGTTATCTACTGTTTGTCACTAACGTTCCGTTATTTATGTATTTGATACAGCTGGCTGTGTCTTCTTGTAAGATACATGATGATAATGTGATGACATGCGATTTTAATTCACGTGAAGCGCTAAACCCGTGTGTGTGCGGCGTTCATTCAGCGGGGAGACTAGCGGTGACAGGGGTCTCCTGCCCCGTGTGTTCAGGGAGCATTCTGAGTGTTCAGGGAGCATTCTGAGTGTTCAGGGAGCATTCTGAGTGTTCAGGGAGCATTCTGGGTGTTCAGGGAGCATTCTGAGTGTTCAGGGAGCATTCTGAGTGTTCAGGGAGCATTCTGAGTGTTCAGGGAGCATTCTGAGTGTTCAGGGAGCATTCTGGGTGTTCAGGGAGCATTCTGAGTGTTCAGGGAGCATTCTGAGTGTTCAGGGAGCATTCTGAGTGTTCAGGGAGCATTCTGAGTGTTCAGGGAGCATTCTGAGTGTTCAGGGAGCATTCTGAGTGTTCAGGGAGCATTCTGGGTGTTCAGGGAGCATTCTGGGTGTTCAGGGAGCATTCTGAGTGTTCAGGGAGCATTCTGAGTGTTCAGGGAGCATTCTGGGTGTTCAGGGAGCATTCTGGGTGTTCAGGGAGCATTCTGAGTGTTCAGGGAGCATTCTGGGTGTTCAGGGAACATTCAGGGTGTTCAGGGAGCATTCTGGGTGTTCAGAGAACATTCTGGGTGTTCAGGGAGCATTCTGGGTGCTCAGGGAACATTCAGGGTGCTCAGGGAACAGTCAGGGAACATTCAGGGTGCTCAGGGAACATTCAGGGTGCTCAGGGAACATTCAGGGTGTTCAGGGAGGATGCAGGAGGGCTTGCCTGAGTTGGTGTTCCCTGTAGAGGCTGACCAAGCGCATTACCTGACCCTTATGACCGCCCCCTGTGGGTGGCGCCCACCCACTCCCACCCACCAGGAAGCACGCCCACTTACGCCCACTTCCCCGCCTGCTACAGCGGGCGGGGCGCTCACACGGTATGGTCTAGTGGTGGGGGAGGGGGAGGGCGTGCAGTTGGGGGAGGGGCGAGCCCCCCACCCCACACCTCCACCCAGCTCGGGCGTGGGCGTGCAGGATGAGGGCGCGGGGGCATGCCTGCCCATAAATAGCACGCCCACCGACGATACACGCCCACCACAACATGAGGTGTTGGTGCATTTAGCCGATACGCTCATGGATGTGGGCGTGGATGATGCCGTGGGCGGCGTGGATGCTGCCGTGGGCGTGGACGATACCGTGGGCGGCCCGGATGTGGTAGTCTGTGTGGACTCATCACGGGCGGCGTCTCTGACCAGGACCTGCAGGTGGTCTGGCTACAAGAAGGTAAATAACCAGCTGTCACGGAGTAGCCAGCTGTAATACAATAGCCGGTTGTCACACAGTAACCACCTGTCACACAGTAGCCAGCTGTCACACAGTAGCCAGCTATCATACAGTAGCCAGCTATCACACAGTAGCCAGCTATCACACAGTAGCCAGCTGTCACACAGTAGCCAGCTATCACACAGTAGCCAGCTGTCACACAGTAGCCAGCTGTCACACAGTAGCCAGCTATCACACAGTAGCCAGCTATCACACAGTAGCCAGCTATCACACAGTAGCCAGCTGTCACACAGTAGCCAGCTATCACGCATGACCAGCTATCACACATGCCAGCTATCACACAATGACCAGCTGTCACTGATGACCAATATCACCTGTAGCCAGCTATCACGGTAGGCACCTGTACTGGTACCAGCTATCACTGGTAGCCATATCACTGATGACCAGCTATCACACAGTGGCCGGCTGTCACGATGACCAGCTGTCACACAGTATGCTGCCAGCACACGTACCAGCTATCACTGTAGCCAGCTGTCACACAGTAGACTGTCACAGTCAGCTATCACTGTGGCCAGCTATCACTGGTAGCCAGCTATCACGGTAGCCGCTGTCACACAGTAGGCTGTCACAGTCCAGCTGTCACGGCGCTGTCACACAGTAGCCAACTGTGAATGAGAGAGGGAGAGAGAGTGAGAGTGAGAGAGAGAGAGAGAGAGAGAGAGAGAGAGAGAGAGAGAGAGAGAGAGAGAGAGAGAGAGAGAGAGAGAGAGTGAGTGAGAGAGAGAGAGAGAGAGAGAGAGAGAGAGAGAGTGAGAGAGAGAGAGAGAGAGAGAGAGAGAGAGAGAGAGAGAGAGAGAGAGCGAGTGAGAGTGAGAGAGAGAGAGAGAGAGAGAGAGAGAGAGAGAGAGAGAGAGTTATCTCCACATACACTAAGACTGACCACCACAACCTTCAGTTAGGTTATATTAAGAATTCTGCGGGTGTGAGGAGACACAGGTGTGTGCTGACAGGTGTTGGGAGTCACAGGTGTTTTGGGTGAGTCACTGGTGAGAGATAGTTTTATTTTTATTAAAGATTGGCGTATATTTAGTAAAATAATATGTTTTGTGAACACAGGTGTTATACTCACGGAAACACAGGTGTTATACTCACGGAAACACAGGTGTTATACTCACGGAAACACAGGTGTTATACTCACGGAAACACAGGTGTTATACTCACGGAAACACAGTGTTATACTCACGGAAACACAGGTGTTATACTCCAGGAAACACATGTGTTATACTCACGGAAACACAGGTGTTATACTCACGGAAACACAGGTGTTATACTCACGGAAACACAGGTGTTATACTCACGGAAACACAGGTGTTATACTCACGGAAACACAGGTGTTATACTCACGGAAACACAGGTGTTATACTCACGGAAACACAGGTGTTATACTCACGAAACCAGGTGTTATACTCACGGAAACACAGGTGTTATACTCACGGAAACACAGGTGTTATAGTCACGGAAACACAGGTGTTATAGTCACGGAAACACAGGTGTTATAGTCACGGAAACACAGGTGTTATACTCACGGAAACACAGGTGTTATAGTCACGGAAACACAGGTGTTATACTCACGGAAACACAGGTGTTATACTCACGGAAACACAGGTGTTATACTCACGGAAACACAGGTGTTATACTCACGGAAACACAGGTGTTATACTCACGGAAACACAGGTGTTATACTCACGGAAACACAGGTGTTATACTCACGGAAACACAGGTGTTATACTCACGGAAACACAGGTGTTATACTCACGGAAACACAGGTGTTATACTCACGGAAACACAGGTGTTATACTCACGGAAACACAGGTGTTATACTCACGGAAACACAGGTGTTATACTCACGGAAACACAGGTGTTATACTCACGGAAACACAGGTGTTATAGTTACACAAACACAGGTGTTATAGTCACACAAACACAGGTGTTATAGTCACGGAAACACAGGTGTTATAGTCACACAAACACAGGTGTTATAGTCACACAAACACAGGTGTTATAGTCACACAGACACAGGTGTTATAGTCACACAAACACAGGTGTTATAGTCACGCAAACACAGGTGTTATAGTCACACAAACACAGGTGTTATAGTCACGGAAACACAGGTGTTATAGTCACACAAACACAGGTGTTATAGTCACACAAACACAGGTGTTATAGTCACACAGACACAGGTGTTATAGTCACACAAACACAGGTGTTATAGTCACGCAAACACAGGTGTTATAGTCACACAAACACAGGTGTTATAGTCACACAAATACAGGTGTTATAGTTACACAAACACAGGTGTTATAGTCACAAACACAGGTGTTATAGTCACACAAATACAGGTGTTATAGTTACACAAACACAGGTGTTATAGTCACACAAACACAGGTGTTATAGTCACACAAATACAGGTGTTATAGTTACACAAACACAGGTGTTATAGTTACACAAACACAGGTGTTATAGTCACACAAACACAGGTGTTATAGTCACACAAATACAGGTGTTATAGTCACACAAACACAGGTGTTATAGTTACACAAACACAGGTGTTATAGTCACAAACACAGGTGTTATAGTCACAAACACAGGTGTTATAGTCACACAAATACAGGTGTTATAGTTACACAAACACAGGTGTTATAGTCACAAACACAGGTGTTATAGTTACACAAACACAGGTGTTATAGTCACAAACACAGGTGTTATAGTCACACAAATACAGGTGTTATAGTTACACAAACACAGGTGTTATAGTTACACAAACACAGGTGTTATAGTCACACAAACACAGGTGTTATAGTCACAAACACAGGTGTTATAGTCACACAAATACAGGTGTTATAGTTACACAAACACAGGTGTTATAGTTACACAAACACAGGTGTTATAGTTACACAAATACAGGTGTTATAGTCACACAAATACAGGTGTTATAGTCACAAACACAGGTGTTATAGTTACACAAACACAGGTGTTATAGTTACACAAACACAGGTGTTATAGTCACACAAATACAGGTGTTATAGTTACACAAACACAGGTGTTATAGTTACACAAATACAGGTGTTATAGTCACACAAATACAGGTGTTATAGTCACAAACACAGGTGTTATAGTTACACAAACACAGGTGTTATAGTTACACAAACACAGGTGTTATAGTCACACAAATACAGGTGTTATAGTTACACAAACACAGGTGTTATAGTTACACAAATACAGGTGTTATAGTTACACAAATACAGGTGTTATAGTTACACAAACACAGGTGTTATAGTTACACAAATACAGGTGTTATAGTTACACAAATACAGGTGTTATAGTTACACAAACACAGGTGTTATAGTTACACAAACACAGGTGTTATAGTCACACAAATACAGGTGTTATAGTCACACAAACACAGGTGTTATAGTTACACAAACACAGGTGTTATAGTCACACAAACACAGGTGTTATAGTCACACAAACACAGGTGTTATAGTCACACAAATACAGGTGTTATAGTCACACAAATACAGGTGTTATAGTTACACAAACACAGGTGTTATAGTCACAAACACAGGTGTTATAGTCACACAAACACAGGTGTTATAGTTACACAAACACAGGTGTTATAGTCACACAAACACAGGTGTTATAGTCACACAAATACAGGTGTTATAGTTACACAAACACAGGTGTTATAGTCACAAACACAGGTGTTATAGTCACACAAATACAGGTGTTATAGTTACACAAACACAGGTGTTATAGTCACACAAACACAGGTGTTATAGTTACACAAACACAGGTGTTATAGTCACACAAACACAGGTGTTATAGTCACACAAATACAGGTGTTATAGTTACACAAACACAGGTGTTATAGTCACAAACACAGGTGTTATAGTCACACAAATACAGGTGTTATAGTTACACAAACACAGGTGTTATAGTCACACAAACACAGGTGTTATAGTCACACAAACACAGGTGTTATAGTCACACAGACACAGGTGTTATAGTCACACAAACACAGGTGTTATAGTCACGGAAACACAGGTGTTATAGTCACACAAACACAGGTGTTATAGTCACACAAACACAGGTGTTATAATTAACCTGGGTTAACACAGTACAGTTAACCAATATGTCTTATCTCCTGTGGGAATCCTGGTTATTTTATACTTACATAATTCTTAGGGTTATATAGATTGGGGTGGGTTAGGGTGGGTGGGTTGTGGTGGGTGGGTTAGGGTGGATGGGTTGTGGTAGGTGGGTTGGGGTGGGTGGATTTGGGTGGGTGGGTTAGGGTTGGTGGGTTAGGAGGGGTGGGTTGGGGTGGGTACATTTGAGATCAGCAGAATGAAGGACATTACCCACCCGCTATGTTGAGAGTAGTGAAGGTGTGAGAAGGATGGTAGGGTGAGGGAGAGAGGCAGGGAGGGAGAGAGAGAGGCAGGGAGAGAGAGAAGCAGGGAGGGAGAGAGAGAGGCAGGGAGGAGAGAGAGGGGCAGGGAGGGAGAGAGAGAGGCAGGGAGGGAGAGAGAGAGGCAGGGAGAGAGAGAAGCAGGGAGGGAGAGAGAGAGGCAGGGAGAGAGAGAGAGAGGCAGGGAGGGAGAGAGAGAGGCAGGGAGGGAGAGAGAGAGGCAGGGAGAGAGAGAAGCAGGGAGGGAGAGAGAGAGGCAGGGAGGGAGAGAGAGAGGCAGGGAGGGAGAGAAGCAGGGAGGGAGAGAGAGAGGCAGGGAGGGAGAGAGAGAGGCAGGGAGGGAGAGAAGCAGGGAGTGAGAGTGTGAGGCAGGGAGTGAGAGAGAGAGGCAGGGAGAGAGAGAAGCAGGGATGGAGAGAGAGAGGCAGGGAGGAGAAAGAGGGGCAGGGAGGGAGAGATAGAAGGAGAGAGAGAGAGGCAGGGAGGGAGAGATAGAAGGAGAGAGAGAGAGAGAGAGAGAGAGAGAGAGAGAGAGAGAGAGAGAGAGAGAGAGAGAGAGAGAGCTGAGTGAGAAATTGATCACTTACTGTCCCAGACATCATATCTTTGTGGCGCAGCGAGTCAGTGCTGGAGAGAGAGAGACAGAGAGAGAGAGAGAGAGAGAGAGAGAGAGAGAGAGAGAGAGAGAGCACTCAGTGTATGTACACTCAGAGTGTAGTTTAATCCCTATATTAAATATTAAGGTGTTGGTGACTGGAGAAGCACAGGTGACTTAGAGCCTTAATGAGCGTACCATCTCAAGACAGCATCAGTTGTGTGTGTGTGTGTGTGTGTGTGTGTATTCACCTAATTGTACGTGCAGAGCTTGATTCACAGCTCTTGGCTCTGCCTCTTCGCTGGTTACTACTAGGTATACTCTCTCTCTACTCCATGAGCTTTATCGTACAACTTCTTAAAGCTGTGTGTGGATTCTGCCTCCACTACATCACTTGCCAGACTATTCCACTTCCTGACAACTCTGTGACTGAAGAAATACTTCCTAACATCCCTGTGATTCATCTGAGTCTTCAACTTCCAACTGTGTCCCCTGGTTGCTGTGTCCCATCTCTGGAACATTCTGTCTCTGTCCACCTTGTCAGTTCCTCTTAGTATTTTATGTCGTTATCATGTCCCCCGATGTCCCTCCTGTCCTCCAGTGTCGTCAGGTTTATTTCCCTTAACCTCACCTCGTAGCACATACCCCTTAACTCTGGGACTAGTCTTGTTGCAAACCTTTGCACTTTCTGTAATTACTTACGTGTTTGACCAAGTGTGAGTTCCATACTGGTGTTGCACACTTCAGTATGGGCCTGACGTACACGGTGTACAGAGTCTTGAACGATTCCTTACTGAGGTGTCGAAATGCTATTCTTAGGTTTGCTAGGCGCCCATATGCTGCAGCAGTTATTTGGTTGATGTG